>NC_134103.1:91412089-91722684 GCF_000715075.1 Nicotiana tabacum
TTCGAAATTTCGGTATCGATTCGGAGTCGGATTTGAGTGAAACTAGTATAGTTGGACTCGTAATTGAATGAGTTGTCAGATTTCGTAACTTTCGCCGGATTCCGAGACGTGGGCCCCATAGACGAAATTTTAATTAATTTCGAATTTTTATTGAAAATATAGTATTTTCTTATGAAATTGATTCCTATAATATTTAGTGATTGTATCGAATTATTTTGGCTAGATTCGAGCCAAACAGAATTGGATAATCGAAGAAAGGGTCTATTAGTGGATTAGATTTGAGCAAATTGAGGTAAGTCTCTTGTCTAATCTTGTGAGGGAAAAATTACCCCATAGGTAATTAAAGTAATAATTGTTGCTAATTGTGGGGGCTACGTACGCACGAGGTGAAGAGAGTTCGTGCGTAGCTATTATTAATGCTAAAGTCCGGGTAGTTTAGGACTCAAAGCATGAATTACTTGTATAAATTGTATTCTTTGTTTAATTTATATATATAAATTAATTAATTGTTAAGAGAAATTGTTCATCCTCTCGAATTGATCTTAAAATAAATATACTCTCTTTACGGAGGTACATAAGAAAATGTCCTCCTTTCTTGTGGAGCGTGTATTCTCCTTCCGGAGGTACATAAGATTTGATATATACATATATTGTGAATTGTTAGATAAAAATATTAAAGGATGAAAATCTCATATACTTGATTTTCTATTTAAATTAATTAATTGTTAAGAGAAATTGTTCTTCCTCCTGAATTTATCTTATAATAAATATACTCTCATTCCAGAGGTACATAAGAAAATGTCCTCCTTTCTTGTGGAGCGGGCCGAACGCCTCGGCATGATAGATGCATATATAGATCGTGTCACACGTCCCTCGGCAGTGTACACGACACTCTGGATCGGGTCGTACGACCTCAGCAGAAATCGTACTTAATAATAATAATTACACGATACTTTGATAGTTTATTGCAGCTTGTGAATCTAATTAATAAATTGAAAATCTCTGGAATATAAAGAATTATTATCCCTGCTTGCTAAGGAATGATTGTTATTCCTGTAAATGAGATTAATTGATAAATTGAAAATTTATTGGAATTGAAGGAATTTAATTACTTCTGCTGGTTAAATAAATTATTGTTATATTCTGTCAATCATGCTGATTTAGATATTCTAGTTTTATTTCAATTATAATTATTGACCCATAGTGAGTGTCAAAGTCGGCCATCTCGTCTCTACCACTTCGAGATTAGGCTTGATACTTACTAGGTACACGTTGTTTATGTACTCATACTACACTTGCTGCACTTTTTGTGTAGGACCTGAGACAAGTACTAGTGGATGACATATCGTCTTACACCCACGTTATCTAGGGGCGTAGTGGTGAACTGCCTTTCTGAGCCGTTCTGCGGCTACCAGTGTCTTTTCTTATATTTACATCATGTCTGTCATTTCAGACATTATTTGTAGTTTTGTAAAATCTAATAGATGTTCATATACTCGTGACACCAAGTCTTGGCACACATATTGATATTATTTTTGGGAATTTAAACTAATCGGTATCTTTTATATTTTCTTTAATATTGCTAGTAAAAGAATAAAATTACTTAGAAAATTTTCTGAAAATAATTGATATATGTTTAATTTATTTGTTGGCTTGCCTAGCTATAATATTGGGCGCTATCACGACCTATAGGTAAAATTGGATCGTGAGAAATATTTACAGATAAAATGCTAATATACATAGTAATCTCTTCTTACATTTCCGTGTTATATCCACATAATTCACACCTAGTAAACTTAATGATGAAAATAAATATAAAATTTTTTTCCTAAAAATCATCGCAATACAGCTAAACGCAAAATGAATTAAGTCCTTATTAATAGGAATAGGAACACGCATTTCCTGAAGTTCACTGGAAAAAGAAATCGATTTTTTGTACCTCTATCTCTTTTCTTATAAGAACCTTCAAATTCTTTTCTCAATATCAAGTTCATAGGACCTGCAAAAAGAATTAGGTGGTTCTCACTTGATTAAGACTCAAGGTTTTACAAAAGATGCTAGAAAGAATTTCTAATAGTAGATCTAGAGAAATGTTGTTGATGGTCTCTTTTGGTGGTGAAGGTGCTGGAGTACTATCAAGGTATTAAAGTTTAGATGTGTAAGAGAAGCCTCAATATTTTCTCGTTCAAAATAATCTACATACTTAAGGTTTGATAACTATCTTTGGAATTAGGATTGCCAAATCTCGTAAGATGTCATTTTTATAGTCCCTAATGCCTCAAACCAGTTGGTAACCAAACAACAATATTTGGCAGTTCAAGTATTGTAATTTCAACCAAATTAAAACAAGAATCTTCTTACACAAGGTAGTTTAAGAAAAATGGACTAATAGTAAAGATTGAAAGTCATGACCAAGATATTATATGACATATCTTAGTAATGGTTCAATCAAGGAACTAGTCAAGCAAACAAAAAGATAGATTAACTTGTAATCGTTAAGACTAGCATGAAGAGATATAAGACCACTAACAATACATTGATTTTTATCTTTTCTAAACATAAGTTAGCAATTACAAGCAACACAAAGAACCTATTTTTCGTAGTTCATACTATTTGCTTCCTATGAGTTCTCAACAAATTCAAGAACGATTAGCAGAATATACATTCAAATATGAAACGAAAAAGAAATTGTTACTTTGAAATGGCATCCTCGGCACTTGTACTACTTGTTTGCTAACTGCCTTCTCCTCTCATATGTGTCTTGAGCTTTCTTATTCTCAAGATCATGTGGTTATCAAAAATAAGGGAGAAGCCACCATCGATATTCAGATATTCTAACAAAAAATTAAGACTTCAATACTAATTGTAGGAACAAGTATGTAAACTCACCTCATAAAAATTACAGAAAAAGGAGCCGGAGCTTATTGTTACATGAATAAGGGCTAATCACAAAGAAAAGGAACTACAGGTGATACTAGGAGCAGAAAATTCAATTTTTATATTGGTAAACAATACATGAAAATGAAATAAAAGACGTTATTTAACAAGAAATAACTACAACTGCTATATGTTGTCCTATTGATTCCAAATGTGAAGTAATACCACAACTAACTAGAGAGAATGAATGTAGGGTAGGTCAAAAACAAGATACAAGAAAGTTACCCTGATTGTATCATAATGGTTCCATCCAACCTTTAATGAAAGCTTTCCCAAAGCAGTATGTATGTCCTGCCTCGAGCCTCTATATCCTAGACAAGAGGAGGGTAGTATATCCGTATAAAAAATAATACTATGTGTAGATTAATATTGAGTGTATCATGAATGATCATTCTCTTCATCTTTTCATATGTAGATGGAACACCTTCATAAATAATTTATGGGTGTTGCGCGGCAACTTACTTTAGCGTATTTTGCTATATGTACACTAATATTTGTATCGTTAGGCCTAGTTACATGAAATCCGGAAAATCAACTAAAAAGTATGTATTAAGATTTAATTCCAATTTAAAATATAAAAAAACTAAGTGATTTAAGTAGAGAAAGAAGCAGATAATAAATAGATGTGAGTTGTGTTGTACTCTATCCCCTTTTCTTCAATCTCTGCGTGCTTTTAATATGATATTGTTCTAAGCAACTCTCTTTGTGATATTTCTTTTCTTGTTTCCTCCTTCTATTATGCTGCAACAGTATCACTACTTCATAGACACCTATCAAACTTTTGCTTGAATGGAGAGTTAATTTTTTTTCAAATATTTGGAGGATATAATATTGGTCAGCCAAGTTTACCACACTTTGAAAGAATCTGCTCATATCTCCATCGTGTAGTCTCCCTCATTTTTCGATTCTTATTCCAAGTTAAAGCAGAACTAATCTAAATTTGTATCTACTTACGAGAATTAATATCAACTTACACCTAATTCTCTTTTCACAACTTTCATTCATGATAAACCCCAGTAAAACCGCAATACCAATCATACATCTAAAGAAAGGTGAGACCAAATTCTCTTAAATGGAAAGAATAGGCATACCATGTTTATAAGATAATCCTATATGTTTCATAATATACTTCATGTCCAGAGGATTCACTATAAAGATCCCCTTTAACAGAAATACTTTTTCTTTCTATTCTCTCGTCCCTCTCTCCAAATTCATATTCCTAGTTCTCTAATCTTCAATTAATAACCCACTGCAAGTAATAAGGAGGTATCCAATTACCCTCGATAATTTACAGTTAAAATATTAGGGTTGATTGTAAAAATAAGATATTGGGTATGTGGGAGAACAATCACCATCTTCTTCATGCTTACTAGACAATCCTAATCAACTCAACAAAGCCAAAATGAAGATAAGTTGTCTTACCGTGAGATGGTGGCGGCAATGGTGAAATAGAGAAGAGTTAGTTAACGGCGACTGAGCAGCGGCGATGAGAGTCTTTACCTAGGGATGGATGGTGACCATCGACGGTGAGACAGAGAAGGCACGATGGCAGCAAAAAGTTACTTTGGGATGGTGGCCAACTATAACGAGAAGAGGGCAGCGGCGATGATAAACTTCATTTGTATTTTTGAAATATTTTCCAAATTTTTGAACTTAGTT
Source organism: Nicotiana tabacum (assembly GCF_000715075.1). NCBI lineage: Eukaryota > Viridiplantae > Streptophyta > Magnoliopsida > Solanales > Solanaceae > Nicotiana > Nicotiana tabacum. Next base: position 91,416,686 of record NC_134103.1, read on the forward strand.
GTTGATTAGAAATGGAGGGAATAGGTGATTTTAGTGAAAAAAACCCGGAGGGAAAGCTAAAATAATACTGTCAGCTTTCAAGAAATGTCTTTTGGTGGTTTTTCATATTTATCGCCAGTACAAAGGTAACCAATATCGGCTAATTCGCAGTTGCCACAAGTATTTGGATTTTTGGAATTATTTACCAGCCATTAGCTTATTGCTGCTAATTAATTACCACTAAAAGTCATTTTTGTTGTAGTGACATGACATCATCTCTGAGATACATTGCATTGACATGCGTACTTGAGAGACATGCATAGAGATGCATTTCTTTTTTCTACCCGGTTTTAGTGACATTCATGATTTCACCTGCATATTTACATGTAGGTATAGAGATGTACTTTTCCCATGCTATCTGAAACTGAAATATCTTATTTATTGTTAAAAGATTTTTGGAAAACAATTATGGTTTTCAAACTTACTCATATATTTTTGGGATTTTTGGTATTTGGGATCTACTGTATACTTGAAAAGCATGCCTATTTTTTTTCGTAACTATGCACGAGCTGAGTTATTTCTTGTACCATCTTTATTTTATTGTTATGAACTGTTGCTGGTTGTTGGAGTTAGACTCTGACCCTTATCCCAGCTCATCACTACTTTCAACCTAAGGTTAGGTTTGTTACTTACTGAGTACATGGAGTCAGTTGTACTCATAATACACTTCTACACCTTGCGTGCAGATGTTGGATGCTGATGTAGCTACGTATGGCGGGAGTTGGATCTGAAGATGTATCTGCATTTCGGTCATAGCTTCCACTTAATCTTGGTAGCTTTAGAGTTTTAATATGTTCATGTATATTCCAAACAGATGATGTACTTTATTTTATACCAACTTTATAAATTTTAAATCTTAGACATTCATGAATAGTACTACCAGTTCTTGAGAATTCTTGTATAAAAGAAGTTTTATTATTATTTCTTTTCATAATAAATCTCACTTAAATTGGATATTTGTTAATTAGCTTACCTGACGGGTTGGGTTAGATGCCATCATAAGTAGGTGGAATTTTGTGCATGACAAGTTAGTATCAGAGCTCTAGGTTCATAGGTTCTACAAGTCATGAGCAAGTGTCCAGTAGAGTCTTGCGGATCGGTATGATGACGTCCATACCTATCTTCGAGAGGCTACATGGCATTTAGGATAAACTTTCCATCTTTCTTTTCTTATCGTGCGACATTGATTCATCTTGAAACATAACTCTTTGAATTCTCTCCACGCATTCATATGTGCATGTGAGCGCTCGGTATCGGCTGTGCATCCCCGGCTTGTGATTCCATGGATGAGGTACGAGATGTGATTTTTGTATGCTGATGATGGGCCAGTCTGGAGGACTTGAGGCCGGATTTTGACTGTATCTTGAGCACAAGGATTTTGGCTATGTGAGCACATGCTTTTGGGACTTATGTGACAGGTAACGTTCCTATGAGTGAAATTTGTGACTCGATGAGTGACTGGATGGCTATATGATGAGTATGATGCGACTGCGGGATGTGTTCAGATGGATTGAGTGTAACGAGAAGAATTTGCTTGAGATGTAAAAAAAAGGCTATCGGATGCTTGATTACTATCTTGATGTGACGTATAGTCTCGAGTTATGAGTGTAGTGAAGGGTCTTTCATGTTGCTTAATTGTGGAACGAATTCGATTCTCATGTCTTATTGATGAGTTCCGACTCAGGAAGATTGAGTGATTGCATAGTAGTTGTGGTTGTAAAAGGGTATAAAGAGATATCAGTTTGAGGCTAAGCAAGTGGGTTATAACCTGCGGAGTAATCTAGGGATGTGTGATTTTATGATGTTGTGAGGAGGCTTTCTTTTCTACCAGTAGGTTATATTTGTGCGGATTGAGTTTGGATCAGTTGTAATAGTTGGCCTGACCGTCATGAGGATGAATGTAAGATTTGCGAATGATTTGAAGTATTAGATGGTTTGCGGTACATGAGCTTATGAAGGATTAGTTGAATCTCCATACAGTATTATGGTAGTAATAGAGTATGGGTATTGCGAGTTATCGAGTGTTTTGATCTATAGCTTTGAGCCAAGTGGGGGAGTCTGCCATCGATAATTTGATTGCATGGTTACATGTTGTATTGGTTGTGGTTTGAGGCATACTTGTGGATCAGTTATGACTTGCAGAGGTTGAGATCAAGGATGACTCGAGTAAAACAATTTCCGTATACGGGTTATGTTACACTTTTTGGGTATATGAAAATCATAGAATAAGTTGAGTTGTTATTCGTGACGGTTGTAGTGCGCACAATGTATTAATTTGCTCGGTTGCGTTAAGGCAGGGTTACTTCTTCAAGTGTTGTTGCGCTATTAGGTCACAGATCATTCGGCCAGTTTGGGTGGTACAATTGAGATTTGTGCAGAGTGGATGACTCTCGAGAGATGGATTCAAGATTTTTATGTAGTAATTGATAATTTTGCGGATTTGTATATGGCTAGAATCTGAGATTTAAGTTGAGTGGTATCGATACTTGTGGAATTTCTGTATCATTATGAATTCTACATTTCAGTATCAGGAAGGTAAAGGAAATAGGTTCAGGTTCATGACTCTTCAGAGTGGGTGTCTCGATTGTGGTAATTTTGGGGTGCTTGAGAGGGAATACATCGGCTTATGGGCCTTATGACGGTGTGGTTTTATTCTAGGATCTAATGGTAGCTATAATCTCGTGTTATAGTCACTTATTGCACTCTATTTTACTGTACTTTAATTGAGTTTGAGTTATAATCGCTAGTGTTTTGAACTAATTATGTGTTTTATGCCTTGTAGGAGGATTCCGAGCTATGTGGATGTTACGAAATGAATTCGAGTGATTTAGAGTTTTGAAGTCTGAGTAAAAGCCCAAGGGATAAAGTCGGGATCGCGTTCCGGGGAGGAGACCAACGTCTGGATATCAAAAAGTCAAGAAAAAGCCGTACTCTAAAAAAACAACACTAGCGTGGCACGTGGGGCGGCACGCCACACCTGTACATTTTCTGGCTGCCTAGCAGATTTCAACTCTCTAGACTTTCCCACTAATGCCCTGCATGGCGCGTCGCTCCATGCGGCGTGCCTGTGCAAATTCTACAGAGCAAGTGTCCTATTTCGCGTAGGAAAAAGTATTTTCGTTTGGGCCCGACCCTACTTGGTATATATACATGGAAAAATATTATGTTAGAGGACTTTTGACATATCTTAGACGGAAGGAAGCTAAGGAGGAGGGGGAGAAGAAAAAGCACAAGGAATTCATCATTCAATCCTCACTCAAAACACGACTTTGGATCATTTTACATTTTTCTATACTTTAACTATATTTGTGATAAATTACTCTATGTCTATGCAGTAGTTTCCTTTATGGTTTGATGGATTTGGTGTATTGATATTTGTTTGTGGATTATAACTTTAGTTTTATGTATTGAAGCGTTTTTGGATGATTTAATTGTTGCACATATATTTACTTACTCATATAATCGAGAGAGGCATAACTTTTGATACCTTTGCATTATCTTGTTAAACGAGTTCATTAATTCTTCTTAGTAATCAAAAGAGGCTAGTTGAATCATTGACTAAACCTAGTTAGGAGGATAATCGAGAGAGGTTCTCCTAAAGATCAATCCACTATGCATTCTTGCATATCTTCACCGAGCTTAAATTGGTTCATCTTGTGAGGTTGAGACTTAATCGAGAGAGGAGTTTCTACAAAACGATTGAACTAATAATTGAGTGAATTCGAGAGAATCACTTGAACATTAGAAGTGAATTATCTAGAGTTAGATCCCAAATAATTGTCTTGCACATATCCTATCAAAACCCTATCTTCTCCCATTGATAACGTTCTTTGCTCATTACTTGCGTCGATTGTCATTAGTCAATTATTTAGACTCTTAGTTAATTTTAGTTTTAATCACATCAATCTCAACTGTTAATTCTCCTGGCAAGAAATTAAACTACAAATTACAAAAAAACTATTTAATTCCAATCCCTGTGGATACGATATTATACTATACTATATTTGTTGATACCCAATTTTCCCCTCATATTTTCTAAAAATGCATATATACTTTCAAAATGGCATATTTGCATCATCATTTAGTTTACAAACCTATACAAGCATTTTCTATAATTTTTCATAATTTCTAAAGCTCTAAATCAATTTCTTTCTACATTTTTATTATATAAATATCTAATAATTATCCTTTAAATTATTTTTTGATGACTTAGTCATCCAAACTTATTATTTAAACCAGCATGTATGTTTTATAATATTTTACTTCATTTTTTCTATAATTGCATTTGCATTTTTAGGCTAATTTCATAATTTTTGCAATAATAGCCTATATTCATGTGTAATTACATTATTTGTGCCAAAATAGCTTTATTTTTATTTTTAAAATATTAATCTATTATTTTCAATCATTTTAGTGCACAAATAATATTTTTTGTTATTTATTAATTACTTTTATAAATTATTTTTGATAAATTTTGTGTATTTAAACAATAGACCAATTTTTAAACCAATTTCGAACCAAATGAATGGCCCAAACACTCAAATACCCAGCCCAATTACCCCAGCACAAAGCCAAACAACCCTTTAATCCAAAATCCGGTCGGTACCTGTTAATCGACCCGCCCCGTTCAAATTTTTAATCCTGGCCGTTGATCTTTCAAGATCAACGACCCTCACTCATCCTCTCCTTTTAAATTAACCTCACCCAAACCCTAAACCTTATTTTGCCTGTCCTCCGCCCCCAAATCCTCTCGAACCTTCTCCTCTCTCCACAGAAACCCTAGCCGCCCCCTCAAATCTCTCCAAATCCGTCTCAACCATGGATTATCTCCATGATTTCCTTACCTTCTGTGTGTTATCTCGTTACTTTCTACAAAACTATGGTATCACCTAGTACTTGCCTAAACATGGCAAGTACTATCTCTCAGAATCTGGCCATTCGACTTCAATCGCTTGAATCTGGACAATATTTAGTCCATATACATCATGACCATGGCTATATGGGTCCGATTAGCCAAGATTTTAGGCCAATCTTTGACTTTTGTCAATTATGGTTACCTATTTTTTTTCCCTAATCCAATTTTTATTGAGTCTGTATGTTAATACTTCCTTATTTATGTTTGATTTTACAGTTTTCCTTGTTTACCGGTTCGATTTCTGTCACTATATATACCCCTCCCCATCCCCCTTTGAAACGGACGGAATCGATATACTTTCACTAAAAAATTGGAGCTTTGTTTTGTGATTCCCTCATTCTCTTGTTCTGTACTTCAGTTTGGCCGACTGAAAGCCAAGGCCACTGAGATTCTGTTATTCGAACTTTCCCTTGGTGCGAGCATTGCCCGGAGTTCTTTTGAAGCTCTTGGGAACTTTGACGCATTGAGATTCTGGGTTCTTGTGGAATTTTTATTCTTTGTTGTTGTCCGTTTAACTGGTAAGTCGCTTGATATTTTGCAATTTCATTTTTTATGAGTCTCTGATTTGCATGTGCTCTCGCTTTTGAAATCTATGGCTTAATGTGTTTTTGGGCTACTTTTATGCACAACTCTGTTAGCTTTACACTCGTTTTAAATCTCTCTAGCATTTAACTCCTCCTAATGCTGCTAGTTCTGAGATTGTCTATGTCTAACTTGGATAATCTGAACCCTCCTAAGCTCGTTAACTAGTGTATTAGTGTCTGAATATTTTTGAATATGCTTACCTACTTTGTCCTGAATCTCTATAATGAATACCTCACATCTGTAATAACCTGTGTTAAGACCTTCACTGTTAACTATGACTTGTTTCTCTACTATTATGTCACTCAGCATGCTCACTTGATCTCATATCCCTTTAATGATGGCTTTAAATTATAGAACAGTTATCTCAACTTGTTTTCCCTACCATGTTTGAACTGTTTTAAGATGAATCCCTAGCATAACTTAGACCTTCCCTAGTTAATTAGCCTGCTGGTCAATACTTGAATGCCTACGTTTGCCATTTGACATGAGGTTATTTTCACTCTGTTCTGAATCTCTGTAATGATTATCTTGCATATGTAATATGTTCTAATCTGTGTTAATATTCTTTCTTTCTATCAACTATGACCTTGCTTCCCTGCTAATATGTCCCCCAACATGTCTTTGGCTCACTTATTTCCATGTTCCTTCAGTGATTACTTGACTTGTCACAATGTGTGTTCCCCTATCATGTCTGAATATTGTCTTGTTCCCTGATAAGAGTTAACATGTCTGTCTTATGACATTAGGATGTATACTTATCATGATTTGGACTTTTTAGGTTTCAATTTGTTAGTATTATGCACTTGTGCATGATAATCTTTGTCAATCTTGCAAACTTGTTTTTCCCCTAACTCTTTCAATATGTGGCCGTCTATGTGTTATTTTACTAAGTGTTGAACCTGCTTCTAATTCCCTGCTGAACCTACGTTTAATTTTTGTGATCTGTTTGATTAGTTGCTTTGTGTTCTCATCCTTGCTATATCTACTTTAAGTTATAAGTGTATTCCCTCAATTCATGTCCCTCAACCATTGTCCACTCTCCCTCATTTGTTATCTATGCTATATTTTACCTCTCATTCTTAGCCGGCTGAAAGCCAAGGCTACCAAGGCTCTTACTACTGACCTCCCTAGTGTGAGCACTGCTTGGGGTCCATTAGAGCCCTTGTGAACTCTGACACACTAGTGCTTGGTTCTAGTCATTCTTTCAACCTCCAAAACTGCCCCTAGTACTCTACTTCCTGTTATGTACTGTATATCTATATTGGTTGTTCTAAGTGGTGCAACACTTGTGCTGTGTCTCATTGAATTGGTATGGACTCCTCTATGGATCCCTGAGTCGTGTATTGAATATGGCTCTTTATTGAAGGCCTGGGTATGCTATGCGAGAGATATTGAAGGCCCAGTAAAGCTGGGTATTTAGTTATTTTATTTGGGCCTGCTGTGGGCCTATTGTTACTGTTATGTAACATTGTTACTTTTACTCATTGTTAGGCATATAATAATATTTGTATAAACAATTGGGGTTATTAGTAGAATGGGATAGATTTTAATATTTGCATGCAATGGGTAGATAACATGCCTATAGGATTTGGTAATATGTTTGCTATTTATTCGATTACATGAGCATCGTAGGGATCATGACATTAGGGGAGCTCACACACACATTACTTGTTTACTGTTAATCATGAGTCCAAATGCTATGTCTGCTGCTACGCGTTTATAGACAGCATGCTTATAGGGAGCAGGCACTCTTTCAACTTGCATGATTACTTTAAAATATATTAGAAACCTGCCTATAGGAACAAAAATGAACTTTCCTTCATTCACTTCAGTTACTCACTAGAAATCATGCCTACAGGATTTGGATAATTTCATTTTCTATTGAATCACATCGTTCACTAGAAATCTTATTCATAGGACTAAGCATAAATAAAACAAGCTCTAAAGTATTATGCGCTAGAGATCCTGCCTATAGGAAATAATTGCTCGCTATAATTGGTTAATGCTAGACCATTCAAACACTGCTTCATGCACGTCGTATGAATAATTCTGGGACTCTTTCCCTAGCAGATTCTATTGTACCCAACTGCGTAAATCACTTAGGCATTGCACATATAGGATTGGTAACTTAAAACTCTCAACAATTAGCTTATGATACCCGCATGATTATGTCTATAAGCTATATCCTGCATCTGAAATCACTTGCATACTTTGATCGCCTAGAAAGCATGTCTATAGGATTTTGCAGATTTATGATCGGCATATGTCTTTGCGTGCATTTGTTGTTTAAGTGTGGAGGTAAACTTGAGCCTTGACTGCCTATATTTGAAAGTCCAATGTATTTTGTATGTCGCCTAGTTTTATCATTTTTGAGCAGCCTAAGTTTAAGTCTAGAACCACCCTAAATAGAGGTCCAATACCTCTTAGACCATAAGTATGGGACGGGTAGTGCATGCATAGGGTACGACCTATAATTGAATTAGAACGCTTTTAGGTAACAATTTTAACATAGTAATCGGGTAGCAGGAGATGATAGTCTGTACCCGCTGAATAATATGAGTAACACCCCATCTTGAGGGAGTTACGAAGTATTATTTATGTTGCACGGGGTGATCCTTTAGGCTAAAAAACTTAGGAGCCCCCCTCTCTTTATATGTTATTATTAGATCTAAATAGTTGTATCCCTATATTCGCACTAAGATCTGTATTAATCATGTTGTAATAAAGTTCTGTGACTTCTGAACTCCTTTGTTTATTTGATCACCTAGCCTAGTCATAATCCACATAATCTTAAGTTCAGCCGGGACCCACAATTGTGAACCTTGAGGAGTGCCTAACACCTTATCTTTGAGGTAACTTGAGCCCTTACTCGTTCTTTGGTGACGTAGACTAGTTAAAACAGAGTTATCTGCATAATAGGTGCCCTAACGCACCTTAAAAACCATTAGGTGGTGACTCTCCTCTTTTAATACCTCCTTTAAAAGAGTTGTCATAAGTCGAAGCCCGCATTTCGCGAGAGAAAATGGGGCACGACAATATTCGATTAGCGAGCATGTTTAAGTGTGTGTTTTGCGGTCGTCAAATTTTTGCGTTGTTGCCAGGGATTGGCAATCAATAGTGTTTTAAATAGTTTGTAGTTCTAATTCAGAATTTTTGTTTTATTTTATTTTATTTTATTTTATTTTTCCCCCTTTACGGTTGGTGTTCTCTGACTGTACGCAGGCTACAGGTTAGATTGGTGCATGACTCGATCTTCTGGGAAGGAAGTGCTACCATACGAACCAGAAATCGAGAAACAACTGCGACAACTGAGGAAGGAAAGAAATCTCCACAAGAATATAGTGAAGGCTGGGCAATCCTCAACCAAAGAAATTATGGTAGGAGATGATGATAATGTGGATTTGGTTGCAAGAGAGGCAGCCTAACAACGAGAAAAAGCCGCACGAGATGCTGAGAAAGTAGCTCTTCGAAATGCACAACTTGTCTATGAAGAGGATGGGGGTCGGAGAATTGCTCATAATCAACCCTTGGGTGCATACTAGTTCGGAATTATACCTCCCGGGGCTGGGAGACCACTTGATAATTATGCTAGACCGGTCTACAATTAAGGATTATCAAGTATTAGACCACCTCCAGTTGCAGCTAACAATTTTGAATTGAAGCAAGAGTTGCTCCAAACTCTGCAAAACTGCTGTGTCTTCAGAGGAAAGATAAAAGAAGATCCAAACAAATATCTGATGGACTTCGAGGAGATTATGAACACCTTTTAATACAATGGTGTGTCACAAGATGCAGTTTACTTAAGGGCATTCCCCTTCACATTCAAAGATGATGCAAAGCAGTGGCTTAGAAACTTTCCCCAGGGATCAATTAGAACGTGGGAGAAGATGACCAGAGAATTTCTTGATAAATATTTCTCCTCAGCTAAGACGGGCAAGTTTAGAAGAGAAATTCATAACTTCTGCCAGAAAGATACTGAAACTGTGTTTGAAGCTTGGGGAGAGGTTTTAGGAATTAGTTCGAAAGTGTCAACATAGCGGAAGTGAACTCTGAATGCAACTCCAGGATTTTTGGGAAGGATTGACACCGGTCTCACGGAGAATATTGAGTAACGCAGCTGGAGGCCCGTTGATGAAGAAGACTCTGGAGGAGATAGTCACAACTTGATGCAATGGCAAAAGAAATACGGAGGCTGATCTTAGCTTCGATATAGAGTGAACCTCATGTAGTATGTGATAATTGTGGAAGAGGACACCCTACTCATGAGTGTCAAGCCTCAATTGAGGAGGTGAATGTTATGGGTAATTACAACTTTAATGCAATGGGTCAGAAGCACCCCGGTTTTTCATGGAGTTCACCTGGGGTACTGCAAATGCACGATAACAACACAACCCTATATTTTAGGGACAAGGAGCTTTAGGCTTCCAAAATTAGCAAAGACAGCAGTTTCAGCCTCAACAACCTATTCAGCCTGGTCTAATGATCTAATAAAGGCCTTCATTGTCAAGACAGATGAGAGGTTAGATGCTCACGGGGCAGCTATCAAAGAATTGGTCACTGGGTTTCGAAATTTGAAGAGACAAGTGGGACATATAGAAACAATATTATCTGAAAGAGTCCTAGGTACTTTGCCAGCTGATACTGAGAGAAATACCAAAGAAACAGTGAATGTTGTGACCTTGAGAAGCGGGCAAGTGTTGAAAGATCCCGCTCTAATCCAAAAAGAGGCGGTACCTGAAAAACAAAATAGAGAGCAGCCAAAAAATAAAGTTGATAAGAAGAAGAAAGGCAAGAAGGGAGCTGACAAAAATAAGAAGGAGGAAACTTCGAGAAGGGATGAATCTAATGAGAGCGAGCATATGCCTGCTTTACCTTTTCCTTAAAAGTTGTATAGAGAAAAGCTGGACAAGCAATTTGAGAGGTTTCTAGATATGCTGAAAGAGGTTAATGTAAAATTGTCATTCACAGAAGTGCTCTCACAAATGCCAGCTCATGCAAAATTATTGAAGGAGATCATTATAAAGAAGAGAAAGATAGAAGAGACCTCAGTGGTCAAGCTCACAGAGCATTGCATCGCAATCATGCAAATTAAACTCCCACAAAAGTGTGGAGATCGAGGGAGTTTTACTATACCTTGCTCCTTAGGCTTTATTAATTTTGACAAATCTTTATGTGATTCTGGTGCATCAATTAATCTAATGCCTTTATCTATTTACAGGAAACTTGAGAAGGAGATTGGAGAGATAAGGTCGGTGCCAATATCTTTGCAGTTGGCAGACCAAACGACTTTAATACCCGAGGGGATAGTAGAAGATGTTTTAGTTCGGGTAGATAAGATTGTATTTCCTGTACACTTTATAGTAGTAAATATGGAGGAGAACAAGGAGGTCCCTCTCATATTAGGAAGACCATTCTTAGCAACGGGTAGAGAAATCATAGATATACACGAGAGAAGACTCATGCTTAGAGTGGGTGAGGATACTGTAACTTTTGAGATGAATGTAGAAACGGGGGCCAAAAAGGTAAAGCCAGTTGCAAGTATTGAGTGGAGGGTGAAGAGTTCGAAAGAGAAGGATGCACCAAGCAAGGAAGATAAGTGTGGGGTGCACCCCAAGAAAGCTGAGAAAAAGCTGTCGGCGTGGATGTGCGCATTGGTTCGAAGGCGAGGAATGGATCCCGATTTCGACTCAGACCCCGACTAGATATTCAGAGAAGTTTTCTTTACCTTATGCTTTTTAATTGTGTGTCATAGGGAAATGCCACAACTTAAAGTGTGGGGTGGGGATAGCTTTTGTATGTTGTATGTATATGTGTTAGTTTAGTTTTTGTTGTAGTAGCTAGAGATAGAAAAATTGGAAAACCTATAAAAATTGGAATTTTTTTGATTTTTCCCAACGATGGATATCATTCGATGGGTTTCTTGAGGGATTAAAGTCGAAAGAAAAAGACAAAAATATTTTCTTTTGTTAGGTAGTGTGATAATTCCCCCTTGGTTTTTCTTTGTGCCGCGGTTCTTTTCCAAGAGTTTTGTTTGAACCGGGTATAGTTAGTTTTTATTTTTGTTAAGAGTAGGAAACCTTGGCTATGATTTGAATTGAAAACAATATCTCTTAACTTTATTATGCCTTGAGAACAGTGAGTGCTTTAGTTGTGACGCTTAGGCTCGATTTTTGACTCTTGTATAAGTACCTTAAAGTGTATGATCTTAACTTTACTTAACTGATTTTACTAGTGTCTTGATGATCCAATCTTGATTGAGTTATGTGCCATGTGTGTGTGTGAGGTTTTTTATTATCCTGTGCATTGCATTTGATGTTTAGAACTTGCCCCGTGTGTTTGCAAAGCGAAATAGTAGTTTTATTCAGTCTTGGAAGTGATGTAGGCATTTCTTTGTTGAGCTAGTTATAAGCTTTTACCTACATAATGTTATATATCTTAGTTAATCCATTTGAGCCTATAATCATGTTTCTTTGGCAACCAAATTACAAGCCTTATCCAATTTTTTGAATTGACCATCTATTTGAACTTTTACCTCTCGTGATCACTTGAATTTGTTATGAACTTTGTAAAAGGTGAAGTGTGGAGTGGTTGGTTTGGCTTTTGAGTGGAACTATTGAAAGAAAGAAGGTGCACTGCTTTGAAAAATAAGATCCACTTGAATTTAAAAAGAAAGATAAAATAAGTGTATGATTGTGAAAAGTTTTGCTTGATAGTGGTAACTCTTGATGTAATTGTGCTTAAAGAAGTAAGGAGTTAATGTACATTGATGTGAAGGTGGAGTTATGGTCGAACATAAGTGTGGGGTCTTGAATGGTTAATTGTATGTATTAAAAGTGCTTAGGGAGGTGTAGTCACTCTTATATCTAAATGTATCATACCCGTCCCGCAGCCTATATTACAACTAGTTAAAGTCTTACTTGATCCTGGACTGGATGAGCTCAATTAATAGAGTAGTACACTACGGGCAAGCCTATAGTTCATCTTTTGTGGCATATGAATGTTATTTCTGAGAGCGAGTGAATTCTTTCTATCTTGAGTTCCTAATTGTTCTTAATATCTATTGTGTATGGAACTAATCTCTCTTGTTGTGAGGGCACTTGATTCATGAAGGAAAGGTAATACTTGACCTCTATGTTAGAGTAAGTGAATGGGTTATAAATATTGCGTGGTGCTTATGAGTCAAATCATGAGGCAAAGATGTTACAATATTGTACCTAATCTATTTTAGATATTCTTGGTATGATGAGTTATGAGAGTTATTTAAAAAGGTCGTGTCTATATGAAGTGTAGTTTGATTACTCGAGGACGAGAAATGGTTTAAGTGTGGGGTGTTGATGGTAGGTTATAATCTCGTGTTTTAGTCGCTTATTGCACTCTAATTTATTGCACTTTAATTGAATTTGAGCTTTAATCGCTAGTGTTTTACTAATTGTGTGTTTTATGCCTTGTAGGAGGATTCCGAGCTATGTGGATGTTACGAAATGAATTCGAGTGATTTGGAGATTTGAAGTCTAAATAAAAGCCCAAGGGATTAAGTCAGGATCGCGTTCGGGAGTCGAGAACCACGTATGGATATCAAAAAGTCAAGAAAAAGTCGAACTCTGAGAAAACAACGCTAGCGCGGCGCGTGGCATGCCGCGCTTGTACATTTTCCGACTGCCTGACTCTCTAGACTTTCCCACTAACATCTGTATGGCGCGTCTCCCCATGCGGCACGCCTGTGCAAATTGTACCGAGCAAGTGTCCTATTTCGCATAGGAAAAGGTGTTTTCGTTGGGGCCCGACTCTACTTGGTATATATACATGGGAAAACCTTATTTTAGAGGACTTTTGACATATCTTCGATGGAAGAAAGCTAAGGAGGAGGGGGAGAATAAAAAGCACAAGGAATTCATCATTCAATCCTCACTAGAGACACGAGTTTGGATCATTTTATATTTTTCTATACTTTAACTATATTTGTGATAAGTTACTCCATGTCTATGGAGTAGTTTCCTTTAGGGTTTGATGGATTTGGTGTATTAATATTTGTTTGTGGATTATAACTTTAGTTTTATGTATTGAAGCATTTTTGGATGATTTAATTATTGCATCTATATTCACTTGTTCATGTAATCGAGAGAGGCATAACTTGTGATACCTTTGCATTATCTTGTTGGTTGAGTTCATTAATTCTTCTTAGTAATCGAAAGAGGCTAGTTGAATCGTTGATTAAACCTAATTAGGAGGATAATCGAGAGAGGTTCTCCTAAAGATAATCCACTATGCATTCTTGCATATCTTCACCAAGCTTAAATTGGTTCATGTTGTGAGGTTGAGACTTAATAGAAAGAGGAATTTCTACTAAACGGGTGAACTAATAATTGAGTGAATTCAAGAGAATTACTTGAACATTAGAAGTGAATTATCTAGAGTTAGATCCCAAATAATTGTCTTGCACCTATCATATCAAAACCCTATCTTCTCCCATTGATAACCTTCTATGCTGATTACTTGCGTCGATTGTCATTAGTCAATAGTTTTGACTCTTAGTTAATTTTAGTTTTAATCACATCAATCTCAACTGTTGATTCTCCTGGCTAGCAATTAAACTACAAATTACGAAAATACTTTTTAACTCCAATCTATGTGTATACGATATTATACTATACTATATTCGACTAGCGAGCATATTTAAGTGTGTGTTTTGAGCTCGTCAAATTTTGGCGCCATTGCCGGGAATTGGCAATCAATAATGTTTCGCGCTCGTTAGGATCTCGTGGGGTGGTTTTTGTTTGAGGATCATCATATTACGGAGAGGAGGAGTGTCATCTTGAGGATAATTTGTACGGAGCTCAGAGAAATTGTACAGCTTGGTAGTAGGTTTGATCAAAAAGGTAATAAATGTGATCGGTTCTTTGAGTACTTATGATGTGGTGAGGCTCTACAGTTGTTTTGGTGTTAATACTCTTGGGTTTGGTGACCTTCGTGGCGTGGTTGAGTTAGAGAGACTCAGTTCTGATGGTTTGATTATGGGCAAATGGATTTAGAAGAGTTCTCGATGGTTTCTATCATGGCTTGAGATGGATATTTCCTACCGGTGTGAGGAGCATGTTGCGTATTGTCATTTTTTCTTGGATTGGATCAAATGGAAGGTTTTTGACTGACCGGGTATGTATTTCTGCTGGACTTAGAGTTGATTATGAGATTCTTGTACATGATGGCATGATTGACACGGTGCGTTGTGTAGGAATGGGTTTTGCATGTGCAAGGTCACAGTTCATATTTGGAGGGAAGGTCATGAATTTTGGACAACATGGACGGTTTCAGATGAAAAGATGAATGCTATAACTATTTGGAAAAGCTTGAGAAGGGTGTGCATTCCAGAAGGCACACTATGTTTGACTTACGGATGCTCTATTGATATTGCGGTACTCGCCTGGTTGATTGACTATTGATATTCAGATTTTTGCTATGTGGCACGGAAGAATTTTAGAAGTATTTCTCATGGGATGATTGTATATGAGAGATGTGTTAGACATTCCGGCGATGGAGTTGGGATAAGACAGGGTGATTCATGTGCTCAATGGATTTGGAGACTGGGAGTTCTCAGGAGCAGATTGTTTCGTGGTTGTGGACTATGAAAAATGTGGCCAAGGCTAGTCAAAGAATAGTATGTGTTATGATTCAGCCATTGTGGACTTTTGGATGATTATTTATCTATTTGTGGATGACCAGAGTTGGTTTAGGGTCCCTTGGCAGGCCCAATGAAGATGTGTATTCTACACTGGGTCAGATTGGTTGACTATGTACTGCTATTGTTGGGGGATGTTCCATTCGGTCAGAGTGGAGCTCATTCGTGCTCTGATATGATCTTGTGTTACTCCTCTATGCTACGAGGGGATTGCGATTTATTGGTTATAAGCACACATGGTGCGATTCTGCTTGGGTCTTGTAGCGGAATTTGAGCGAGATGGTTATTGGGGTGTCGAATAGTTGATTGCGCGTGGTTATTGATTTTGAGCATTGTGGCTTGAGGTATTTCATGTGGACCAGTGTTTGGACGGGGTCACGCATTTCAGCTGGGTTATGTCAGGATATGATCCTTTATTTTAGATTCATGTGTCTTGGTTCTACTACGTAAGATGGGTTCGTAACATTGCGGTTGTGGTGGTACTTGTTGAGCTTGCGGGACGGTTCTCTCATTGGAGTCATTTTCTATGTTTGAGTACATTTGAATTATTCCGTATTGGTGCATGGATTTCATAGTTTGTGGCTCTGGGTAGTATTGGTACGGCATGTCAGTAGAGTAGCTTGTATGTGAGAAGATGAGGTCATTGGACCTAGAATGGTGCTATCGGATATGATTTCGGTATATTTGGAAGGATAATTTTGCCGATCGGCTTAGAAATTGGTTATAGTTCTTGTCGAAGGAGAGAGAGCTCCATGGCTTGTTGATCTGATAAGTGGTTATGAGTTTCTGCGTGTTTCTTCCATCACTGGCAGTGTACGGAGGATTTAGAATGAGGTTTTATTTGATACAAGGTTTATTACCGGTATCGGGTTTGCTTCGAGCAGTTATTGTGGTCGAAATTATTGCTATGAGTATTCGAGTTATGTGGTATATCATGTGATTGCATCTTGGGTTATAGTTAAGGCTTAATACAACCTGTGCAGACTTATACAGTGTGTAGATGCGAGATTCAGATCTTATAGGAAATTTCGGATATTTAATTGGATTCTATGGTTTACGGGCTAAGGTTGAAGTAATGATCTTCAGTTATGTTACGTTGTCAAGCCTATATAGAATAGGGTGACATGGGATCACCCCCGGGTATGTGCGTGGTAAGGTTACACGGCGATTTGATGGCTTTGGAATGACTCTTGACTCGTTCGAGGATGAACGTATGTTTAAGTGGGGGAGGATGTAACGACCCGACCAATCATTTCAAGAATTTGCAATTCGCTCGGTAGTTTAAGGGCATGAGTAACTCCGTATGATGTATTATGACTTGTTTGAATCGTCGGTTTTAGTTTTCAGGTTATTCGGAATCGATTTGGAAGAATGAATTTCATCGTTGAAGCTTTAAGTTGAAAAAGTTGACCAAGTTTGACTTTTGTGAATTTGACCCCAAAATGGTGTTTTGATGGTCCTGTTAGGTCCAGATGGTGATTTTTGATTTAGGCGTATGATGGGATTTGCATTTGGATGTTCCTAGAAGTATTCGGTACTAATTGGCAAAAGTAGGAAATTTGAAGGTTTGGAAAGTTCATAAGTTTAACCGGAAGTTGACTTTGTGGATATCATATTCAGATTGTGGTTCCGAAAATTGGAATAGCTTCGTTATGTCATTTGGAACTTGTGCACAAAATTCGGGTTCATTCCGAGTAGATTCGATATGTTTCGGCATGAGTTTTGGAAGTTGAAAGTTAAAATTTCATTAATTTTGATTTGAGGTGCGATTCATCATTTCGATATTGTTATGCGTGATTTGAGGCATCGAGTAGGTTCGCGTGATGTTATTGGACTAGTTGGTATATTCGAACGGGGTCCCGAGAGGCTCTGGTAAATTTCGGACGAGGTTCAGATAAGTTTTGGGCTAAGTTAAATTTTGGCTGGGCTACTGGTTCTGGTGTTCCGCACCTACGACTGGTATTGCACGGGTATGATGGTCGCATAAGAGAGCCCATGAGCACAAAAGTGGAGAGCACTGCTAGGCAGGAGTCTGCAAATGCGGAGCTCTCGTCGCATCTGCGAAGGCGCAGATGCGGACACTTCATCGCATGAGCGAAATTGGGTTGTTGGCGAGAGATCACAAATGCAAAAATTTTTGCGCAGAAGTGCGACCGCAAAAGAGGGGAAACTATCACAGAAGCGATGACAGCTGAGTTTGGGCCTGTTCGCAGAAGCGCAGGGTAGACCGCATGTGCGAGTCCGCATAAGCGGGATTTTGTTCGCAAAAGCAAAAATGGCTGGGAAGAACTTTAAGTTCGAGGGTTTGGTCATTTTATGAGATTTTGAGATTGGGGGCTCGGATTGAGACGATTCTTGAAGAAATTTTTACCATGTGACTTGGGGTAAGCATTCTTGACTCACTTGTGATTATATTTTGTGATTTTACCTTCGTTTTTGGTAATCAGATTATGGATTTTAAAGAGGAAATTTGGGGTTTTTGCCTAAAACTTCATAAAGCGGATTTTCATGTTTTGAATATTGATTTTGATTCGAATTTGAGTGAAACTAGTATGGTTGGACTCGAAATTGAATGGGTTGTTGGATTGAGTTTTGTCGGGTTCCAAGGCGCGAGCCCAGGTTGGACTTTTGGGTTGATTTTGGGCTTTTGATTAAAGATTCGACCTTTTTCGATTGGGTTTGTTTCCTTTGGCATTATTTGATGTATTTTGAGTTGCTTTTGGCTAGTTGCGAGCCGTTCGGAGGTCGGTACGGGTGAGGTGGCATTTTTGGAGCATCGTTGGCTTGCTCGGTATTAGATTTGGCATGTTCGAGGTAAGTAACACTTCTAAACTTGGTGCTGAGGGTATAAACCCTGAATATACGTGCTATGTGTTTGGATGTTGAGGCGATGCATATGGTAGGTGACGGGCGTGTGGGCGTGCACCGTGTGAATTGCGGCATCATTATTTATGTGGTATTGTGTAGTTACCCGATCTTATCTGTAACTATGAAATCTCTACGTACTAGAGCTATTGAACTGTGATATAGGTGAGAAACAATGTCTAGGCTACATGCTCATTCTGTTGTGACCCACTGAGGTCATTTCTAATGTTGACTTATTTGCTTACATTACAATTTCATACTCAGTCATATTCATTCATTTTATATCATATCTCAGTCTTTGTTGCTATTTATTGATACATCATATCATCATTTTTTGGCTAGTTTCATGGCATTGTGAGCCCGGGAGGCTGGAGAGATTGATGACTGAGTGAGGCCGAGGGCCTGATTGTGAGTAATATAATTATGGGATCAGGCTGCACGCCGCAATATATTTTTATTGATTTATGCATGGATCTGGCTTATTATAGATATTGGGCTGAAGGAGCCACTCCGGAGGTATTGCACACCCCCTACTGAGCGCAGTTGATTTATATTGAGGGATAGATCTTCCCTGGGCATGGATCTTGCCCGAATCAATTATATTTAGGGATGGATCTTCCCCGGGCTGGATTGGCCTTATACAATACTGAGTGACTGACTGTCAGTTGATTTATATATTTGGGATGGATCTTCCTTCGGATGGATTAGCCATATACAGTACTGAATGACTGAGTGTGTCGAGTGATTGAGTATGATGAGTTGAAAGTGTGAGACAATGAGATTGAGTACTCTGAGAGTGTGAGTACATGAGTTCATCTCTGAGATACATTGCATTAGCATGCGTACTTGAGATATATGCATAGAGATGCATTTCTTTTTGCTACCCAATTTTGGTGACACTCATGATTTCACCTGCATATTTACACGTAGGCATAGAGATGTACTTTTTCCATGCTATCTGAAACTGAAACATCTTATTTATTGTTGAAAGGTTTTTGGGAAAAATTTATGGTTTTCAAACTTACTCATGTATTTTGGGGATTTTTGGTGAAAGATTTGGGATCTACTATATACTTGAATATCATGCCTATTTTTCCGTAACTGTGCACGAGCTGAGTTATTTCTTGTACCATATTTATTTTATTGTTAGGAACTGTTGCTGGTTATTGGAGTTGGACTCTGACCCTTAACCCAGCTCATCACTACTTTCAACCTAAGGTTAGGCTTGTTACTTATTCAGTACATGGGGTTGGTTGTACTCATACTACACTTCTGCACCTTGTGTGCAGATGTTGGATGCTGATGTAGCTGCGTATGACGGGAGCTAGATCTGAAGATGTACCCACGTTCCGGTCATTGCTGCCTCTTGATCTTGGTAGTTTTAGAGTTTTAATCTGTTCATGTATATTCCAAACAGATGATGTACTTTATTTTATACCGGCTTTGTAAATTCTAGATCTTAGATGCTCATAATTTATACTACCAGTCCTTGGGAATTCTTGTATAAAAGTAGTTTTATTATCGTTTCTTTTCTTAATAAATCTCACTTAAATAGGATAGTTGTTAATTGGCTTACTTGACGGGTTGGGTTAGGTGCCATCACGACTAGGTAGATTTTGGATCGTGACGAGGAGATATGCATGGTTGGTATATGGATGTTATCGCATTAGTGCAGCGTATTGGAATATTCGACATATTTCTGACTATGACAGGCAATTTTTCTTGGCCTAAAATTTAAAAAAAAACTACTGTCAACAGATGAAGTCCATAACAGACCTGATTTAGTTAGTCTAATATTTCGTGCAAAATTAGAAGAGCTAGAAAATGATATACTAAAAGGACATATTTGGTAAAGTTGCATGATGTACGAATTTTGTAGAATTTAAAAAAAATGAGGGCTTCTGCATGCTCATTTCCTTATTATATTTGATAAAAAATATAAATTGATACTCCCGAGGCATACGATTAATTTGTTTGTGCTGAATTGCCAGATCTTAAAACAAACCCCCATTTATTTAAGCTTTATACAACACATGTTGTGTCACGACCCCAATTCCCCTCCATAGGATGTCGTGATGGTACCTAGTCTCTATGACTAGGTAAGCCTAACATTCATGCAAAAATAACTGAAATAATAATTAAAGTCTCAAACTCAGCAACTATATAAAATAACTCTGCAACTCAGCATATACAACTCCCAAGACCCGGTGAATACAAGTCACAAGCTCTAAATAGTAGTACTGCATAATCCTATACATCAATATCTATAAAAGTGTAAGAAAAAATAGAATACTCTAGGTAGAGGGGGACTCCGAGGCCTGCGGACACCGGCAGGTATACCTTGAAGTCTATGCAGCTGAGCCCTCGCTAATACCTGGGCTGGTAGGAAGTACCTGAATCTGCATAAAAAGATGTGCAGAAGCATAGTATGAGTACACCACAACGGTACCTAGTAAGTGCCAAACCTAACCTCGGTAGAGTAGTGACGAGGTCAGGTTAAGGCCCGACTAGAATAAATAAGAGGACTGTACAAGTGTATGGCAATGTAGTAATGATAGTAATGAAATTGAAACAACAAATAGCATATCAAGGGTAGCTACACGGAACTAAAGCAAATAGTGCAACACGGAGGAAACAAGAAATAATATGCTAAGGAAACAAACAACCAAAGACAAGTGCAACAATAGAGAAGTACCAACAAGAGTCACTACCAAGGTACTGCCTCGTGGTCTCAAATCACAAGAATAATACACAATTTTTCCTTATATCACCCGTGAGTCTTGCATTTAGTTTTGAAAATCATTTTGCCGAAATACCATCCCGCGTTTTAGCCTACCTTATCTCACCGCATGGCTTCTAGTAGTTCCCCTACTAGCCACACGTATCAGCCCACTTTATCTCACCGCATGCGTTTCAACCCCAAAACCTTATACCACCGCATGCGTATCAATATCACAACGTATCACAAATATCACCTCAAGTGCCCAATATCACAACTTACCAAAGAAACCAATAATAATAGTATTTTCACAATAAAGAGCCCATGGCTCAACCACAATGTACATAAGAGTCTCAACAATAACAACCGGAAGTGAATAACTCAACAGAATAGTATTTCACAACTTAACACTTTGCCTCAATGTGAATCATGACCCTTAAAACTCAATACCAATTTCAACAACAAGATACTCCAAGAATAACAACTTCACTTAACAATTCGACGGTTAAATAACGAATATGGAATAAGGGAAACAAGAACTTCAACTAAACATGTAGTGCAATTAACAAATAAGAGCTAAGACAAATAGAGCATGTGAAATAGACTAATGATGATGAAGATAATATGTTAAGATAACTTAATTAAGGCATGTAGGCATAGACATAGCTAAAACCAGTAAATTTCCACATTTAGACCGTGTACACACTCGTCACCTTGCGTACACAGACTCCACACATCATAATTATCAAAAAATAATACCAAACCTAAGGGGTAATTCTCCAACAAGAGGTTAGGCAAGATACTTACCTCGAAACACACTAACTCAATCCACTAGTAGGCCTTTCATTTGATTATCCAACTCCGAACGGCTCGAATCTAGACAAAACAACTTCATACTATAAATATAAACTGTAGGAAACTATTTCTAACAATAAAATTATGATCTTTGCAAAGAATTAAAAAGCCAATTCAAAACGTCAACCCGGGACAGCGTCTTAGAAGCTAACCAAAATTACAAAATCCAAAAACCCATTCGATAACGAGTCCAACCATCCAAGAATTAGACAAATCCAAACTCAAATCGCTTTACAAATTCCCAAATTTTAGCCTAAGAAGTTTGACAATTGTTTCCCCAAATTTCCAACTCCAAAACACTAATTAAATGATGAAAACAATAATAGATTCGTGTAACTTAACCAAAATCGAGTTAGTATTTCTTACCCTAATATTTTCCCTGAAAAGCTCCCGAAACATCACCACAAATCGAGCTCTCTAGGTCCAAAAATGAATTATGAAATCAAACCCTCGAAATAGGCCTTTTCTGCCCAGCGATTTTGCTTTTGTGGGCCTTTAGTCACATCTGCGACGCCGCACCTACGGAAAAACCATCGTAGGTGCGGATTCGACTTAGGCCTTGACTTTCTGCTTCTACGGACCTAACGCGCATCTGCGCATCCATTTATGTGGAATAAAAGGTGCTTCTGCGCACTCGCTCTAACACATGAAATGGATTGCCGTGATACTTCTGGAACATAGAAACATGGAATACTCGATGAACTATAACTAGACTAGGTGGTAGTGCAAGCTTGTAAGCCACCTCTCCAATCCTCTCAAGAATCTCAAAAGGTCCGATATACCTAGGGCTCAACTTGCCCTTCTTTCTGAACCTCATAACACCCTTCATTGGCGAAACCTGAAGCAAGACCCGCTCCCTAAACATGAATGCAACGTCGTGAACCTTCTGATCCGCATAACTCTTCTGTCTAGATTGGGATGTGCGAAGCTAATCTAGAATCAATTTAACCTATTTCAAAACATCCTGAACCAAGTCTGTACCCAATAGCCTACCCTCACCTGGCTCGAACCAACCCACCGGAGATCGACACCGCCTCCCATCAAAGCCTCATACGGAGCCATCTGAATGCTCAACTGGTAGCTGCTATTGTAGGAAAACTCCACAAGCACCAAGAACTGATCCCAATAAGCTCCAAACTCCATCACACATGCACAAAGCATATCCTCCAATATCTGAATAGTGCGCTCGAATTGTCTGTCTGTCCAAGGGTGAAATGTTGTACTCAACTCAGCCCATGTGCCTAACTCACGTGGTACGGCCATCCAGGACCGTAATGTAAACTGCGTACCCCGGTCAGAGATGTTGGATACCGGCTCGCCATGAAGCCTGACAGTCCTAAGTGTTACTCCTTCATTCACTTTACCATCCCAACTATTCTCCTTTGTGTGTATCTTATTCTTTTTTCCACTATGTATAGGAGATAAATCTCCACATCTAGCCGCCTCAGATCGGCAATAATCAAGCAAATCATCTTCCTCGCCTTCTTCCCAAATTTCAACACGTAAGTTGTTCTCTAGTGTTTGAGTAGCAACATTCTGTGCAACCATATCTAATGGTTCATGCCTCTTCACAACCATGGCATTAGGTTTTATTGTGGAATCCTTCAATTGAGCATTTTTGTTCTTACCCGATTTTTTTTGCCCATTTTCAGCAACTGCGACAACTGAGGAAGTAAAAAGAGCTCACCAAGAAGCTAGAGAAGGTTGGGCAATCCTCAACCTAAGAAACTTTGGCCGGAAATGGTGATGATAATGTATATTTGGCTACAAGAGAGACAGTCCAACAACGTGAAAAAGCTGCACGGGATGCTGAGGAAGCAACTATTAGAGATGCGAAGAACATCTATGAAGAAGAGAGGGGTCACAAACTTAATCAAAATCAACCCTTTGGTGCAGACAAGTTCGGAAATATAGCTCCCAAGCCTGGGAGACCACTTGGCAAATTTGCTAGACCCGTCTAAAATTAAGGATTATCGAGTGCTAGACCACCTCCAATTGCAGCAAACAATTTCGAGTTGAAGCAAGGGTTGGAATTGTTGTGTCTTCAGAGGGAATCCAAACGAAGATCCAAATACACATCTAATGGACTTCGAGGAGATTATGAACACCTTTCAATACAATGGTGTATCACGAGATGCAGTGTACTTGAGGGCATTCCCCTTTACACTCAAAGATGATGCAAAGCTGTGGCTTCAAAGTTTGCCCACGGGATCGATTAGAATATGGGAGGAGATGACCAGAAAATTCCTTGATAAATATTTCTCCTCAGCCAAAACGGGCAAGATTAGAAGAGAAATCCATAACTTCTGCCATAAATAAACTGAAACTATTTTTGAAGCATGAGAGAGGTTTAAGGAGATTGTTAGAAAGTGTCAACATAGCGGAATTAAACTCTAGATGCAACTCCAGGACTTTTGGGATGGATTGACACCGGCCTCACACAGAATATTGAGCAATGCAGCCGGAGGCCCATTGATGAAGAAGATTCCAGAGGAGATAGTTACAATTCTTGATGAGTTATCTGAAGATGCTAATCAGTGGCCCTCTGAGAGTGTTGAAAGAAGAAGATCAACCGGTGTTCACCAAGTTGATAATAATACATCTGTGCAGGTATAACTTTATGCTATGGCCAAAGAAATACAAAAACTAACCTTAGCCTCGATACAAAATAAGTCTCATGCAACTTGTGATATATGTGGAAAAGGACACCCTAATCATGAGTGTCAAGACTCAAATGAGGAAGTGAATGCTGTGGGAAATTATCATGCAATGGGTCAGAGGCACCTCGATCTTTCATGGAGTTCACCTGGGGGTACTGCGAATGCATGAAAACAAAACAACCTCAGACCTCAAGGACAAGAAGCTCCTGGTTTTATGAATTAGCATAGGCATCAATTTCAGTCCCAACAGCCCATTCAGTCTGGCATAGAAGACCACATGAAGGCCTTCATTCTGAAAACTGATGCGAGGCTTGAAACTCATAGTGCAGCTATATGAGAACATGGAGCAACTATCAAAGAACTGGGCACTGGTTATCGAAACCTAGAAAGATAGGTTGGGCAGCTAGCCACTCTATTATTTGAGAGGATTCCAGGAACTCTCCCCGCTGATACTGAGAGAAATCCCAAAGAAACAGTGAATGCTATAACTTGAGAAGTGGACAAGTGTTAAAAGATCCCACCCGATCCAAAATGATGTGAAACTTAAAAAATAAAGTGCGGAGCAGCTGAACAATGATGTTGATAAAAAGAAGAAGGGCCAGATGAAACTTTGAGAAGGGAGGAACAGGATGAGAGCGAGCATATGCCTGCTTTATTTCCCTTAAAAGCTATATAGAGAAAAGCTAGACAAGTAGTTTGGGAGATTTTTGGATGTGCTGAAGTAGGTTCATGTAAACTTACCATTCACAGAAGTGTTCACACAAACACCTGCTTATGCCAAATTCTTGAAGAAAATCCTTACAAAGAAGAGGAAGATCGAGAAGACCTCGGTGGTGAAGCTCACAGAGCATTGCAGCGCGATATTGCAAAACAAACTCCCATAAATGTGTGGAGATCCGGGGAGTTTTACTATACCTTGCTCTTTAGGAACCATTAATTTTGATAAGTCTTTATGTGATTCTACTGCCTCAATTAACTTAATGCCTCTATCTATTTACAGGAAATTGGAAAAGGAGAATGGAGAGATAAGGTCGGTGCATATATTATTGCAGTTGGTAGACCAAATGACTATGTGTTAGTTCGGGTGGATAAGTTCGTATTTCCTGTAGAATTTATAGTGGTGAATATGGAGGAGAACAAGGAGGTCCCCCTTATCCTAAGAAGAAGATTCTTAGCAATGGGTAGAGTAATATTGGATATACACGAGAGGAAACTCATGCTTAGAGTGGGTGAGAAGACTGTGACTTTTGAGATGAATGTAGCAAAGGGGACATAAAAAGAAAAACTAGTTGCAAGTGTTGAGTAGAAAGTGAAGGGCTCAAAAAAGAAGGCTGCGGTGAGTGAGAAAGATAGGTGTGTGGTGTACCCTAAGAAAGTTGAGAAGAAGTTGTATGCATGGATGTGCGCATTAGTTCGGGCGCGGGAAATGGAGCCCGACTTTGACTCAGACCCCGACTAGATATTCAGGGAAGTTTCCTCTACCTTATGCTTTTTAATTATGTGTCATGGGGACATGCCACAACTTAATGTGTGGGATGGGGGATATGTTATATGTATGTATGTATATATATTAGTTTTAGTTTTTGTGTTTTAGTAGTTGGAGATAGAAAAAAAATTGAAAAACAAAAACATAAATTGTTTTAAAAAATGTTAAAATTTTCGATTTTTCCCGACGATGGATATCATCGACGGGTTTCTTGAGGGATTAAGGTCGAAAGAAAAAGACAAAAAGATTTTATTTTTTTAGGTAGTGTATTAATTCCCTCTTGGCTTTTCTTTGTACCACGGTTCTTTTCCAAGAGTTATGTTTGAACCGGGTGTAGTTAATTTTTGTTTTGTTGAGGAATAGGAAATATTTTGCTGTGAGTTGAATTGAAAGTAATATCTCTTGACTTTATTATACCTTGATAATAGTAAGTGCTTTAGTTGTGGCGCTTAGGCTCAGTTTTTGACTCTTGTATAAGTACCTTAAATTATATGATTTTTACTTTGCTTAACTGCTTTGACTAGAGTATCATGATAGTCCAATCCTGAGAGAGTTATATGTCATGTGAGAATAAGGTTTTGTATTATTCTGTGCATTACATTTGATGTCTGGAACTTGCCCCGTGTGTTTGCAAAGCGATAGTAGTTTATTCAATTTTGGAAGTGATATAGGCATTTCTTTGTTGAGCCAATTATGTGTTTTCCCACCTAATGAATGCGTATCTTAGTTAACCTTGTTGACCCTGTAATCCTATTTCCTTGGCAACAATATTTTAAGCCTTACCTATTTGTTTGAATTGACCATCTATTTGAACGTTGTACCTCTCATGAGTACTTGAATTTGTTATGAACTTTGTAAAAGTTGAAGTATGGGGTGGTTGGTTTGGCTTTTGAGTGGAACTGTTGAAATAAGGAGAAAGGTGCAATATCTTGAAAAAGTAAGAGCCACTTGAATTGGAAAAGAAAAGAAAAAATAGGTGTATGATTGTGAAAAATGTTCCTTAGAGTGGTAACTTGATGTAATTGTGCTTCGAGAAGTAGGGAGTTAATGTATATTTATGTGAAGGTGGAGTTTTGGTTTGACATAAGTGTGGGGTTTTGAATGGCTAATTGTATGTATTAAAAGTGCTTAGGGAGGTGTAATCACTCTTATATCTAAATGTATCATATGCGTCCCGCAGCCTACATTACAACCAACTAAAGTCCTACTTGACCCTTGACTGAATGAGCTCAATTAGTAGAGTAGTACACTACGGGCAAGCCTATGGTATGTCTTCTGTGGCATATGAATTTTATTTAAAAGAGTGAGTGAATTCTTTCTATCTTGAGTTCCTATTGTCCTTGAACTTTATTGTGTGTGGAACTACTCTCACTTGTTGTGTGAGGGCACTTGATTCATGAAGGAAATGTAATCTCGTTGACCTTTGTACTAGAGTAAGTGAGCAGGTTATAAAAAATGTGCATGTACTTGATGTCGTCCAAATTCACACCACTGATTGGGATTGTGATGTGGTCGATGCAATTATAATTACCTAACGTGAGTCGGGGTTGATTTCACAGAGAGCTTATATTGGATTAGGTATATATCTAGACTAGGTGTATGACGTACCTAAATTGCACTTCCACATAATTGGTTGTTTCTTCCTACTTCTAAAAAGTATAATATTGTTTGTAAATGAAAAGCTAAGGAACGATATTTTTGGTATTGTTATTTTTCAAGTTGATAGAAGATCTAGGGTCGTGACTTCCACCTAGGTGGTTACCTAACGGATTGTGGGATTTAGGGCAGGTTTAATTGGTCGGGGTTGTAATATAGCAATCACACGCAATTACCCACTCTATACCTCTCGGTAGTTTGAGTGGTTTTGCCCAATTTGGCTTTCTCAAGTCCAAATGGGTAATTCACAAAACTAATGATAGATCCGCAAGTCGAGTCTTACTATCTCTAGATTTGACCCTATAATTGGGGCTATCAATTTCTTGAGTTCACCCCAATTCCTTGTTAGCCAAGTTTTCCTAGACTTAGTAGCTCTTTCTCAAGTAGAGACTAGGTCAATTAGGCCAGAATCAATGTTTGCAACCATTAATTCTTAAATTTAAGCAAGAACTAGGCTAAATATCATACACCCAATCACAAACAAGCCCCAAATTAAACACCCATTAGGCACCCACACTAGGGTTGGGTCACAACCCTAGCTAAGAATTTAGCTACTCATAGGCAAAATTGAAGAAACTAAAGAAGAAACTAAGATTAAACTCATAATAGATGATTAACAGAAGAAAATCTAATGTTAAAATGATAAACTATTACAAAATTACCCAAAACAGTAAGGAAAAAATGGCTATCTACTTTCAGGTGTTCAAACTTGCCCTAAATATGACAAAAAGATCTATTTATACCTAGTCAAATTTATCGGACAAAATTGCCCCTTCGGAGGTTGTGCGTCCCCACAATCCTTTATGCGATCCGCACTTTGAAGCTGGCTTGACAGGATGGAATTCTGCGGCCGCACAATTCTGGGGTGCGGCCGCACTTCTTTATATTTTTGCGGATCGCACATTTCTGAGTGCGGCCGCACTCTTGGACTTGAGCTGGACATGGGAGATTTCTGTGGACCGCACATTTATTAGTGCGGCCGCACTTTTGCATTCTGTGGCCGTACAATAATAGTGCAGTCCACACTCCTTCAGGGACCAAACATACCATCTCTCTGAACCTCGTCTTCTGCGGCCGCACAATAATTATGCGGTCTGCACTTTGCGAAGGGAATTTGTCAGTGGTTCTTCATAGTCTGCGGCCGCACACAGTATTGTGCGGTCCGCACTTTGCTCTTTTCTGCTTTATTTTGGACCTTGTCCAATTTTACTCCTTCTTGAGTTGGTTTTCATCTCTTTGGCTCATTTCCCAATATTCCTGTAAGAAAGCATATTTCATTAGTTATCGGGAATACCTTTAAGCATTTTTGAGCTGAAACGAAAGTAAAACAGTGCAAATAAGTGGTCAAAATCCCTACTTATCAACTCCCCCAAACTTAAGCTTTTGCTTGTCTTTAAGCAATTAAGGTAATTCCCACCTCCACAAGGACAGAGCTATTTTAGCTGGCCTAAGTTGAAGCAAACACCCATCAATTGGGAATAACGATTACCCACACACTTATGAATCATCAACTAGCCTATGTTTTGAATGTTAAAGCACAAATAGCTCTAATGTGATGCTTGAGCATCAAAAATTGACTTTATTCATCAAGGAAGTTCGCACTTTTATGTAGGTCACTATGGATCCCAAACTCCTCCTCCTATACTCTCCGTAAGCTATTCTCACTCAAGAATGAAGCACTCAATGCAATGATTCAAGAAAGGTTCGCTCATCACTCTCAAAAGAATGTCACAAGCCAGGCTCTAAATACCATATGCTTGCCCCTCATGTAGATCACCACTAATGTAAGCTTACTCGGCCTGAAATCACGTAGTGCTTTTTCGTCATGTGATGAAGGCTTTTGTACTAAGGAGGGAAATATTGGAATGGAACCGGTTCATCTTTCCTTTAGCATTCCATTTTCTCTTTTTGGCTCATACTTTGCCAACTCTTTGAGTCATTTTCTTTTTCCTTAGGGCAACTAGAGAGACTTGACACCACTCTTTCTTGGTCATGCTATTCATATTCTCCTTCTTTGTTTTTTCCATGCTTTGCACTTTTGCTTTCTTTTGAATCTTTTCAACCCTTTCACATTATTCACTTTCTTTTTGTGTTTTTCTTTTATTTTTTCTTTCTTTTTCTTTGCCTTTCCTCTTCTTCATTTCTTTTCTCTTTTTGTGCCTTGATACCATCTTCAAACTCCTCGTCTCTCCCCCAAACTTATGTTTTCGCCATCTGTTTCTCATGAGTGCTAAAGAAAGCTCGGGTGCCAAGAGAGGGTCACTATAAAATGGGTAAAGGCTTGTAACATGGTTATTGAATGAAAAAGACTTTAGGCTAAAAAGGATTGACTAGGAATAATATAATTGGTGGGCCATGGAAGGTTTCAAAACGGGTCAAGGAGAGCCTACAATCACTTCTCAAGCCAAGCTAACTTAGAATTTTGCCTAGAAACACATTCGGGGCAAGTTCTAGACCATTCACACGGGTACTTGGACTTATAACAAAATACCTCACCTCTCACACAACTGGTTTGTTAAAGAGAATAGAGCCGAGGTCCCACAACAACTGCATTCAAGATTAAAAATCGCTAATCGTTCAACTAAACCACCAGATGATTGCCTAAGTCAGCACAAGAGTCACAAGGTCACTAACTAGAGCCATTTCTTTCCAAAAACTTATTTTTAACCATAAGTCTGTAGTTAAGTTGTGTTGGTACCAAGTGAAGCATGCTTGACCCTTATTTATTCATTAATACTACTGTTTCTACCTAAACATCAAAAACGGACTCGATCCCTTAAGAAGGTTGTCACGCCATCTATCGTTGGGAAGAGCCACCTGGTTCACACAAAACTCACCTTTGGAAAGAACCCTGACATTATGAAAACTAAAGGCTTATTGTTCACTTAAACATAAAAAGAATCTAACAAATAAAAAAGAAGCTATTTAAGTAAATAAGAAGCTATATTATTAAGAAAACTAAATGAAGATGCTATGAAATAAACTACTGAAAGTAAGGCAAATGAATATACAAACAGAGGGGAATAGAATATATACATCAAAAGGGAGGTAGGAATATATACATAATGAAAGAGAAGATAAAGATAAAAGAAAAAGAGTATTAAAGTTATTACAGGCCAATGTCATCAAATGTTATCAAATCAAACCAAAATAGACCACCCCCAAAATAAAAATAAGCATTGTCCTCAATGCTTAGCAAAATCAGAATAAGGAAAGGTAGAGAGTAAAGAGAACTCCCTATGTGGTCTCAGGGTGACTGGCAGCATCACACCCTCGGGCTCCTGCAACTAGATCTCATCATCATCTGGCTGGGGAACAACGGTGTTGGCGAACATCTAAAGCATCTTCTCGGCAGTGTGGGCAGCAAGGTCTGGCACGTCAGACTGGCTAGCTGGTGCCCCTATTGATGGTGCTGCTGGGTCTGATGGTACTAATGGATCTGTCTCCATCAGTAGGTCAAATGGCTAATCACCCGCTGCTGCAATCTTTGTCACCTCCTTTCTCAATCTCTCCATTGATTTCTTTGAAGCCTGGGATTTCCTCATCTTCTTTACCTGCTTGCCGAACTCCTCAATAGCTTCCCCATGAGCCACCAGTGTATCCATAATGGTCTTCTGGTTCTCCAGAATCTTCTTCAATGTTTCCCCCACTGACGGAGGGACCTGTGGCACTGTTGGGGTAGAAGACCGTGCTGCAACAACACTGGATATGTCAGACAGCTTAGGAGTGGCTGCCTGCATCCAGTTGTTAAGACTCGTTAATGTCTGGGAGACTCGCAACGCAGTGAGTGGATAAGTGGATGAGGCCAGCACTGGTACTGATGATGATGGTCTAGAAGATGAAGGTGGTGGCATGTCAACTGTCCTAGTGGAAGGCTCGGCTGTTGTGGAAGGCATGGGAGATGTAGATGGCTCAACAACAGACTCTGTAACCACCACCGATGGATCATCAGACTGACCAACGGTGGTAGTGACGTTACCCTTGAATTTTGGGTTGTCCGCACCTTGCAGGGAGTACCATGAGAAGGGATTTTTTGCCCTCACTTTTGCATCAAAAGTCCTTGGCTCCACCTTTGCATCATTGAAATATTCTGTGAGGGTGTTAGGATATGGGTAGGAGCTTTCACCTTTTGGGACAGCCCCTGTCATGTTAGCCGACATGATGGCACCGCATTGATTGGGTACCCGACCATAATAGATGCCACCAGAACTGCTTGGGGAATTGAAAGATTGTTCTCATTCAAGCTTGGATCAATACGGCTGCATACAAAGGTTTGCCACCCTTTTGCTTCAAAATATAGGGTGGCCCGTGTGATAGGAATCTCTGCTGTGATCCACGGTGGTGGTGGTCCTGGAGTAGCCAAAATCTCTGCTAACCAGGGGTGAGCTGCATCACCCATAGCAAGAGTTTTCAGGTAATGGATTGCCTCTACCTCCTCAAAGCCCAGGTAAGTGTTCAGAGTGCTGGGGTCAAATTTGACTTTTAAATTTCTCACTTTGGTTATTTTGGTACCCTTCTTGATGTGAGCCACATTGGCATAGAACTCCCGTACCAAGTGCGCATTTGCATCTATGACACTTTTGGTGAACCACTTCCACCCCTTTCGCTCCCCGAAATATCTAAAGATATTTGGATTGTATTTATCCAAATCCTTCATTAAGAACTGTCGCTCAAGTGTGAGCGATCTCCGGGGCCACCACTCTCGGAACCTTGTGAAGGCCGTCAAACTCTCAAATCTATCCTCCCATACATCCTTCTTCTTCGACCTCTCTAGGCCACCCACTCGAGTGTCACCTCCTCTACCATCATCTGGGACATTGTCATTATCATCTACTGCAACTGGTGCAGGAGGTGTAAGTGTAGAGGAGGGCTCTGAACCCTGGCTACCAGCATCGGAACCCTCATAAGAACTTGTTGTAGTGGAGGGTTCATTGCGCAATTGATATCTCCCAGTGGTTTGTGGTGGTTGGGACTGGGCCTCAGACTGTACCTCCACTGAATGACACTCGGAGGCTTCCCTATACGGGGCATATGAACTAGATTCTGAGGGCTCTATGGCCCTACCTCTCACAGTAGTCGGCTTTTTGGCGATGGCTTTTAATTGCACTCCCAGTGGGTGAGTGCCCTTTCCTCGACCTCAGGAGGGTTCACCTCTCATTTAGATGTATCGCCTCTATCTTGTGACCGAACCATTGTATGCAATACAAGGCACATAATTAGTTAGAGGTCAAAACAGTGTAAACAGTTGCATTACAGTTGCAGAAAAACAGTCCACAGAAGAGACAGTGCGGACCACATAATTTTGAGTGTGGCCGCAGACTGCTATGTACGGATTGCACAATTTCAAAGAGCGGTCGCACATCCTGAAGTGCAGACCGCACAATTTTGAGTACAGCTGCACATTCCCAAGTTTAGAACACTGGTTCTCTGAAGTTCCATAGTGCGGTCGCACACATTTTTCTGTGGCCGCACAATTTTCTACGGACCGCACAATTTTGAGTGTGGTCCGCACTTTTCATGCAACACATTTGCCCTAATTTAAGATCTGCGGACCGCACAATTTTGTGTGCGGCCGCACAATTTGAAATTAAGCGGCATTGACTTTAGGTTTTGCAATTTTTGCACAATTTAGACATGGTATTTGCAAATAAACATGATTAATGATCTACCTAGTCCCCAATGAACACACTTGATGTAACCCACGTGATTTTAAGCACACATGAATAACATTTGACATTTTAGGCCTACAAATAACTATACTAATCAAGAACAAAAATTAAGAAAAATGGAAAATCTAACATAGATTGAACATACCAGTGATGAAGGATGCAGGTGAGAATCTAAACTTGATGAAATGAGTATGGAGTGTGAGCTATTTTGTGGTGCATTGTGTTTGCTTAGGTCTCAAGAACTCAGAGTGTGTAAAGTTGAGAATAGTGCTCAGAGGACCATTTATAGGTTGACCAAGTCGGTCAAAAGTTGAGTTGAGTGCGGCCGCACAATTTTGAGTGCGGTCCGCACAATTTTGAGTGCGGTCCGCACTCTTTACCCGGACCTTTGCTGAGATTCTGCGGTCCTCACAAAAGTGAGTGCGGACACAGAAATTTGTGCGGTCCGCATAATTTTGTGTGCGGCCGCAGAATGGCCTATTCTCTGCAACTCAAAACTTCAGAGAGTTAACATTTTTGGGTCTCCAGTTGTGCGGCCCTGCGGGTGCATTCATTATTGTGTGGTCTGCACAATAAATGTGCGGTCTGCACTTTGTTCAACACTTGACCAAATATTTCAAACACAGTCCCTGCAATGTACACTCATTCCTGCAATTCACTTCAAAACTAGTTAGCTCAAAACAAAACCTATCTAACAATGAAGAAAATGAAAAATGAAAAGAAACATGGATTCCCCCCAAGAAGCACATGATTTAACGTTGCGGCACGACGCGGATTACCATCAATCACTTGAAATGAATTAATGCCACGACGTGGCCATCATCAACTTTGCCAAGATAATGCTTCACCCGGTGACCATTGACTCTAAACACTTAATCATTTTTATTTTTCAAGTCCAATGCACTGAAGGGTGTCACATGCACAACCTCAAATGGACCACTCCAATTAGGCTTCAACTTTCCCGGAAACATTCGTAATCGAGAATTGAACAATAACACAAGATCACCTTCTTTGAACTCCTTGTTCCAGATGTACTTGTCATGGAGGTACTTTATCTTGTCCTTATATAAGGACAAAATTGAATGTGCATGGTACTGGAATTCATCAAGCTCATTCAATTGTGCCACCCTCAAGTTGGCGGCGACATCCCATTCAATATTAAGCTTCTTCAGTGCCCACATAGCTTTGTGCTCAAGTTCCACCGGAAGGTGACAAGCTTTACCGAACACTAACCGGTACAGAGACATAACAATTGGTGTTTTGTAAGCTATCCTATAAGCCCAAAGAGCATCATCAAGTTTCTTTGACCAATCCGTATGGTTGGCATTCACTGTCTTTGACAAAATACTCTTGATCTCCTAGTTGGAGACTTCCACTTGCCCGCTTGCTTGAGGATGATAGGGGGGTCGACACTTTGTGAGTGATACCATACTTTGTGAGTAAGGTATCAAAAGCTTTATTGCAAAAGTGCAATCCCCCATCACCAATAATGGCCCTTGGAGTACCGAATCTCATGAGGATGTTCTTTTTCAAAAATGCCACCACACTGCGAGCTTCATTGTTGGGTAAAG
Source organism: Nicotiana tabacum (assembly GCF_000715075.1). Taxonomy (NCBI): domain Eukaryota; kingdom Viridiplantae; phylum Streptophyta; class Magnoliopsida; order Solanales; family Solanaceae; genus Nicotiana; species Nicotiana tabacum. The sequence continues at coordinate 91,451,379 of NC_134103.1, forward strand.
CCACGGCTTCAACCCACTTTGACACATAATCCACCGCTACCAAAATGTAAATGTTCCCACAAGATCTCACGAATGGACCCATGAAATCAATGCCCCACACATCAAAAATGTCAATCTCCAAGACGGTGGTGAGGGGCATCTCATTTTGTTTTGAAATCCCACCGGCCCTTTGACATTCATCACAACGCTTGACGAGATCACTAGTGTCCTTGTAAAGAGTAGGACAATAAAATCCACAACTCAACACTTGTGTTACCGTTCTAGCTCCCCCATGGTGACCACCATATGGTGAAGAGTGGAAAGCCTCAAGAATTTTCACTTGTTCCTCCTCTGGTACACATCGTCGAATCACACCATCGGTACAAATCCGGAAGAGATGCTGCTCATCCCAATAATAGTCAAGGCAATCTCGTTTGAGCTTCTTTCTTTGGTTTGAAGATAACTCATTCGATACAATACCACTCACAAGATAATTTGATAAGTCAGCGAACCATGGCATCCCGGTCATTGAAATGGTTAGAAGCTACTCGTCGGGGAAGGAATCATTTATCTCAAGGCCATCATGTGGCCTCCCCTCCTCCTCCAAACGAGACAAGTGGTCTGTCACTTGGTTTTCACTACCCTTGCGGTCTTGAATCTCTTGATCAAACTCTTGCAATAGAAGCACCCACCGCATTAACCTTGCCTTTGAATCTTTCTTGCTCATAAAATATCGAAGCGCCGCATGATCGGTGTGGACAATCACCTTTGTACCCATCAAGTATGGGCGGAACTTCTCCATAGCAAAGACAATAGCAAGGAGCTCTTTTTCGATCACTGTGTAGTTGACTTGGGCATCATTCATGGTCTTACTAGCATAGTAGACCAGATGGAAGATTTTATTGATACGTTGCCCCAACACTGCTCCAACCGCCACATCCCTTACATCACATACGAGCCCAAAAGGCAAGCTCCAATCCGGTGCGGTGATAATAAGAGTAGTAGGCAATTTGAACTTGAGCAATTTATATGCCTTCATACAATCCTCATTGAAATGGAACTTGGCATCCTTCTCTAAAAGTTTACACAAGGGATTTACCACCTTAGAAAAGTCCTTGATGAATCGGCGATAGAACCCCACATGACCCAAGAAACTCCTCACTCCCTTCACGGATGTAGGGGTGGGAGTTTAGAGATCACCTCTATTTTGGCCTTGTCGACCTCAATACCATGCTTTGAAATTTTGTGGCCGAGGACAATGCCTTCCTCGACCATGAAGTGACACTTCTCCCAATTCAAAACCAAGTTTGTTTCCTCACATCATGCCAAGTCATTATCCAAGTTGTTCAAGCAATCATCAAAAGAGTTCTCGACCACGGAAAAGTCATCCATGAAGACCTCAAGAAAGTCCTCCACTATGTCGGTGAAGATGGCCATCATACACCATTGAAAGGTTGTCGGTGCATTGCATAACCCAAATGGCATCCGCGAGAATGCAAAAGTACCATAGGGACAAGTGAAAGTAGTCTTCTCTTGGTCCTCCAGAGAAATAAGAATTTGATTGTAACCGGAATATCTATCAAGGAAACAATAGAAAGCTCGACCGGCCAACCTATCAAGCATTTGATCAAGGAATGGAAGCGGTAAATGATCTTTTCGAGTGACTTTGTTGAGCTTCCGATAATCCATACACACTCTCCACCCAGTGACCGTTCTTATAGGGATCAATTCATTCTTGTTATTTGTTACCACTGTCATACCTCCTTTCTTTGGGACACATTGCACCGGAGAGGTCCACGAGCTATCAGAAATGGGGTAAACAACCCCGGAATCCAACCATTTTATGACATCCTTCTTCACCACCTCTTGCATTGCTTCTTTTAATCTTCTTTGATGTTCAAAGGAAGGTTTGGCATCCTCCTCCAAAATAATCTTGTGCATACAAAAGGCAGGGCTTATACCTAGAATATCCGCCAATATCCATCCTATAGCTTTCTTCCTCTTTTGGAGCACCGCCAAAGTAGAATCTATCTGCACGTTAGTCAAGCAAGAGGAAAGAATAACCGGTAAAGTAAAACATGGTCCAAGAAACTCATACCTGAGATGTGGAGGCAATGGCTTTAACTCCAAAGTGGGAGGCTCCTCGATTGAGGGCTTTGTTGGAGGAGTCTTCTGGTTCTCAATATCTAAGGATAATTTCAGGGTTCATAAGTGTACAACCCCATTCCTTGCAATGCATTTACACATTCCACGTAGCCCTCCTTCTCATCATCATCATGATTAAGCAATACGTCTTCCAAAGTATCATCAACATTCATCACGGAACTAGCATCATCAACAATTACTTCGGTTACTAAGTCCATAAAAGAACAAACTTCATTGCTATTTGGTTGCCTCATAGATTTGCACACATGGAAAACCACCTTTTCATCGCCCACCTGGAAGGTGAGCTCACCGGCTTCCACAAAAATAAGAGCCCTCCCTGTAGCAAGGAAAGGTCTACCCAAGATAATAGGCATCTCATAGTCCACTTCGCAATCAAGAATCACAAAGTCCGCAAGAAGGATGAACTTATCAACACGAACCAACACATCATCAATAATATCCAATGGTCTCTACATAGTATGATTCGCCATTTATATCCTCATAGATGTGGGTCTTGGTTGCCCAATTCCCAAAGTTTTAAACACCGAGTAGGGCATCAAGTTGATACTCACCCCTAGATCACATAGAGCTTTGGCAAAGTCGGCGCTCCCAATAGTACAAGGGATTGTGAAAGCGCCGGGATATTCTAATTTCAGAGCCATTGAGTGCACAATAGCACTCACTTGATGCGTCATCTTGATAGTCTCACAATTCATTGATTTTTTCTTTGTCACCAAATCCTTCATGGACTTTGCATAGCCGTGCATTTGTTCCAATGCCTCAACCAATGGAACATTAATAGATAAGCTCTTCATCATGTCAATAAACTTCTTGAATTGGTTCTTGCTATTTTGCTTGGCGAGCCTTTGAGGGTATGAAGGAGGAGGCCTTGGCATTGGTTCCTTGTCCTTTGGCACTACCAGTTCCGGTATGTCAATCATGTGTTCCTTAGACGGGTTTACTTCTTCTTGGGTCTCCTCCACATTTTCATCAATCTCAATTCTCACTTCTTCATTAGCTTGAACCACATTGCTTGGAATTTCATCTTCTTGAATCACTACATCATCATCCACAACTCTTCTTTGGTTTGAGGTTTTTGCCTCCCCACCTTTTCCACTCCGTGTGGTTATGGCCATGGCATGTCCCGTGTTGTTCCCACCCTTCGGGTTCACTACCGTGTCACTAGGTAGTGCCCCTTTAGGACGATTGTTTAAAGCTTGCGAGATTTGCCCTAATTGAACTCCAAATTTCGGATTGAAGTGTTGTGAGAGGCTAGTTGAGCATCGGAGTTGGCATTTTTCTCCATCACCTATTTGAACATATTTGCAATCCGTACTATCTCATTATTGGAAGAGCTATAGCCATGGGACGGATAAGGAGGCGGGTTCCTTGGTTGTTGATACATCGGGGGCCTTTGAAAGCCCGACCCCCGATTCCATTGGTTATTATTCCAACCTCCTTGGTTGTTGCCTCCAAAGTATCCTTGATTGTTGTCACCCCAATTGCCTTGGTTGCCTTGATTATTCCAATTGCCTTGATTATTGTTATTGTTCCAATTACCTTGATTGTTATTACCACCACTCCAATTGCCTTGGTGGTTTTGATTGTTCCAATTTCCCTGTTTTCCTTGAGAACGCCATTATTGTTGACTCGGGCCTTAAGAATTGTTTCTTTTCCTCTTGCTCATTGTATGATTAGTCTTGGTCAAACCCATTATCATCTTACACAAAGTGTTCCACACGGTTTTGTATTTGTTGACCCTTTTGCCTTCTTTTGTTAACCATCATACTCACACCTTCCATTGCATTCACTTTCTTAGGACCTTGAACTTGTTGAAGTTGAGCTTTGGCTAATTTATTCATTGTGGTCGTCAACTCGGCAATTGCTTGCCCATGATCATACGATTCCTTGTGTAGGTGAATCACATTTGGATCACCTTGAGGAACATTATCTCTACTTTGCCATGCCGATGAAGTATCCTCTATTTCATCCAAGATTTCACAAGCTTCGGCATATGGCATTGTCATGAAATTCCCATCGGCAAGTTGGTTGACCACGCATTGATTGGTAGTGTTAATCCCCCGGTAGAAGGTTTGTTGAATAATAGCCTCAGTCATATCATTATTCGGGCACTCTTTTACCATGGTACGGTACCTCTCCCAAATCTCGTGCAAAGGCTCATTGGGTTCTTGCTTGAATGTCATCCCGAAGAGTATCCATATGCCCGGGAGAAAAGAACTTGGCAATGAATTATTCTGCCAATTCATCCCATGTATGGATAGAATGGTTTGGCACTCTTTCTAATCAATCTAAGGCCTTTCCCCGTAGAGAGAAGGTAAATAGCATCAACCTTAGAGCATCCTCGGAGACGTTGGTCTGTTTACTCCCCCAATAAGTATCCACAAACCCTTTTAGGTACTTGTATGCATTTTGACTCGGAACCCCGGTGAAGAATCCCCGTTGCTCTAGCAATATAAGCATCACATTGGTGATTTGGAAGTTTCCCGCCCTAATACGGGGTGGGACTATTGCACTTGCATATCCTTCGTTCGGCAACACTCGGTGTGGAGCCACTCTTGGTAGTGGTGGAGGAGGGACGCGAATATTATCATGAGGCAGTTGGCCTCGCCTATTTACTTGAGGTTCAAGAGGAACCTCATCACCTTGGTCATCGTCCACTTCCTCCCCCAAAGGAAAATTTCCGAGAGGATCATTGTTGAGAGTCATTTTTGTACCTATAATCAATTCACAAAAAAGTTAGTAACCCAGAAGGAAAAGAAGACAAGTCACACACAAAACCAAATATTTAGCTAAATCCGTTTTTAGCTCTCCGGCAACGGCGCCAAAAATTGATGTCACCCAAATTCACACTGCTGATTGGGATTGTGAAGTGGTCGATGCAATTATAACTACCCAACGTGAGTCAGGGTCAATTCCACAGAGAGCTTATATTGGATTAGGTATATATCTAGACTAGGTGTATGACGTGCCCAAATTGCACTTCCACATAATTGGTTTTTTCTTCCTACTTCTAAAAAGTATACTATTGTTTGTAAATGAAAAGCTAAGGAACGATATTTTTGGTATTGTTGTTTTTCAAGTTGATAAAAGATCTAGGGTCGTGACTTCCACCTAGGTGATTACCTAACAGATTGTGGGAGTTAGGGCAGGTTTGATTGATCGGGGTGTAATATAGCAATCACATGCAATTACCCACTCTATACCTCTCGGTAGTTTGAGTGGTTTTGCCCACTTTGGCTTTCTCAAGTCCAAATATGTAATTAACAAAACTAATGATAGATGCTCAAGTCGGGTCATACTATCTCTAGATTTGACCCTTTAATTGGGGCTATCAATTTCTTGAGTTCACCCTAATTCCTTATTAGCCAAGTTTTTCTAGACTTAGTCTCTCTTTCTCAAGTAGAGACTAGGTCAATTAGGCCTGAATCAATGTTTGCAGCCATTAATTTTTAAATTCAAGCAAGAACTAGGCTAAATATCATACACCCAATCACAAACAAGCCCCAAATTAAACACCCATTAGGCACCCACACTAGGGTTGGGTCACAACCCTAGCTAAGAATTTAGCTACTCATAGGCAAAATTAGAGAAACTAAAGTAGAAACTAAGATTAAACTCATAATAGATGATTAAGGGAAGAACATCTAATGTTAAAATGATAAACTATTACAAAGTTACCCAAAACAGTAAGGAAACAATGTGTATCTACTTTCAGGTGTTCAAACTTGACCTAAATTTGATAAAAAAATCTATTTATACCCAGCTGAAATTATCGGACAAAATTGCCCATGTAGAGGTTGTGCGGCCGCACAATTCTATGTGAGGTCCGCACTTTGAGGCTGGATTGACAGGATAGACTTCTGCGGCCGCACAATTCTGGGGTGCGGCCGCACTTCTTCAGATTTTTTCAAACTACACATTTCTGAGTGCGGCCGCGCTCTTGTACTTGAGCTGGACATGGGAGATTTCTGTGGATCGCACATTTATGAGTGTGGCTGCACTTTTGCATTTTGCGGCCGCACAATAATAGTGCGGTCCGCACTTCTTCAGGGACCCAGAACACCATCTCTCTGAACCTCGTCTTATGCGGCCGCACAATAATTGTGCGGTCCGCACTTTGCGAAGGGAATTTGTCAGTGGTTCTTCATAGTCTGCAGCCGCACACAGTATTGTGCAGTTCGAACTTTGCTCTTTTATTCTTTGTTTTGGTCCTTGTCCAATTTTAGTCCTTCTTGAGTTGATTTTCATCTCTTTGGCTCATTTCCCAATATTCCTGTAAGAAAGCACATTTCATTAGTTCTCGGGAATACCTTTATGAATTTTTAAGCTACAACGAAAGTAAGAGAGTGAAAATATATGGTCAAAATCCCTACTTATCAGTACTCTAGATAAGTCCTTCTTTCCTTTCCCTTAAAGGGATACCTCTTGTCTAAATTCATTGTCCATTCCATTAATTGTTTTTCTTTGAATACCTTTCAGTCTAACTCTGTTCCAAAACTAAGGCGACAAAGGGATGGCAAGACTGATTTACAAGGCTTTTGCTTGATACAAGTTAATATTCAAGAGGCACTCAGCCTCGGCAGGGGCATCAAGTCAACCCCGACTGGCCATGGTGGCTGATTCTTTGAAATCAAAATTCTTAAAAGGCGGAAATCAAATTGAAAGTGCCTACAAAGGCAAAATAAAGTTGAAAAGGTTAAGTCCCACGCAACCAACCGTCATGTAAGAGTTTGAAAAGTCAAAGGCTCTCTGGAGCTAGGAATGCAAGTGGTATTAAGAAAATAACTAACGGCAAGTTGAAATCATCATCAAAAGAAGACGGGCCAAGATCAAGTGGCTTAAACACTCAAGGCCGCAAAACCAACCACTGTTTCAAACTAACAATAGTTCTTTGTTTGCAAAAAATAGGAAACAGGTGCAATCCAAAAGCAACCTTGTAATAAGCAGGTGGAACCAAAAAGAAATCACGCGGAGGCTAAAATAGCTCTGTAGCAGCAACAACTCCAAAAGGGAAGTCTTCTCCAAATTCTTTCCCCTATTTTACTCATTCTCTTAATTAAAAAAGAAAGAAAGAATGTTCAAAATCATGAATAGCATAGGGTCTCCACTCCCTAGTTAATTTTATTTTAGACATACGGTCTCCACTCCTAAGTCTCTTTTCCAACATAGGGTCTCCACTCTCTAGTTGATTTTATTTTAGACATATGGTCTCCACTCACTAGTCTCCGTTTCCAACATAGGGTCTCCACTCCCTAGTTGATTTTATTTTTGACATAGGGTCTCCACTCCCTAGTCTTCTTTTCCAACATAGGGTCTCCACTCCCTAGTTGATTTTATTTCAGACATAGGGTCTCCATGTCACGATACAAAATCCACTATAGGTCGTGATGGCGCCTAACACCGCCGTCAGGCAAGCTAACAATGATTGGTCAACTTAATTACTCATTCTTATTACTTTTGAAATCATAATTTCCATTAGTTAAATAGTATAAAATAGAATTTACAGGGTAAAATAATAATATTATGTGAACTACAATAATAAACACCTGTAGGAACCCCCAAAACCCAATGTCATAAGTGCATGAGCTTTTTCTAAGGAGTACAATAATAATAGTACAATATCTGTCCAGAATGTAAACAGACAGGATAAAATACATAGTGCGATGGAGACTCGATGGCTGCGATGCATAGACTGGAATGCAGCTCACATAAAGTCCCCTCAACAGGTGCACCTACGAGCCAAGATGATCACCAAATAACTTGTCAGATCCTGCACATTTAGTGCAGAAGTGCATCATGAGTATGTAAATCAACGCGTACCCAGTAAGTATCTAGCCTAACCCCGGAGAAGTAGTGACGAGTGGTCGGCATCGATACTTACTAAAGGTCCAATAAAGAAATATAATAAAACATAAGCAGGTATGAAACGTACCGGAATGATGGGGTAAATCTATAAATTATATAATCTTCCAATTACTTCTTTTAAAGCAAGAATTTCTAGATCTTGTATTCTACCTTAACAACTCAGAAAATGTCAAGTGTCAATCTCAAATAAATAAGGAATACCATATAAAACGTCAGGCATCAGTAGAAGGTTTATCTCGTGAATATTCAGACTAATAGCTTTATAACGCACGATTCTGCCGAGGTCGTTCGGCCCGATCCGAAATAATGTGTACACTGTCGAGGGTCGTGCGGTACGAACCATAGATGCATCTATATACTGCTGAAGCATTCGGCCCGCTCCACAAGAAAAGGAAGGAAGTTACTAAATTACGAGACACTTGTTTACAATGAGCATAAAATGAATATAATGTTTACCATTTCTCAAATAACTCGCCCACAACTCACAGTGTTAAGGCATGGCCTAGTGTACATACATTTATTTCTAAATCAATTTCAATTGCTACTTCAACTAATTAAGCCAGCAGAAAGAGTTCAAATAATTCAATTATTACATGATACAGTCCTAAGTCCACCTGGACATAAACATGCTTTAGCTACGTACAGACTCTCCTCACCTCGTGCATATGTAGCACCCACAACTAGTTTCATATAACACGAAATATCACCTAGGGGTAGTTTCCCCCTCACAAGGTTAGACATGAGACTTACCTCGCTCCGAAGATCCATAACCAGCTTCAAGGCCTCTCTAACACCTCAAATCAATGCCCGTCGATCCAAACCTATTCAAACAATATGCAAACCAATCCAAATATACTGTAATACCCATAATTAATCAATTTAAACAATTCTCAACTCCGCTCGAAAAGTCGATAAAGTCGACCCTCAGGCCCACGTGCCCGGATTCCGAAATTATTTTGAGATAAACCTTACCCATAACACCACGAACTCAAATATATAGTTTATTCCTAATTCCATGTCCAATTTCGTGGTCAAAAATCCAAAAATACCAAATTCTAGGTTTTCTACCAAAATCCCAAATTTCTACTAATTGTCATGTTTAAATCCATATACAAACCATGTATTTAACTTGTAATAGATGGGAATCACTTACCTTGTGTTGCTTGATGAAAATCCCCCCCTTGAATCTCTCCAAAATCGCCCCAACCAAGTGAAAATGAAAGAAAATAGGCCATATCCTCCTTTTAAAAGAACACCTCTGCCAAGATGACCTTCCGCTTCTGCGATCAGCTTGGCCGCTTCCGCGGCGTCGCTTCTGTGGCGAAATCCACGCTTCTGCGAAGTCGTGCCCAACAACCCCTTCCCGCTTCTGCACTCCAGGCACCACATCTGCGATCACGCAGGTGCGGGAATTGCTTTACATCAACGGCCTCTGCTCTGATCACCTTCAGTCGCTTCTGCGACCCACCTCCTCGCTTCTGCGATGCCTCACCCACAGGTGCGGTTCCTCTTCTGCGGACACTCGACCGCATCTGCGGTCTCAGCTTTCCCCCAGCAAAATCTGCTTTTGCGCTAGCCTAGCCGCTTCTACGGAGTCGCATTTGTGACCCTTTTTCTGTAGGTACGATTGCACCAGCAATTATCCAAAACCAGCATTCTTCCACTTCAAATTTCGATCTGATTCCAATCTGAAACTCACCCGAGGCCCCCTAGGGATCCCGTGTAATCACACCAACAAGTCCCAATACCTCATACAAATTTACCCAAAGGCTCTAGACACCACAAATAACATAAAAATCATGAATCGACGATCAAAATCTCCCTTTCAATTTTCAAGCTTCCAAACTTCGACGAATGCGTCCGATTCATATCAAAACATTTTGGAATGAAGCCAAACTTTGCGCATAAGTCATAATTCACAATGTAAACCTATTCCAAGGCTCGGAATCCCAAACGGATATCGATAACATCAAAATCCACTTCAAGTTAAACTTAAGAAATTCTTAAACTTTCAAAATGCCAACTTCCCATAATAAACACCGAAATACTCCAGGACCACCCTATACGCAACCCGAACATACGCCCAAGTCGAAAATCTTCACATTGGAACCTTCAAATCCCGATTCCGAGGTCGTTTACTAAAAACTCAAATCTTAGCCAATTCTTCCAACTTAAGGCTCCTGAAATTAGAATTTTCTTTCCAAATAAATCCAGAACTTCCCGAAATTCAATTCCGGCCACACGTACAAGTCATAATACCCGAAGTGAAGCTACTCAAGGCCTCAAACTGACGAACGACACGCTAGAGATCAAAATAACCGGTCGGGTCGTTACATTCTCCCCCACTTAAACATACGTTCATACTCAAACGATCTAAGAACTATTGCGGAGTTGTCCAAAATCATTGTTTAACACCTCGGCCACCTGTCCGTGCCACCACAACCCAGTGGAGCACATTAGCTCGAGCCAAACCGAAGATCCTCCCTATAACCTTAGCTAACAAGCTTTAGAACCAAATTCCAACTTCCGAATTTCTTTACAAGACCTGATTCTAGCACACGAAAATCGTATCAATCAACACACACTATACCAAAACACGATCATGCACCTATGTTGAAATCACACCCTGCACCTCATAAGTCGGTTGCCCATAATAACATTCTCCGTCCACACTAGCAAGAATTTCATGAATCGGATGCCCGTAATACATCTCATGACGCATATAAGTCTTGTTCCAACCTTCGAAATACTGCCACGACAGTTGAGATGTGTAGAAACTAATAATTTCCTGCTGAATAAATAAATCACGGAGTCTCTCCTCCTGACCGGACCATTACCTCATTCTGACTGAATAACAATATTTTCTCTTTAATGAACCTTATATAAATCTTATTGCACTGATCCTAGCTCCAATAACCTCGTCTCACCCAGTACAAGCTGCTCAGGCAATAAGCCACCTCAAACACCGTCCAGAATCTCATATGGCATCATCAAAGCGCCAACAAGCTACAAACTAGAATGTGATACATAGGGAAAAATAAACTCTAGAAAAAGAACCACCTGGCCCACGTAACATCGAGGATGAAAACAAGGCATACAACAATAAGTATAAGGAACTAGTCTCAACATCTCACTGTTGAGGCGTGCAACCCGATCCAACTATATACCTGTGGCGGCGTGCCACCCGATCCCCACATAACAATCAAGAAGAAAACACACGTCAAGCCATAACACTTATACTTACAAAATGCCCGAATATTGACCACAAGCACGCCAAGTGCATAACACAAATCCAGGGGAGACGGATAGTGCAATACGCTACAAAACCCAAGCACAACTAAGGTGCAATAAATGACCTGCATCTCGAGAGCCATCTTGCTCACATAATACCACAAGCTACACGGGAACTCAACACGTGTGTGAATAATCAAGCTGTCTCACAGCCCACATGGAGATTTACATGGAATAGTTGACGACGAGAAAAACATCCAATGCCTGACGCCTCCGCTGTAAGTAATGCTAAGACGAATGAACACATCCGACTTGACGTAGAGCACACATTCACTTTAGACCCACCAACGGACCTCAAACCGATTTCGATCATACCATATTGGGCCAATAACCTTCAAAAGATCCACAATGGCCCTATCCATGACACATAAGAATAGCCGTCAAATCCGAAACAAACTCACACGGTCCACAGCCCAAAGAATAGAATGCCTCTCAGGCATAAACTCTCGCATTTGTGATATTACCATAACCTCCATACTTAGGTTTTAATCTTTAACAATCAAGAAACCAACATGCCACACTTATACAAATCTCCATGTGGGGTACGCTCCCACGACCTTCTGCTCAGGTAGCAAAGTCCGCACATCCATACCATCAACCGTTCTAATTATGTAAAGAAAATCGAGAATCTGCCAAATACACAAAGCCTCTTACACAGAACGATATTCTCATGTGACACTAAAGAAAATGCCAGCTTACTCTGAACATCTGAATTCTCCCTTGCTCATCTGAGCTCGTGACATTCTTGACAACGCAAAACTGCAACCATGATCCTCAACTTTCAAATTCCCATACCGCTCACTGCACCTATCATGCCGCTATGCGATAATACACGCATTTACCATAACCCTTGAAATACTAGTAGAATAAACACTTCATTGGCTAGAAAACTTTCACTTATCTCATTTTAGATGAACCAATGTAACACGCAACTGAATTCCCAGATCGCAGAAAATGCAAACCTCAAGTCGTGATCTAAACTTCCATGACTCTTCCGGAATCCATTTACACCACAAGGCCATTTGAATCAGATAACTCCCAAATCAATCAAGTTGTGGTGGCTGTCAATCCCACGCGTACAACCACAATCCACATGTATAACTTCACATGCCAAAGGAGCTGATCATTGCCACAATCATGCTGATCCAACCATTACTAACTGACCCAACTTCTTTCAATTTACTTTGGACTTGCCTTAGAAATAATAATAGCTCCATTCAAAACATAACAAACCCGATTCGCACTCATCCCGAGTGACCCGAATTACGAGACCACATCGTCTCAATACCCATGAATCATCTCATACTCTCTTTACGTGCACCATAGCATTTCCAACTGGTACATCCATTCTACAAGAGCTTTCGAGAATCCAAAGCTATTTCTTTCTTTTCTCCAATACTGAATCGCCTACCCGATGATAGCATAGAACATTTCAAGTCCCGTTGGTAAACCATTGTGAAAACTCGATCCTTAACCACTCAACGGACCCGAAATCCTTAAGTAATGCACTTTGATTCTTGAACCCACTAGGACTATTATCGAGAGTCACCCACTCTGACCTGACCCTGAATATAACCAAACTTCAATGCTCTGCTAGCACATGAACACTCTCTCAAAGAAGCAACCAGCTGAATTTATTTCCTTGTACATTACTCCACAAAAAGCATAAACTTTGTGTCCTCCCAGACATGCACTTCAATTGATAAGGCGAAGTATAGCACACATTCCTCAAGTTCCTTGCTCGAATTACTCCTGATATCTCCTTTTCTTAATCATAAATAACCCACCAATGCATCGATAACCAGAAATCGCACAAGCATACAACCACGTGATCCAATTATAGACGGTGGGGCTCCCCCACTTAGCTTTAAGCTACTATCGCATAATGTAGAGCCCACAACGATTCCTCCTTCTCAATTACTATGGTTTCATACTGGTAACCCACCAAATTTCTCAAAGTCTTTTGTTAAGCCTTTCATGAACATTATGAATCATCTGTCACAATCACATATTCGACCTCACACCAGGTAGCAAGTACTATTATTTGCAGAAGCTTCATCAACATCACGCAACCGCTAACCTGCTCATAGGAGATAGCCCAACTGTGGAATTCCATGCCGACATTTTCCAACGGAGTTGCACTTGTTGCAACTACTACGAAATCAGTAAACCTCCTGAGCCCGTGCTCATCCACCAGCTATTCGAGTCTGTTCATTCTCTATTGACACCAACTGAAAGTTCAACAATACCTTCCAAACTCAAGTCATGTTGCCTCTGAAACGATAATCAAATCTTCATCCCCTCTACATTTCAAGCAAACTCCTTTCTGCCATATTAAATCTTTCTTCGTATAGTAACCACCATTTCAAATAAAACCCGTAGACCAAATCACCTTCCACCATGATTCCCAAACCATTTTACACTTCCTCAAGGCACGCGGCTATCCTACCACAAAATCCATATGGTATTCAGCCCTCTTACTTCGGTTAAACCATCTCCTTTAAGCAACTTCTCGGCCTTTATTGTTCATACTTGACCTGCTAGTAATTCAACCACCGCGAGGCACCTCCCACCATGTCCTTCCTCATCTTTCGCTTCCCAAATGCCACCTCAAATCAAAACCCATCTCTGTAACACCTGAACTAGTAAATTGCTACCAACTCTAAACCTTCTAGAAGATCATCTCTCTATTGCCATCAACATTAGAATTACCAATTCGATTCAGAACTGCTACACACTGCTATCTCCGACAACCGCGTCTTAGGTAGTATTTCACAACACCCTACCTCAAAGGCAAAAATCAAAGAAGGTCATAACACCGGCGAATCCTTAATGCATTCAAACAGGTACAACGACACCGCATCACAACAAAAATTCCACCACGCTCGAAGATACCAAGTCTCGTTACTCCATCAACCAAAACCTGAACATCCATAGTCTGATTACCTTTCCTTTGCTAGAATTAAATGTTGAACCTCTAAATCATGCGCTGATAAATCCTCCTATCGAGCCATTCACTACCGCAATCCATAAATAAGCACTATACCATTACACCAACACGGGGCGATAATAACTCATGAACATCATAGCAATCCGCATAGCCTCAAAACCATAGGAAGTACAGATACTAAACTGAAATGACAGAACACCCTTCTGCAAGGCGATGATAATAGCCTATCCGAACACCTAGGGAAGAACATGCTGCACCACGTATGCAGTACCAATAAAACTACTCGACGCTCAATTGACAACAAGCGATTCACATCGCATAAGATTAAGTAGGAAGGAAATATAGGCACAACACTCAATGGTACCAAACCACCCGATGAGGAAATCAAGAAGGGAAGTGCTCCTAACAGCCCTGCAGCCTCTCGAAGATAATTATAGACGTCTACGTACCGATCCGCAAGACTCTACTAGACTTGCTCATGACTTGTGAGACCTAAGTGAACCTAACGCTCTAATACCAAGCAGTCATGACCCAAAATTCACTAGAGGTCGTGATGGCACCTAACACCACGGTCACGCAACCCAACGGTGATTGGTCAACTTAGTTACTCATTCTTATTACTTTTGAAATCATAATTTCCATTAGTAAAATAGTATAAAATAGAATTTATAGGGTAAAATGATAATATTACGTGAACTACAATAATAAATACCCGTAGAAACCCCCAAAACCCGGTGTCACAAGTGCATAAGTATTTTCTAAGGAGTATAATAATAATAGTACAACATCTATCCAGAATGTAAATAGACAGGATAAAATACATAGTGCGATGGAGACTCGGTGGCTCCGATGCGTAGCCTGGAATACAGCTCACATAAATTCCCCTCAACTGATGCACCTACACGCCAAGATGATCACCAAATGACATGTCAGATCCTGCACATTTAGTGCAGAAGTGCAGCATGAGTACATAAATCAATGCGTACCCAGTAAGTATCTAGCCTAACCCCGGAGCAGTATTGACTAGGGGTCGACATCGACACTTACTAAAGGTCCAATAAAGCAATATAATAAAACATAAGCATGTATGAAGCATACGGCAATGATGGGGTAAATCTGCAAATTACATAATCTTCTAATTACTTCTTTTAAAGTATGAATTTCTAGATCTTGTATTCTACTTTAACAACTCATAAAATGTCAAGTGTCAATGTCAAATAAATAAGGAATATCATATAAAACGTCGGGCATCAGTGGAAGGTTTATCTCATGAATATTCAGACTAATAGAGTTTTAACGTATGATTCTGCCGAGGTTGTTCTGTCCGATCCGGAATAATGTGTAATATGCCGAAGGTCGTGCGGCACGAACCATAGATGCATCTATATACTGTCGAGGTGTTTGGCCCGCTCCACAAGAAAAGTAAGGAAGTTACAGAATTATGAGACACATGTTTACAATACTGCACATGAGCATAAAATAAATATAATCTTTACAATTTATCAAATAACTCGCCCACAACTCACAGTGTTAAGGCTTGGCCTAGTGTACATACATTTATTTCTAAATCAATTTCAATTGTAACTTCAATTAATTAAGCCAGCAGAATGAGTTCAAATAATTCAATTATTACATGATACAGTCCTAAGTCTACTCGAACATAAACATGCTTTAGCTATGTATGGACTCTCGTCACCTTGTGCATACGTAGCACCCACAACTAGTTGTACATAATAAGAAATATCACCTAGGGGTAGTTTCCCCCTCACAAGGTTAAACATGAGACTTATCTCGCTCCGAAGATCCATAACCGGCTTCAAGGCCTCTCTAACACCTCAAACCAATGCCCGTCGATCCAAAACTATTCAAACAATGTGCAAACCAATCAAAATATACTCTAATACCCATAATTAATCATTTTAAATAATTTCCAACTCCGTTTGAAAAGTCGATAAAGTCGACCCTCAGGCCCACGTGCCCAGATTCTGAAACTCTTTGAAGATAAACCTTACCCATAACATCACGAACTCAAATATATAGTTTATTCCTAATTCCATGTCCAATTTCGTGGTCAAAACCCCCAAAAATACCAAATTCTAGGTTTTCTACCAAAATCCCAATTTTTTACCAATTCCCATGTTTAAATTCATATACAAATCATGTATTTAACTTGTTATATGGTGGGAATCACTTACCTTGTGTTGCTTGATAAAAATTGTCACGACCCAAAATCCGACTAGTCATGATGGCACCTAACCCAACCCGCTAGGTAAGCCAATTAACCACTAACTAATTCCAATAACAATTAATAAAGCAATTAAGTAAAGAAATATCTGAATCTAATACATTCCCCAAGAACTGGTAGTGCAAATCATGAGCTTCTAAGAATAGAGTTTACAAAGCGGAAATGAAATAAATACATCGTCTGTATGAAAAGTATATAAATAGAGTTTTATAGATCTAAGGCTACAACGAACAAGAGGCAGCTACAACCGGGGCGCGGGTATATCTTCAAATCCAGATCCCATCGAACACATCAACATCATTAGCCAACATCTGCACGCAAGGTGCAGAAGTGTAGTATGAGTACAACCGACCTCATGTACTCAATAAGTAACAAATCTAACCTTAGGTTGAAAGTAGTGACGAGCTGAAACACATGTCGGGGTCCAACACCCATAGTCCACAACCGTTCATAACAACATAGTACAATAACAAAGGAGTACCTCATAAATAAAAGGCTCAGTTCGTTCACAGTTCCAGAAAAATAGGCATTTCTTTTCAAGTATCTCAGTGAAAACCCGAATCTTTTACCAAAAAAGACGAAATACGAGTAAGTTGAAAAACAGTAATTTTCCAAATATCCTTTCCACAATAAATAAAATATTTCATTTTCTTTCCAGATAGCAAGTGTGAAATTGTTACACCCTATATTTTCGTACATAAAAATGCATCGTAAGCAAACTAATGTAGGACCAAAAATGAGATAATATTTAAAAGTATATAAATTAATTTAATCATGTTACCTCTGAGGTTACAAATATTGAAGATCATGAACAACAATTACAAAGAGGGTTGGACGGTTCAGAATCTAAAGCAATTGAAGAAAATAATGTTTCGTCGAAAGTCGACAAGTTGGGAATGTTATAACATATACCTTTGGGGTGAGACTAGGGTGCTTAACATGATAAGGAGATTATGTTATGATTTATATTAGTCGTATGACATCCGTGTGTGATGTTTTGAAGTCAAGAGAGTTGTGGAACAAAAGTCGATGAAAGTCATCACAAGTTACATTCATAAGTTTTACTGAAACTTTGGGTCAAATGTAACTGCGATTTTATCCCAATATACTTAGAGCTATGGGGTGTTCCACCCATAAAATTAAAGATCTATGAGTCTATTTTCCAACGCATTAAACCGTTTGTCAATACGACATTGGAGTAGAAAGATATGGGCATTTGTACGATACTGCGCAAGCTGCTAGGTGACAAGTAGGTGTGTCACCTACTTGCTTAAATGAGAGCCCAAAAAAATGGGCCATTTCGGGTCGTCCAAAGAGGCCTTTTAAGGGCCTATTTTCTTCATATATTAGACTTAAAATAGAGCATAATAACCAGACATAAGCTCTGCAAAGAATCCTCCCAAAAATTTTCCACAAACCCTAATTGATTTTCTCTCCCTTTCAAGTTCCAATTGGAGGTAAAACCTAGAGTTTGAAGAACCAAGATAAGAGCTGAGTTATCCAACAAATAAGGTGAGTTTACTTCTCTCTTTCATCCAATTTTTCTTCTGTAAATTCATGGTAAGTCATTCTATACTTGTAAGAACTCACGGGACGGTGATCGGAAGCCGTGAGTTCGAGTTATTCACTTGTAGCGGACTGTTTTGTGGACTGTTTTGTGTTGCTGTTGGGCTGCATGTTTTACTACTATTTTGTGGAGTTTTGGAGGAGGAAGGGGGTTTATAAACACCATATAAATGTAGGGTGGTTGGCTGGTCGTTCGTCATAACATTTTCGGGTCGTTTGACACTACTACGGTGGTCGTTTTGTGTACAAAGAGATTGGGGTGTGTTGGGCTGTTTTGTAGTATTTGATGGTGTATATAGGGCTGGAAAATGATGTATATATGTTGTTATTTTTCTGTTCTTGTATTGTTGGTGTTATCTTGAATTTGGAGGAAGTAAGGATTATAGGGGAGATGCTGCCCGTTTTAATACAAAATAGGTTTGTCGTTCGTTGTGCGATAGTTGTACCTTTCGTAACTTAACGATAGTATTATTATCATTCTTGTAGATTAAGGTGTGAAGAGGTGAGTTCAACTTGGTGATTGGAAAGATTATGATAAGATATGTTAAGGCTAAGCCTTCCTTCATTTTGGCATGATCTCGTAGCTACATGTGTTAGTAATGAGACAAAAAGAGAAGTTCATATTCATGAATTTATTCACACTATTCTAGTCTCATAAGTTACAATATTATTCCTTATCGAGACTCTATATTCAATTTTAGTATTGTCTTCTTCCAGTCAAGAGAGCAGCAAGCCTATATATATATATACAGTATTACAATATTTTCATTACCATCGAGCTATAATCGATGGGCAGGCCCCTATTGGGCAACCTCTGATCAGATGGAAAGTTATATACCGAGCCTACTGTGGCCGAGCGCCTATGAGCGAGCCCAGCATGGTCGAGATACATAGCCTAGTATGGCCGAGCGCCTATGAGCGAGCCTACTATGGCAGAGCAGTTATATATACCGAGCCTTATAAGGCCGTACAATTATTTTACTTACTATATTGAAGGAGTTGAGTCAGTATCAGCAGGTAAGTATATCTCCAGATCATCTTTGACTCCCAGTTACTTCCAGTTATTATATTATCAGTTTAGTTTTGATTTTCAGTTATGTTATTGCCTTACATACTCGGTACATTATTTTGTACTGACGTCCCTTTTCCGGGGACGCTGCATTTCATGCATGCAGGTTCAGATAGACAGACGAGTAGATCTCCTCAGTAGGTATTTCCCGAGTTCAGCCTGATCGGTAAGCTCCACGTCTTTCGGAGTTGCCAGGTCTAGAGTGTTGTGTACATCTTATGTATATCTGTATATATGTTATGGGTAGGTCGGGGCCCTGTTCCGATCATAGTACATCTATCAGTAGAGGCTTGTAGACATATCCTGTTGGTTAGTGCAGTATGTTGGGTTTGTAGGCCTGGTATGTATAATTTGGTGGTTTGTCAGCTGTAGTAGCTATTACAGCCTTTTCAGCCTAGCTTTATATTGATGTTTAGTTAGCGCTAGTTTCCATTCAGTTTTATATTTTGCTTCGCAAATTGTCTTGCAAGGTGGCCCCATGGCCAAAGTATGACATTATGTGTTCAGAGTCCCTTAGTCGCAATTTGGTACGCCAGGTTAGGTGAGGCACCGGGTGCTTGTCTCGCTCCTAGGTTCGGGGCGTGACAAACTTGGTATCAGAGCAGTTCTATCCTAGGGAGTCTACAAGCCGTGTCTAGTAGAGTCTTGTTTATAGATGTGTTGTGCACCACATTATATAAGCAGGGCACTACAGGGCATTTAGGAGTTGGTTACCCTTCTTTGAAATCTAAATCGTGATACAGAACTGAGTTATAGGAAATTTGAATTAAACTTATGTGTTGGTGTTTGCATGCACAGATGACGGTGACTAGGAAGACTACGGCTAGCCAGAGGAGAGATACAGCAATAGGTGAGGGGACCAGCAGGGTACCCCCAGTATATGCGGCCCAGTCTGAGGCTCAAGGTGAGACCCCTACTCAGCCATTACCAGCTCCTCCACCAACTACGGAGATTCCTAGGGAAATCGCACATCCAGTTCCCCCTCCACTTCCATCAGATCAGGACTTGAGGAGTGCGGTGCATTTGTTGACACAGTTGGTAGCTACCCAGCAACAGGCTAGGGCATCAGCTAGTGCAGGAACTTCTGAGGGGTCTGGGAGTTCAAGGGTCTGAGAGTTTATTGCTTTGAGTCCCCCAGAGTTCACGGGGACAGATCAGAGGGAGGACCCGCAGGATTTCATAGATCAGCTTCACAGGATCTTTCGTGTTATGCATGCCACGGAGAAAGAGGCAGTTGAGCTAGCAGCTTTTCGACTCCGAGATATAGCCATCCTTTGGTATGAGGGATGGGAGAGGTCCAAGGGACGTGATGCACCTCCAGCTATTTGGGAGAATTTTTCAGATGCCTTCCTTGACCAGTACTTACCACGGGAGATCCGACAGGCTCGAGTCGATCAGTTTCTAGCCCTTAAGCAGGGTAATATGAGTGTTCGAGAGTATAGTCTCCATTTTGACTCATTGGCCAGATATGCACCATCCATAGTTGCTACTATGCGGGACAGGATTCACAGGTTTATAGCAGGGTTAGCCCCAGAGTTAACCGAGGCATGTGCCACCGCTGCATTGCAGGATAGTATGGATATCTCCCGGATTCAGGCATTCGCCCAGAATATAGAAAGGGGTAGGCGTCGGCAGCAGGGTACAAAGAGGGCTGAGCAAGGGCAACGTAAGAGGATGAGATTTCCCAGGTCTCAGGAGAAATATCAGGGTAGTTATAGGACCCAGTACTTCGGACGGCCACCTAGGCCTCCGCCACCTCAGTTACAGGGTTACAGGTATGACCGCTATACTCAGTTAGGACCAGGTGAGAGCTCATGGGCGTCGGGTTTGCAGCGATAGTGAGGATCTGCGCAGACATGGTCATTTCCTCCACGGTGTGACATCTGTGGTAGAGGACACTTGGGCCAATGCCGAGCAGGTTCTGATGCTTGTTATACATGTGGGCGTCCAGGGCATATGATGCGGGATTGCCCAAATAGAGATTCGGGGGGAATGGCACAACCAGCGAGTTCAGCAACAGGATCATCTATGTCCGTGCATCCTTCAGGGCGCGAGTCTCAGTCTTCGGCTGGTAGAGGTCGGGGCAGAGGTAGAGGTTCCAGTTCAAGTGGTAATCAGAACCGTATCTATGCTTTAGCGGGTCGACAGGACCAGGAGTCTTCACCGGACGTTGTGACAGGTATATTAACCATTTGCTCTCACGATGCTTATGCTTTGATAGACCCAGGATCTACTTTATCGTATATTACCCCATTTGTCGCGAGGAAGTTTGGTATAGTGACTGAAATACTAAGTGATCCTTTTGTGGTATCTACACCGGTCAGAGAATCGATTATTGCTAGATGGGTTTACCGAGGTTGTACGGTGACAATTTGTAGTCGTCAGACCTCAGCTGACCTAGTTGAGCTAGAGATGATGGATTTTGATGCTATCATGGGCATGGACTGGTTGGCAGCTTGCTATGCCACAGTTGATTGCCGAGCAAAGGCAGCCAGATTTCATTTTCCGGGTGAGCCAGTCCTTGAATGGGTAGGTAATACACCAACACCCAGAGGTAGGTTTATTTCCTATCTGAAGGCGAGGAAAATGATCGCAAAAGGGTGCATTTATCATATTGTGCGAGTTAGAGATGCAGATGCTGAGATACCTACACTTCAGTCTATTCCCGTAGTCAAAGAGTATGCAGATGTGTTTCCAGATGAGCTTTCAGGTATTCCTCCAGAGCGAGAGATTGATTTTAGCATCGATTTGCTTCCAGGAACTCAACCAATATCTGTCCCTCCATATAGAATGGCACCTGGCGAATTGAAGGAGTTGAAGGAGCAGTTAAAAGATTTGTTGGAGAAAGGTTACATCAGGCCCAGTACCTCACCTTGGGGTGCACCAGTACTATTTGTGCAGAAGAAAGACGGCTCGCTGAGGATGTGTATCGATTATAGGCAGCTGAACAAGGTAACTATTAAGAATAAGTATCCACTTCCAAGGATCGATGACTTGTTTGATCAGTTGCAGGGGGCTAGATGCTTTTCAAAGATAGATTTGAGGTCGGGGTACCACCAAGTCAGAGTTCGGGAAAAAGATATTCCGAAGACAGCCTTCAGGACCCGATATGGCCACTTCGAGTTCCTTGTCATGTCCTTCGGGTTGACTAATGCACCCGCTGTATTTATGGACTTGATGAATAGCCTATTCCGACCATTTTTAGATCTGTTCGTGATAGTATTTATTGATGATATTCTGGTTTATTCCTGTTCAGAGGATGAGCATACGGACCACCTGCAAGCGGTACTCCAAACCCTCCGTGATCGTAAGTTGTATGCTAAGTTTTCTAAATGTGAGTTCTGGTTGAAGTCTGTAGCATTCTTGGGGCATATTGTATCAGATGAAGGGATAAAAGTGGACACTCAGAAGATTGAGGCCGTGAAATCTTGGCCTAGACCTACCACTCCGACAGAGGTTCGTAGCTTTCTAGGCTTAGCAGGATACTATCGGAGGTTCGTAGAGGGTTTTTCTTCCCTTTCGGCACCATTGACGAAGTTGACACAGAAAGAAACTAAGTTTCAATGGACAGAGGCTTGTGAGCGGAGTTTCCAAGAGCTTAAGAATAGGTTGACCTCAGCTCCAGTTCTAACACTTCTAGAGGGTCTAGAGGGTTATGCCGTGTATTGTGATGCATCAGGTGTCGGGTTAGGATGTGTCCTGATGCAACATGGGAAGGTAATTGCGTATGCTTCAAGGCAGTTGAGGAAGCACGAGAGGAATTATCCGACCCACGACCTCGAGTTAGCTGCGGTTGTCCATGCACTTAAGATATGGCGGCATTATTTATATGGTGTTCATGTTGATGTATTTACTGATCATAAAAGCCTACAATATATCTTCAAGCAGAAAGAGTTGAATTTGCGACAGAGGCGATGGCTTGAGTTATTGAAAGATTACGATGTTAACATTCTCTACCATCCAGGGAAAGCTAATGTTGTAGCAGATGCCTTAAGTCGCCGATCTATGGGTAGCTTAGCACATGTAGAGCCCAAGAAAAGACAATTAGCTAGAGAGATTCATCAATTGTCTTCGTTGGGGGTTCGGTTAGTAGATTCTGAGGATGGTGGAGTTGTACTCCAAAACACTACAAAATCATCCCTCATAGCGGAAGTCAAGGAAAGGCAGTACGAGGACCCAGAGTTGGTCGAGCTGAGAGAGCGAGTTCCGCAGCAGAAGAAGCCAATGTTAGAGCTAAAGGGAGATGGGGTTCTCAGATATAGGGGTCGTTTGTGTGTTCCAGATGTAGCAGGGCTACGAGACAGGATTATGTCAGAGGCACATTATTCATGGTATTCCATCCATCCTGGGTCGACGAAGATGTATCATGACATTAAGGATGTGTACTGGTGGAATGATATGAAGAAGAACATTGCTGAGTTTGTCGCCCAATGTACTAGTTGCCAGCAAGTGAAGATAGAGCACCAGAAGCCTGGAGGGCTAATGCAGACTATAGAGATCCCGACATGGAAATGGGAGGCGATAAACATGGACTTTATCACGGGTTTACCTCGTTCTAATCGTAAGTTCGATTCCATATGGGTGATAGTCGATAGGCTCACGAAATCAGCTCACTTCCTACCGGTCAGATCTACATATACAGTAGAAGATTATGCAAAGTTATATATTAAGGAGATAGTGCGGCTACACGGAGTACCAGTTTCTATTATATCTGACCGTGGGGCTCAGTTTACAGCACATTTTTGGAGGTCATTTCAGAGAGGTCTAGGGACTCAGGTGAATCTCAGCACAGCTTTTCATCCACAGACTGATGGACAAGCCGAGCGCACAATTCAGACGCTCGAGGATATGTTACGAGTATGTGTGTTGGATTTTAAAAGAAGTTGGGATGAACATCTACCTCTTGTCGAGTTTGCATATAATAACAGTTACCACTCCAGTATTCAGATGGCTCCGTACGAGGCTTTGTATGGGCGTAAGTGCAGATCTCCTATAGGGTGGTTTGATGTTGGGGAATCTGGGTTATATGGGCCAGACCTGGTTCAACAGGCCATAGAGAAAGTAAAGCTTATCCGGGAGCAACTGTTGACAGCTCAGAGTCGTCAAAAGTCATATTCTGACGTGCGGCGACGAGACTTAGAGTTTAGGATTAATGACTGGGTATTCTTAAAGGTATCACCTATGAAGGGCGTGATGAGGTTTGGCAAGAAAGGCAAGCTTAGCCCACGGTATATTGGGCCTTATAGGATCATTCGGAGAGTGGGCCAAGTAGCTTATGAGTTAGAGTTGCCCTCAGAATTGGAGTCTGTCCATCCGATTTTTCACGTATCTATGCTACGAAAGTGCATTGGCGATCCTACCCGAGTGGTGCCCACGGATGATGTACAGATTACAGAGGACTTGTCATACGAGGAAATTCCAGTTGCCATCCTAGACCGACAAATCCGCAATCTACGAAATAAGGAGGTAGCTTCCGTAAAGGTTTTATGGAGGAGCAAGAATGTAGAAGAGATGACGTGGGAATCGGAGGAAGAAATGAAGTCTAAATACCCCCACCTATTTCAAACTGAAGATATGGCTCGAGATGGGATGCTACAACACAGCTCTATTCAGGCTAGCAGGTCAGCAGGTAAGCTTTTATTTTTCACTTTTAGTATTTATGATTTACAGTTGGTGAGGCAAAGTGTTGCTATTTATAAACATTGGCCATGTGTGGCATGCATAGTATGTTTTCTGGCTACGTACAAGTTGGTTTTAACCTAGTGTACGAAGGATACTCTGGCAAAAGTTTCCAAAGTCTCTAAGAGTAAACATTCGAGGACGAATGTTTCCAAGGGGGAATGATGTTACACCCTATATTTTCGTACATAAAAATGCATCGTAAGCAAACTAATGTAGGACCAAAAATGAGATAATATTTAAAAGTATATAAATTAATTTAATCATGTTACCTCTGAGGTTACAAATATTGAAGATCATGAACAACAAGTACAAAGAGGGTTGGACGGTTCAGAAGCTAAAGCAATTGAAGAAAATAATGTTTTGTCGAAAGTCGACAAGTTGGGAATGTTATAACATATACCTTTGGGGTGAGACTAGGGTGCTTAACATGATAAGGAGATTATGTTATGATTTATATTAGTCGTATGACATCCGTGTGTGATGTTTTGAAGTCAAGAGAGTTGTGGAACAAAAGTCGATGAAAGTCATCACAAGTTACATTCATAAGTTTTACTGAAACTTTGGGTCAAATGTAACTGCGATTTTCTCCCAATATACTTAGAGTTATGGGGTGTTCCACCCATAAAATTAAAGATCTATGAGTTTATTTTCCAACGCATTAAACCGTTTGTCAATACGACATTGGAGTAGAAAGATATGGGCATTTGTACGATACTGCGCAAGCTGCTAGGTGACAAGTAGGTGTGTCACCTACTTGCTTAAATGAAAGCCCAAAAATGGGCCATTTCGGGTCATCCAAAGAGGCCTTTTAAGGGCCTATTTTCTTCATATATTAGACTTAAAATAGAGCATAATAACCAGACATAAGCTCTGCAAAGAATCCTCCCAAAAATTTCCCACAAACCCTAATTGATTTTCTCTCCCTTTCAAGTTCCAATTGGAGGTAAAACCTAGAGTTTGAAGAACCAAGATAAGAGCTGAGTTATCCAACAAATAAGGTGAGTTTACTTCTCTCTTTCATCCAATTTTTCTTCTGTAAATTCATGGTAAGTCGTTCTATACTTGTAAGAACTCACGGGACGGTGAATCGGAAGCCATGAGTTCGAGTTATTCACTTGTAGCGGACTGTTTTGTGGACTGTTTTGTGTTGCTGTTGGGCTGCGTGTTTTACTACTATTTTGTGGAGTTTTGGAGGAGGAAGGGGGTTTATAAACACCATATAAATGTAGGGTGGTTGGCTGGTCGTTCGTCATAACATTTTCGGGTCGTTTGACACTACTACGGTGGTCGTTTTGTGTACGAAGAGATTGGGGTGTGTTGGGCTGTTTTGTAGTATTTGATGGTGTATATAGGGCTGGAAAATGATGTATATATGTTGTTATTTTTCTGTTCTTGTATTGTTGGTGTTATCTTGAATTTGGAGAAAGTAAGGATTATAGGGGAGATGCTGCCCGTTTTAATACAAAATAGGTTTGTCGTTCGTTGTGCGATAGTTGTACCTTTCGTAACTTAACGATAGTATTATTATCATTCTTGTAGATTAAGGTGCGAAGAGGTGAGTTCAATTTGGTGATTGGAAAGATTGTGATAAGGTATGTTAAGGCTAAGCCTTCCTTCATTTTGGCATGATCTCGTAGCTACATGTGTTAGTAATGAGACAAAAAGAGAAGTTCATATTCATGAATTTATTCACACTATTCTAGTCTCATAAGTTACAATATTATTCCTTATCGAGACTCTATATTCAATTTTAGTATTGTCTTCTTCCAGTCAAGAGAGCAGCAAGCCTATATATACAGTATTACAGTATTTTCATTACCATCGAGCTATAATCGATGGGCAGGCCCCTATTGGGCAACCTCTGATCAGATGGAAAGTTATATACCGAGCCTACTGTGGCCGAGCGCCTATGAGCGAGCCCAGCATGGTCGAGATACATAGCCTAGTATGGCCGAGCACCTATGAGCGAGCCTACTATGGCAGAGCAGTTATATATACCGAGCCTTATAAGGCCGTACAATTATTTTACTTACTATATTGAAGGAGTTGAGTCAGTATCAGCAGGTAAGTATATCTCCAGATCATCTTTGACTCCCAGTTACTTCCAGTTATTATATTATCAGTTCAGTTTCGATTTTCAGTTATGTTATTGCCTTACATACTCGGTACATTATTTCGTACTGACGTCCCTTTTCCGGGGACGCTGCATTTCATGCATGCAGGTTCAGATAGACAGACGAGTAGATCTCCTCAGTAGGTGTTTCCCGAGTTCAGCCTGATCGGTAAGCTCCACATCTTTCGGAGTTGCCAGGTCTAAAGTGTTGTGTACATCTTATGTATATCTGTATATATGTTATGGGTAGGTCGGGGCCCTGTTCCGATCATAGTACATCTATCAGTAGAGGCTTGTAGACATATCCTGTTGGTTAGTGCAGTATGTTGGGTTTGTAGGCCTGGTATGTATAATTTGGGGGTTTGTCAGCTGTAGTAGCTATGACGGCCTTTTCAGCCTAACTTTATATTGACGTTTAGTTAGCGCTAGTTTCCATTCAGTTTTATATTTTGCTTCGTAAATTGTCTTGCAATGTGGCCCCATGGCCAAAGTATGACATTATGTGTTCAGAGTCCCTTAGTCGCAATTTGGTATGCCAGGTTAGGTGAG
Organism: Nicotiana tabacum; assembly: GCF_000715075.1. NCBI lineage: Eukaryota > Viridiplantae > Streptophyta > Magnoliopsida > Solanales > Solanaceae > Nicotiana > Nicotiana tabacum. The sequence continues at coordinate 91,478,854 of NC_134103.1, forward strand.
GCACCGGGTGCTTGTCTCGCTCCTAGGTTCGGGGCATGACAGAAATACCTCTCTATGCCCACATATCAATGTGTGTAATAAAATCATGAATGACGTGATATTGTACAACATGAGAAAACAAATGCATCTCTATGTCTGTATGTCATATGTGCATGCCAATGCCATGTATCTCAGAGATGAATCATGTACTGACACTCTCAGAGTACTCAATCTCATTGTCTCACATCCTCTCTCACTATGCTCAATGCTCAGTACACTCAATCACTCAGTGATGTGCAATACCTGTTGCGGCGTGCAACCCGATTCATATATGACCATAAGGCACGTTGCGGCGTGCAACCCGATCTACATAATTATAGTCGTCTGCGCTCACTGGGGGTATGCAGAAAACAGAGGGGCTCCTTCAGCCCAAGCGCTATATCACTGGGACGTGCAGCCTGATCCAATATTGTTGCGGCGTGCAACCCGATCCAATATTATTGTGGCGTGCAACCCGATATATATATATATATATATATATATATATATATATATATATATATATATATATATATATATATATATATATATATCCCGCCTTGCTTGTTGCGTGCAACCCGATCCATATAAAATATAATCAATATAATATGCTGCGGCGTACAGCCCGATCCCAAAATGTCACTCTCACTCAGGCCCTCAACTTCACTCAGTCATCAATCTCTCCAGTCTCACTCACGGGCTCACAATGTCATGAAACTAGCCCGACAACAATGATATGATGTATCAATAAATAATATCTGAGACTGAGATATGGTATGAATGCATGGATATGACTGAGTATGAAATATCAATGAAATCAGTGAGATGACAGTAAAAAAACGACCACTATGGGTCCAAACAGTATCGGCATAATGCCTAAACATGATATCTAGCATGATTGGCAGCTCAATTACTTTATCACATGGTGAAAACACGAATACCAACAAAATAGGACCATTATATAGTGCCACATAAACAACAGAGTCCCAATTCACATGGTGCACGCCCACACGCCCGTTACTTAGCATGTGCGTCACCTCAATACCAATCACATAACACATATTACGGGGTTTCATACCCTCAGTACTAAGATTAGAAGAGTTACTTACCTCGAACAAGCCAACTCCAACACCGAGCAAGCCAAGCGATGCTCCAAAATGCCATCCCGCGTGTTCCGACCTCCAAACGGCTCGAAACTAACCAAAAACAACTCAAATACATCAAACAATGCTAAAGGAACCAATCCCGATCAAAAAAGATTAAATCTTGAATCAAAAGCCCAAAACCGGCCGAAAATCCAACCTGGGCACGCACCTCGGAACCCGAAAAAATTTACGAAATTCAACAACTCATTCGATTACGAGTCCAATCATACTAGTTTCACTCAAATATGACTCCAATTCAATGTTCAAAACTCAAAAATTCATATTATGAAACTTTAGGCCAAAACCCCCAATTTCCGCTTTAAAATTCACAATCCAATTACAAAAAACGAAGGTGGATTCAAGAAATATAACCAAAACCTAGTAGAGAACACTTACCCCAATCCTTGTGATGAAAATTACTCCAATAATCGCCTCAATCCGAGTCCCACATCTCAAAATATGAATAAAGAACCAAAACCTCGATTTATAGCTTCTGCCAGCATTTTCGCTCCTGCGGCATATTAGCCGCTTCTGCGACATAACCTCCGTTTCTTTGGAATCATCTGAAGGCTCGACCCTCGCACTTGCGGACAACATATCCACTTCTACGACATCGCAAGTGCGAGCCACCATCCGCACCTGCGGAATATCTCGCTCCTGCGCTCCATCAACTCGCTCCTGCGCATCCGCATATGCGCCCAAATCTCCGCTTCTGCGGTCTTCCTCACCCAGCACTATTTCCGCTCCTGCGACCCATCACCGCTTCTGCAAACATTGCACCTGCGGAAACCAGCCGCAGGTGCGGTCACACCAGAACCAGCAATAGCAACATAAAGTAAAAATGATTCGAACCTCGTCCAAAACTCATCCGAGCCACTCGGGACTTTGTCCGAATATGCCAACAAGTCCAATAACTATACACGGACCTACTCGAGGCCTCAAATCACGTATAACAACATCGAAACGACAAATCGCACCTCAAATCGAAATCTATAAACTTTGAACTTTCAAATTCAATAACTCGTGCTGAAACATAGCAAATCAATCCGGAATGACTTCAAATTTTGCGCACAAGTCCCAAATAACATAACGAAGCTATTCCAATTCCCGGAATCACAATCCGAATCCGATATCAAAAAGTCCACTCCTTGTCAAACTTTCCAAAATTTTAACTTTTGCCATTTTGAGCCAAGTTCAACCACGGACCTCCAAATCACAATCCAGACGTGCTCCTAAGTCAAAAATCAACTAACGAAGCTAATGGAACAATAAAAACTACATTCCGGGTTCAAACTCACAGAAAGTCAAACTTGGTCGACTCTTTTAAATTTAAAGCTTCTAGCTGAGAATCATTCTTTCAAATCAATTCCGAATAACCTGAAACCCAAAACCGGCAATTCATATAAGTCATATTACATCATACGGAGCTACTCATGCCCTCAAACAACCGAGCGAAGTATAAATGCTCAAAATGACCGGTCGGGTCGTTACATCCTCCCCCACTTAAACATACGTTCATCCTCGAACATGTCCAGAGTTGTTCTCAAAGCCATCAAACTGCCATATAACCTTACCATGCACAAACCCGGGGGTAACCCCACGTTGCCCTATCCCATACAGGTTCGATAGCACAGCATAACTGAAATTTCTCAATTCAACCTAGCCCTTAAGCCTTCGAATCCAATTTCCAACATCCAGAATTTCTTATAAGATCTGAATCCCAAAATACACACTATATAAGTCTGAACAAGCTGTACCAAAAGCCATAACCATACTCAAATACTCAAAACTCAAATACCACATAGCTCAAACGCTCGAAGCAAAGATTTCTAATCACAGTAGCTGCTCAAATCAACCCAATACCGGTAACAACCTCATATCAAACAAAGCCTTGTTCTAAACCTCCATACACTGCCAATGATGAAAGAAACATACAGAACTCATAACCGTTCATCAGATCGACAAGTCATGGTACTCTATCTCCTTCGACAAGAACTATAGCAAATTTCTAAGCCGACTTTCGATATTATCCTTCCAACCATGCTGTAATCAATTCTGATAGTATCCATTCTAGGTCCAATGACCTCATCTCACCCAACCCGACCACTCTAACGACATGACACATCAATATAATCTAAAGCCATAACCCATGCAATCCGTGCACCAATAAGCAACATTCTAAATATACTCAAATCATGGAAAAATAACTCAAACGAGAGAACCGTCCCGCAAGTTCAACAAGTACCACCACAACCAAATGCTGAAAATCCATCACATACCGTAGAACCATAACACACGAATCTAACACAGAGGATCATATCTCAACATAACTCTGCCGTAATGCGCGACCCCATCCAAACACTGTTCCATATAAAATACCTCAACCACCATGCTCAAAATCAATAACTACGCGCAATCTGACACCAAGTACTCACAGTGCATTACCATAACCATGGAGAAGGAAATGACACAATGCCACACAAACCTGAGAGAACATAACCAATGCACAACCACTCATGCATTACCCAAATACCCATATCGCGCAAATTCCGCTATAAGGCCCCAATAGAACTGCACCAAGTGTGCTTATAACCAACGAATCACAACTCCTCGTAGCATAGAAGAGTAACTCATCGAAGATAACAGAACACGAATAAGCTCAACAACAACCGAATGACACATCCTAACTGGGCCTACTAATGGACCCCCAAATCAACTCCGGGCATCCATACATGGATAAATAACCCTTCAAAAGCCCACAATGACTGAATCATAACACATACTATCATCTAGCTAGCTTCGGCCATGACTTCACAGTCCACAACCATGAAAATAACCTGCTCTTGAGAACTACCAATCTCCAAATCCATAGAACACACGAATCCCATATCTGATCCCAAATCCACCGTCAGAATGTCTAACACATCTCTCAAACACGATCATCCCACGAGGAATACTTCTAAAATTCTTCCGTGCCACATAGCAAAATTTGAATATCAGCAGTCGATCAACTAGAAGAGTGCCGCAGTACCAGTGAAGTATCCATACATCAAAACACATTGCCCTTCCTGAAATGTATACTCTCATCAAGCCATACCAAATAGTAATATCATTTACCTAGTCATCTGAAACCGTCCATGCTGCCTACGAATTTTATGACCTTCCCTTCCAAACAGAACTGTGATCCTGCTCACGTAAATCTCAATCCCACATAACACACTGCATATACCATGCCATCATATGAAAAATACAAGAACTTTATAGTCTAACTCTGAGTCACAAGCAGAATACCTACCCGATCAGTTAGAAACCTTCCATTTGATCTCATCCCGGAGAAAATCCCAATACGCAACATATTCCTCATGCCGGTAGGAAATATACTCCTCGAACCATGATAAAAACCATTGAGAACTCTTTGAAACCCATTTGCACAAAACCAAGCTATCTGAACCGAATCTCTCTAACTCAACCCAGCCACGTAGGTTGCCAAGGCCCAAGAGCATTGCCACGAAACACCTGTAGAGACTAGCCACGTCATAAGTCCCCAAAGAACCGATCATACCCATTATTGTGCTAATCTAACCTTTCACCGCACTGTCTTATTTCTCCAAGTCCCTTCCAAATTGCCTTCAAATTGATACTTCTCCTTGCTGGAACACCACGATCCTTAACCAAAAATCACCACACAAGAGACCCTAGTATAAAACCACAACGCCCTAAGGCCCATAAGCCGCTGACTTCCCTCTTAAGCATCCCAAAGCACCATAACTGAGATACCCACTCTAAAGAGACCTTATGTGAACCTAAAACTGTTTTCTTCACCTTTTTGATACTGAAATGCATAATCCACAATGATATAAAAATGCCACAAGTCTCGACACCATCCCAAGAAAATATCAGATCCTAGCAGTATACCAATCCAAAATTCTCAATTTCTACATATAATTCTTGAATCCATTAGAACCATTCTAGAGAGTCATCCACTCTACTCAAATCTCAATTGAACTGACCAAACGGACCGAATGACCTGTGTCCCATTAGTACACCAACACCCAAGGGAGTGGTCCACATTCCTAAGCAATCGAGCAAATTCCTACTCCATATACCCTACATCCTTCGCGAATAACCACTCAATTATTCCATAATTCCCATATACCCATAGAGTGTAATACAACCCGTATCCAGGAAATCCTTTACCCAAGTCATCCTCGATCTCGACCTCTGCAAGTCATAACTAATTCACCAATATACCCCGAACCGAAACCAATACAACACATAACCGTGCAATCAACTCGTCGATAGCAAACTCCCCCACTTAGCTCAAAGCCATAGATCAAAACAGTCGATAACATCACGATACCCATACTCTATTACTGCCAGAATCCCACACTGAAATTCAACTAAATCCTTCGCAAGCCCATGTAACATAAACCATATAATACCTCAAATCATCTGCAAATCTCGTATTCACCCTTGTAATAGTCAAGCCAAATCCCACAAGCGATCCAAACTCAAGTTGCAACATATATCATTCACTGGTAAAAGAGAAATTTCTACAAAACATCATAAGGACCACGCTACCTCAGGACACCTTGCGGGAGATAACCCGCCTGCTCTGCCTCAAACTAACATCTCTCTATACCCTTCCACAGTCACAATTACTACGCAATCACTTAATCTTCTTGTTTCTGAACTCATCGACAAGATATGAGAATCTACTTCACTCCACAACTAAACAACATGAGAGATCCCTCAACATATCCATAACTCGAGACCATACGCCAAATCAAGACAAAAATCAAACACCTCATAGTCCTCGCTACATCTTAAGTAAACTCTTCTCGTCATATTCGAACAATCTGAACATATCTCGCAGTCTCATCATACTCACCCCATAGTCATCTAATCACAAATTCCTCTAACAGGGACACCACCGAACATATAAGTCCCAAAAATATGTGCTCACACAACCGAAATCTCCGTGATCAAGCCATCGTTGAAACCTGGCTTCAAGTCCTCTAGACTGGCCCATCATCAGCACGCCAAAATCACATCTTGTACCTCAACCATGGAATCAAAAGCCGTCGGCACACAGCCGATATCGAGCGCTCACATGCGCATACGGATGCGTGGAAGGAATTCAAAGAGTTACGCTTCAAGATGAATCAATGTCGCACGATAAGGAAAGGAAGATGGGAAGTATTTCCTAAATGTCCTGTAGCTTCTCGAAGATAGGTATGGACGTCATCATACCGATCCGCAAGACTCTACTCGACACTTGCTCATGACTTGTAGAACTTATGAACCTAGAGATCTAATACCACCTTGTCACGACCCAAAATTTGACTAGTCGTGATGGCACAAAACCCAACCTGCTAGGTAAGCCAATTAACCACTAACCAATTCCAATAACAATTAATAGAGCAATTAAGTAAAGAAATATCTAAATCTAATACATTCCCCAAGAACTGGTAGTGCAAATCACGAGCTTCTAACAATAGAGTTTACAAAGCGGAAATGAAATAAATACATCGTCTGTTTGAAAAGTATATAAACAGAATTTTATAGATCTAAGGCTACAACGAACAAGAGGCAGCTACAACCGGGACGCAGGTACATCTTCAAATCCAGCTCCCATCGAACACATCAATATCAGCAGCCAACATCTGCACGTAAGGTGGAGAAGTGTAGTATGAGTACAACCGACCCCATGTACTCAATAAGTAACAAACCTAACCTTAGGTTGAAAGTAGTGACGAGCTAACAAAAAGGTCGGGTACAACACCAATATTCCACAACCGTTCATAACAGCATAGTACAATAACAAAGGAGTACCTCAGAAATAAAAGGCTCAGTTCGTTCATATTTCCAGAAAAATAGGAATTTCTTTTCAAGTATCTCAGTGAAAACCCGAATCTTTCACCGAAAAAATCGATATACGAGTAAGTTTGAAAACAGTAATTTTCCAAATATCCATTCCACAATAAATAAAATGATTCATTTTCTTTCCAGATAGCAAGTGTGAAATACCTCTCTATGCCCACATATCAATATGTGTAAAAACAAAATCATGAATGACGTGATACTATACAATATGAGAAACAAAATGCATCTCTATGCCTGTATGTCATATGAGCATGCCAATGCCATGTATCTCAGAGATGAATCATATACTCACACTCTCAAAGTACTCAATCTTACTGTCTCGCATCCTCGCTCACTATGCTCAATGCTCAGCACACTCAATCACTCAGCGTTGTACAATACCTGCTGCGGTATGCAGCCCAATCCATATATGACCATAAGGACCATTGCGGCGTGCAACCCGATCCATAATAATAGTCGACTGCGCTCACTGGGGATGTGCAAACTCCGGAGAGTATAATATAGTATATAGTATATAAGCTATATATATATACATATATTAATTGATACAAGTCGAGACGTTTTAATTTATTGTTAATATATATATATATATATATATATATATATATATATATATATATATATATATATATATATATATATAGAGAGAGAGAGAGAGCTGCGGCGTGCAGCCCGATCCCATAAAATATAATCAATATAATATGCTGCGGCGTGCAGCCCGATCTCAAAATGTCACTCTCACTCAGGCCCATGGCCTCACTCAGTCATCAATCTCTCCAGTTTCACTCATGGGCTCACAATGTCATGAAACTAGCCCGACAACAACGATACGATGTATCAATAAATAATATCTAAGACTGAGATATGGTAAGAATGCATGGATATGACTGAGTATGAAATATCAATGAAATCAGTGAGATAACAGTAAGAAACGACCACTATGGGTCCAAACAGTATTGACATAATGCCTAAATATGATATCTAGCATGATTGGCAGCTTAATTACTTTATCACATGGTGAAAACACGGATATCAACAAAATAGGACTACTATACAGTGCCATAGAAATGACAGAGTCCTAATTCACATGGTGCATGGCCACACACCCGTCACCTAGTATGTGCGTCACCTCAGTACCAATCACATAACACGTATTACGGGGTTTCATACCCTCAGCACTAAGATTAGAAGAGTTACTTACCTCAAACAAACCAATTCCAACACCGATCAAGCCAAGCGATGCTCCAAAATGCCATCCCGCGCGTTTCGACCTCCGAACGGCTCGAAACTAACCAAAAATAACTCAAATACATCAAACAATGCTAAAGGAACCAATCCCGATCGAAAAGATTAAATCTTGAATCAAAATCCCAAAACCGGCCGAAAATCCAACCTGGGCACGAACCTCGGAACCCGAAAAAATTTACAAAATTCAACAACTCATTCAATTACGAGTCCAACCATACTAGTTTCACTCAAATATGACTCCAATTCAATGTTCAAAACTCAAAAATTCATATTATGAAACTTTAGGCCAAAACCCCCAATTTCCGCTTTAAAATTCACAATCCAATTACAAAAAATGAAGGTGGATTCAAGAAATATAACCAAAACCTAGTAGAGAACACTTACCCCAATCCTTGTGATGAAAATTACTCCAATAATCGCCTCAATCCGAGTCCCACATCTCAAAATATGAAGAAAGAACCAAAACCTCGATTTATAGCTTCTGCCAGCATTTTCGCACCTGCGGCACATTAGCCGCTTCTGTGACATAACCTCCGTTTCTTTGGAATCAGCTGAAGGCTCGACCCTCGCACTTGCGGACAACATATCCACTTCTGCGACATCGCAAGTGCGAGCCACCATCCGCACCTGCGGAATATCTCGCTCCTGCGCTCCATCAACTCGCTCCTGCGCATCTGCATATGTGCCCAAATCTCCGCTTCTGCGGTCTTCCTCACCCAGCACTATTTTCGCTCCTGCGACCCATTCGTCACTTCTGCGACCATCGCACCTGCGAAAACCAGCCGCAGTTGCGGTCACACCAGAACCAGCAGTAGCAACATGAAATAAAAATGATTTGAACCTCATCCAAAACTCATCCGAGCCTCTCGGGAACCCGTCCGAACATACCAACAAGTCCAATAACATAACATGTACCTACTCGAGGCCTTAAATCATGCATAACAATATCGAAACGACAAATCGCACCTCAAATCGGAATCTATGAACTTTGAACTTTCAAATTCAACAACTCGTGCCGAAAGATAGTAAATCAATCCGGAATGACTTCAAATTTTGCACACAAGACCCAAATAACATAACGAAGCTATTCCAATTCCTGAAATCCGAATCCGATATCAAAAAGTCCACTCCCGGTCAAACTTTCCAAAATTTCAACTTTCGCCATTTCGAGGCAAGTTCAACCATGGACCTCCAAATCACAATCCAGACGCGCTCCTAAGTCCAAAATCACCCAACGGAGCTAATGGAACAATTAAAACTCCATTCCGGGTTCAAATTCACAATAAGTAAAACTTGATCGACTTTTTCAAATTTAAAGCTTCTAACTGAGAATCATTCTTTCAAATCAATTCTGAATAACCTGAAAACCAAAACCGACGATTCACATAAGTCATATTACATCATACGGAGCTACTCATGCCCTAAAACAACCGAGCAAAGTGTAAATGCTCAAAACGACCGGTCGGGTCGTTACAAAAATCCCCCCTTGAAGCTCCCCAATATCACCCCAACCAAATAAAAATGAAAGAAAATGGGCCACATCCCGCTTTTAAAAGAATACCTCTGCCCAGACGACCTTCCGCTTCTACGATCAGCTTGGCCACTTACGCGGCATCGCCTTTACGGCGAAATCCACGCTTTTGCATAGTCGTGCCCAATAGTTCCTTCCCGCTTCTACACTTCACACATGCGGCCTCTGCCCTGATCACCTCCAGTCGCTTCTGCGACCCACCTCCTCGCTTCTGCGAGGTCGCTTCTACGATGACTCATCCGCAGGTGCGGTTCCATTTCTGCGGACACTCGACCGCATCTGTGGTCTCAGCCTTCCTCCAGCAAAATCCGCTTCTGTGCCACCCTAGACGCTTCTGCAAAGTCGCATCTGTGGCCCATTTTTTGCAGGTGCGATTGCACCAGCATTTGGCCAAAACCAGGATTGCTCAACTTCAAATTTCGATCTGATTCCAATCTGAAACTCACCCGAGCCTCCCCCCTCCCCCCGGGTTCCCGTCCAATAACACCAACAAGTCCCAATACCTCATTCAAACTTACCCAAAGGCTCGAGGCGCCACAAATAATATCAAAATCATAAATCGATGATCAAAATCTCCCTTTCAACTTTCAAGCTTCCAAACTTCGACGAACACGTCTGATTCATATCAAAACATTCCGGAATGACGCCAAACTTTGCGCACAAGTCATAATTCACAATGAGAACCTATTCTAAGGCTTTGAATCCCAAACGGACATCGATAGCATTAAAATCCACTTCAAGTCAAACTTAAGAAATTCTTAAACTTTCAAAATGCCAACTTCCCATAAGAAACGCTGAAATACTCCCGGACTACCCGATACTCAACCCGAACATACGCCCAAGTCCAAAATCTTCACACGAACCTATTGGAACCTTTAAATACCGATTCTGAGGTCATTTACTTAAAAATCAAATCTTAGCCAATTCTTCCAACTTAAGGCTCCAGAAATTAGAATTTTCTTTCCAAATCAATCCCGAACTTCCCGAAATTCAATTCCGACCACACGTACAAGTCAAAATACCCGAAGTGAAGCTACTCAAGGCCGCAAACCGCCGAACGACGCTCCAGAGATCAAAACGACCGGTCAGGTCATTACACTCCACTCCCTAGTCTCTTTTCCATCATAGGGTCTCCACTCCCTAGTTGATGATATTTTAGACATGTGGTCTCCACTCCCTAGTCTCTTTTCCAACATAGGGTCTTCACTCCCTAGTTGATGATATTTTAGACATAGGGTCTCCACTTCCAAGTTGATTTTATTTTAGACATAGAGTCTCCACTCCCTATTCTCCTTTCCAACATAAGGTCTCCACTCCCTAGTTGAATTTATTTCAGACATAGGGTCTCCACTCCCTAGTTGATTTTATTTCAGACAAAGGGTCTCCATTCCCTAGTTGATGATTTTTTAGACATAGGATCTCCACTCCCTAGTCTCTTTTCCAATATAGGGTCTTTACTCCCTAGTTGATGATATTTTAGACATGGGGTATCCACTCCCTAGTCTCTTTTCCAACATAGGGTCTCCACTCCCTAGGCGCTTTTCCAACATAGGGTCTCCACTCCCTAGTTTATTTTATTTTAGACATAGGGTCTCCACTCCCTAGTCTCCTTTCCAATATAGGGTCTCTACTCTCTATTTAATTTTTATTTTTAAACATAGGGTCTCCAATCCCTAGTCTCCTTTTCTAACATAGGGTCTCTACTCCCTATTTGATTTTATTTTAGACATAAGGTCTCCACTCCCTAATCTCTTTTCCAACATAGGGTCCCCACTCCCTAGTTGATTTTATTTTAGACATAGGGTCTCCACTCCCTAGTCTCTTTTCTAACATAGGGTCTCCACTTCCTAGTTGATTTTATTTTTAGACACAGGGTCTCCACTCCCTAGTCTCCTCACCAGTATTAAGGTACACTATTCCCCATCGCATCTCCCCAACATAAGGTACGTCAATCCTTAGTTGGGGCACCATTTAGACAATCAGGATACACCAATCCCAAAGAATCATGTTTTCCCAGGGTACACCAATCCCGGCCTTTTATTTCTTTCAATAAAGAAGTAGTATAGAGTTTTGTTACAAATAACTAACAAAATTTTCCTAGTATAAACTGAGGCAGAAAAATTTCGGTCACTTGTTTATTTTGGTGTCTGAGCAGGTTTTACCTCGAGGCACAAGTTTCAAGATGACCAAAAGAAGAAGTCTCAATCCAGAATAAAAAATAAAAATAAAAAGAGGTGAGTCCATTATGCAAAGCAGATGAAAAGATGTGGAGTGCTCAAGGCATGAGTGAAGTTACGAGCATTGAATATCCCGTTTTAATCAGAAAAGTCCAAGAAGAATGAACTAGCACCTGCACCTATCAAGCATCAAGATTCAAATCAGAGTCTGTATGAAGAACCAGTCAAGACTCAAGATCAAGCTCCAAAAGACTTATAGATAGGAATCGTGTAACTCAAAGCTGATAGGCTTGTCCAATTTCTTTTGATTTTGATTTTGGTGTAATAAGGAGTTCAACAAGCAGTAACAGCACCAGCAGTAACAACATCAACAGTAGTGAAATCACAGGTCCTTGGTAGTCCCAGCTACCAAAACTTTCACAATTACACTGACATGATTCCTTTATAGCCAAGGATATGTAGGCAACCTCGGAAGTAGGGTTCGGTCAAACCTTTTCAAAATGCTTCCTATGGAGTATTACAGGGGAAAACATTGCTCATAATTGCTCACTTTATCTTTGCCCGAAACTTCTTCATGTTTTCGAGCAAAAAGAGGCTGCTATGGATGCGTTCGGAGGGGTGGAAGGACTTCCGTTTTCTTGTTTTTTTTTTCTGATGCCTCAGGTATCGCAAATGCGAAGTTTTGTTTGCATTTGCGAAGTCAGAAAGGCACTGAGGATTTTGCATTTACGAAGATCCTGCCGCTTTTGCGAACCTGCCCTTTTTCGCATTTGCGACCATGGCAGAGATGGCCAGCCTTCGCATTTGTGATGGTTTTGTCGCATTTGCGAACAAGATGTCGCAAATGCGACTGGTGCAAGTGCTTTTTATTGCGGGACTTAGCTTTATTTCCCTCATTTTTCATTTGGTCTTAGGCGATTTTGAGAGCATTTTTGTGGAGGGATTTCATCAACATCAAGAGGTAAGTGATCCCTGTCACACCTCCTTTTCCGAAGAATTAGGAGTTTTTTCAATTAAAGTGACATTATTCAAAATGAGATTATTTATTTAATTAGAGTCGTCACTTGGGATAATTATTATGGTGTCCCAAGTTACAGATTTATTTTAAAATCCCAAATCGAGGAAATTGACTCTATTTATGGTCCGCGAACATAGAAGACCGGGTAAGGAATTATGTTAACCTGTGAGAAGGTGTGAGGCACTCCCGCGTTCCGTGATTTTAGCACGGTCACTTAACAATTAATAATTGGCCTAATTATATGATTTATTACACGTTTAAAACCTATTGTGCATTGTCTTTTACCGCTTTTTAACTAAATATTTAAACTGCTTTTTGTATTTATGGAGTTATTTTTGAACAAGTTACGATGTCGTACACTTGTCATTCTGGTACACATTACAAATCGCTCCACGTGAAACACACCAACGATTTATAACATGTTTATTTATTTATTAAATTATTTGAAGTTATGGTCAAGTCCCGTGAAACACGTACTTGAGTTGGGATTTACGTATCGTGACCATGCCACGGAAACCATACCCATAGTCACGATAATTTATTAATCGTGACTAAAGCAAACTACGAATGCTTATGAGTTGTTTAATTCATAATACTGCTTTGAGGTATATTGCAAGGTCATAAGAATTATGGAGAAACATTGTTGTCAGAATGTGTAAAGATTAAGATAATTCTAAGGTAAATTGACATAAGCATCACTTAATTCGAACGTCAGTTAAATAGTCCACCATTTGAGACCCATAAGTTTGGAAAACGGCTATTTGAAGAATCGCGACTAATTAGGCTCAGAACTTCTGAAAATCCCTACATGCCTTGTATTTAAAAAATCAGTCAACCACTGAATCGCAGTATTATAGCTTAACAAAATAAATAAATGGTTTGAACAAATGAACTTCTATAAATTTAAACATTAGTAATTTACATGAAAAGTCACCTAAGCAAATGCACTGTCAATTATGGAATACATAATCTTATGCTAAAATTACATCATCCATCCTCCATTAGAGAATACAACTTTGGTTAACCCTCTCTATGATCAAAACTCTAACTGATGCTAAATGAATAACAAACCCAAACAACAAAGATCCGACAGAAATGAAACTTCACTCAAGCCTTAAACGGCAAATCAAACCAACCTGTAGCCAGATCCACCATTATTGACCTTCAAATCCAGCATTAGACTTTAATTTATCAGAACATAAAAGCAAGCTCAGATTTCAGTAGTTAATACTTGTCACGACCCAAAATCCAACTAGTTGTGATGGCACCTAACCTAACCCGCAAGGTAAGCCAATTATCAACTATCCAATTTTATTAACAATTATTAAAGCAGTTTAAGTAAAGAAAAATCTTAATCTTATACATTCCCCAAGAACTAGTAGTACAAATCATGAGCTTATAAGAATAGAATTTACAAAGCTGATATGAAGTAAATACATCTTCTGTTGGAAAAGTACATAAACAGTGTTTTTTTTAATAATCTAAGGCTACCATGAACAAGAGGTAGCTACCATAAGAACGCAGGTACATCTTCAAATCCGGCAACCATCGAGCACATCAACAACATCAGCCAACATCTGCATGCAATGTGCAGAAGTGTAGTATCAGTACAACCGACCCCATGTACTGAGTAAATAACAAACCTAGCCTTAGGTTGAAATAAGGCTGGCAAGTGGGCCGGTCTAGGCCCGGGACCGCGGGCCAAACGGACCAAACAGCTAAACGGGCAAGGACCGTTTGGTCCGGTTTTAGCGGGCCTGATCCGGTCTCGTGGGGCGGTCCTATGATTTGGGCCCATCAGGCCCGGGACCGTTTGGCCCGTCAGGGCCCGGGACCGGCCCGGTCCCTTAGCGGGCCAAACAGTGGGATGTCAAAAATAGTCGTTGGGCTGTCAAAAATAGCCGTTGGCTATTTATGAAATAGCCATTTAACCCCCAACTTTGTTTTAATCCCAAACTTTTTATAATTACACTTTTTCCCTATTTTTAACTATAAATACCCCATCATTATTTTATTTTTTCTTACAAAATCATCAATCTATCACAATCTCTCTCTAATTTACTTTTATAATTGCTACTATTACTTGCTTTATTGTTACAATTTGTGAAACAATTGTGAAGTTGGTGAATTGAAGTCTTCAACGATAATCAATTTCCAACAAGTTGTTCGTCAATTCGGTAAACTCGTTCCAACTCTTAAGTTTTAATATTATAATTTTGTTTGTTTTATTTACTTTGGTTGATTAATTAAGATGGCTTATTCCTTAAAAAAATATGTTTAGTAAAAATAAGGGAAAATCGAAGAGTGGTGAATCTAGTGGCCAATCTGTTCCTCCTCCACTTCCCCCGGCTCTCCGACCCAAATATGTTACCCGTCCTACACCTCCTATTCTTGATAGCAATAATAGTTTATTACAATTTACCGAGAGTCAATTTTGCCATAATATTGCACCCGGTGAATAATTAAACCATGAATATATGAATGCTCTTTATGGTAATCCAACTATTGATGAAAATGATGATGAAGAAATAGATTTTGATGAAACGCAACCGGATGACGATACACCCACTAGTCCTGCTCCTGAAGTTAACCCAACTAATAATAATCCAGATGATCCCCCGTCTGACCCTCCTATTAGTGCCCCTACTTTTTCTAGACAACCTTCTAAACGGGCAGAAACATCTCTTGTTTGGCAATTTTTTACTCAACTAAGAGAAAAAAATAGGGCTAAGTGTAAAACTTGTGGCAAAGAGTTAGTTTTTCAATATGTTGGAAGTCGGGGGGGACGGGAAGTTTGACTAGACACATATTGCTACACCCTCAAGATAAAGCTAGATATTTTCGTATGAAAGCTTTGGCTGAGGGGACAAGTGCACCTAGTCAGGCTGACCTTAGTACCGGGTCAAATCAATTTCAACCGGAAATTAACACTATTACCGGTGGTATTTTATATTATGATCCAAAAAAAGATCGGGAAGAATTGGCAAAAATGGTTACTGTTATGTGCTTACCCTATAGTTTTCCTTCTAACCCCCACTTTATGCATTATATTAGAAAAGTTTATAATCCTACTTATAAAGGTTTTCCTCGCACAACCGTAAAGAGTGATATTTATAAATATAAATATGAATATGAACAATATTTGCGCTATTTATTTACTCATATAAATTATCGTCTTGCTATTACAACTGATATTGGTAGAAGTGGTAATGACTGTGATTACCTTACTGTTACCAGTCATTGGATTGATGAGCATTGGATAATGCAAAAGCGCATTATTGCTTATAGAATAATTAATTCACGTCACACAGGGCAGTTTATTTCTAGCACGATTGCGGATATTTGTAGATATTTTTACATTAGTGATAAAATAATGTCAGTTTCAATGGATAATGCTACTAGTAACACAAATGTTGTAGCCTTGCTTACCACTACACTAAGTCCTGTATTTAGTAACATTTTTCATGTTAGATGTATTTGTCATATTTACCATTTAATTGTGGGTGATGGTATGAGAATTTTAAATGTTGAAATTGAAAAGGTTAAAATGGCTCTTAATTGGCTTTTTTATTCAAACCGTAGAAGTAGACTTAGAGAATATTTTAAAAGATGTGATGAATTTGGCCTAAGAGAAAGAAAGGTTCCTAAACCTTGTCCAACTAGATGGAATTACATGTATGAAAGTTTAATTGTTGCATATGAATATAGAAATCCCATAAACTCAACGTTTAATGCTCATGTAAGTGATGATGATGAGCACCTTACAAATGTGGATTGGGCTAATGTTAAAATGCTTGTAGATTTTTTAGAAAAATTCCATATTGCTACAAATGAATTTTCTGGGCAATATTATCCTACTATTTCTAACTGTTTAGTTTATATTGCAGAACTTACAAATTTGTTTGATTATTTTTCAGAGGGTGGAGAAATTTATCAACTTGCTATTGATTCCATGAGAAAAAAGTTTAAAAAATATTTTTTACCTATTCCCCCTATTTATGGTATTACTGCATTGTTAAATCCTACTATGAAATTAGGAGATCCTCAATTTTGGTATGAAACTGTTTATAATGGTTTAGCACTTGAAGATGAGGAGTTGTCTAAACTTCCGAATGCAATATCCTCAATTAAAATAAATGTTCAAACTATTTATAATGCTTATCAAGTTGCATTAGATCATGCTAGACCAAATATTCCAACTCCTTCTTCTTCTAGTTCTCAATCATCTAAAAGAACTGCGGGAGTAAGAGCACTTAGTGCTTGGGCAGGATTTAGGGGTTCTCAAGGTTCTAGTACTAGTAATTTTTCACAACTAAATGAGCTTGAAGTTTATTTATCACAGGGAATTGAGGAAGTGAATCCCGACGGCTCCTTTAATATTTTGGAATGGTGGAAGGACAAAGAAAAACACTTTCTGATTCTTTCAAGGATGGCCCGAGATATTTTAACTATTCAAGCTTCAACAGTGGCATCAGAGAGCGCTTTCAGTCAAGCAAGACTTCAACTCGGTAATTATAGAGCGTCTATGAGGGGGGGCTTGGAAAAATCAGTACTTTTCAGAGATTGGATCCGTTCGAAAAGAAGAAATTTTGGACTTGCTGAATCACAACTAGAGGTAGACGAAGTTTACGAAGAAATGCTAGCTGAACTTGCGGAGAATGATGCTTCGCCTGGAAGCGGTGATGACCAAGCTTCATTTCCGCCACCACCAACGGAAATTCCTCCGGACCTTGAAGGATTTATGAAATTTGTAAGAGAGACCATGTAAATTAATATGTAACTTGTATTTTGGTACATCTTGATTAGTTTCTTTTTCTTCTCAATGGTGATATTAGCACCTTGTTGTGCTCATTCCATAGGAGGGAGGAAGACTAAGAAAGATATTGCCATGATTTTTAATACTATAATAAAAATATAACGCATTGATTTGAATATCTCTTTACAATATTTTTGTCTTTTTATATATCTTAAGCTATACATATAATATAATATAGTATAGTATATATATATATATATATATATATAATATACTATACTATACTATACTATACTCTCTCTCTCTCTCTCTCTATATATATATATATATATATATATATATATATATATATATATATAGAGAGAGAGAGAGAGAGAGAGAGAGAGAGAGTATACTATACTATACTATACTATAATATATATACATCTTACTATATATATTATATATATCTTAAGATGTATATATAGTATAGTATAGTATATATATAAGCTTATATATATATGTATATCGAGTATATCGAATATACTATGTATATATAGTATAGTGTGTGTGTGTGTGTGTGTGTGTGTGTGTGTATATATATATCTTAAGATGTATATATATACTATAATATACTATATATATACTATAATATATATACATAGTTTATAAGTCATATTCGATAGTATACATCTTAAGATATACTATATATACATCTTACTATATATATATATATATATAGAGAGAGAGATACTATACTATACTATATATATATATAGTATATCTTAAGATGTATATATAGTATATTTTAAGATGTATACTATGTATATATAATATAGTATATATATATTTTAAGATGTATATATAGTATATAAATCGAATATAGCTTATATATCTTTATTACTATTTTTTTCTCTAACTTCTATAAAACAAAAATTAAAAATAGAAAGTTTTTGTTGGGCCCGTTTAGGCCCGTTTAGACCCACTTAGGCCCGGTCCCGGCCCACTTAACCCGGGACCGTTAGTTCGTGGTCCCGGTCCCGAGCCGGTTCCAGCAATAAGCCCGTGAAGTCCGGGACCGTTTAGGACCGGACGACATAGGACCGGCCCACTTAGGACCGGAGCCGCGAAGCCCATTTAGGACCGGGCCCGGCCCACTTACCACCCTTAGGTTGAAAGTAGTGACGAGCTTTTACCAAGGTCGGATCCGAAAACTAATAGTCCACAACAGTCCATAACCACGTAAAGCAAATAATATAAGAAGTAACTCAGAGATAAAATGCTCAGCTAAATCATGATTTCAAAAATAATAATTCTTCCTTTCAAGTACATCAGTGAAAACCCAAATTGTTTACCGAAGTTGCCAAAAATATGAATATGTTTGAAAACAATAATTTTCCCAAAATCCTTTCAATAATAAATGAGATGTTTCATTTTCTTTCCAGATAACCCGTGTAAAACAAATGCATCACTATGCCCATCTGTCAATATATGTGAGAAATCATGAATGATGTGATACTGTACAGCATGAGAAAAATACATCTCTATGCATGTATGTCATGTGTGTATGTCAATGCAATGCAACTCAGTGATTAAATCATATGCATACTCTCAGAGTATCATTTCACTCAGTCCTCCCAGTCACTCAATTCTCCCAGTCACTCAGTCCTCCCAATCGCTCGGCACTCGGCACTCGCACTCAGTAGGTACCTGTGCTCACTGGGGGTGTGTACAGACTCCGAAGGGGCTCCTTCATCCCAAGCGCTATAATCTGCACGGACAACTCATGTTCTATAATAATATCTGGATCCGCACGGACAACTCACGTGCTGCACGGATAACTCACGTGCTGCACAGATAACTCACGTGCTATAATAATATCTGGATCCGCGCGGACAACTCACATGCTATAATAAGTCAATCTGGCATGCTGCGGCGTGCATCCTGATCCCATAATTATCTTCACAATCAGGCCCTCGGCCTCACTCAGTCATCAATCTCTCCAGTCTCTCGGGCTCACAATGTCATGAAAATAGCCTGAAAATGATGATATGATGTATCAATAAATAATAACAGAGACTGAGATATAATATGCAATGAAACGAATATGACTGAGTATGAATTTTCAATTTAAAATAAATAATTCACAGCAATACGACCTCTGTGGGTCCCAGTAATACTCGCACACAGCCTCAACATGATTTTCAATATGATTCTCAGCTCAAATTCCTTTAACATATGACAATACAAGGAAAATGCCAAGATTAGTTTACTATAAAATTTCACGGAAATAATTATGTCAAAATTTCCATACTGCACGCCTACACGCCCATCACCTAGCATGTACGTCACCTCCCAACAATTCACATAATATATGTATTCAGAGTTCATACCCTCAGCTTAAAGATTAGAAGAGTTACTTACCTCGAACGAGCCGAATCCAATGTCGAGCAAGCTAAATAATGCTCCAGAAATTCCATTCTGTGCGTAATAACTTCCGAATGGCTCGAATCTAGTCACAATTAATTTGATTCAGTCAACCCAAATTATAGAAATTTATTCCATATCAAAATACTAATTTTTCCACAAAATCCAAAATTACACTCAAAATTGCCCGTGGGGTCCACTTCTCGGAACCCAACAAAAGTTACAAAATATGAATTTTCATCCAACCACGAGTCCAACCATATAAATTTCACCAAATTCCAACATCAACTCGACCCTCAAATCTTTAATTTATCATTTTCAACCAAATCTTTACCCATTTGAACTCAAATATCTTTCCATAAAACTTATTAGTATATATATGTATACATAATACACTCACACCCAATAATCATACTTCTCATGACCTACTTTTAATCAAAATCCCGAAATTTAGGGCTAGGGAATCGAATCTTACCTATTAGATGAAGATCTTGTGAAATCTTCAAGCCTTGAGCAAGAATTGATGAACAAAATAGCTAGGTCTTTTCTTTCTCTCTCTAAGATAGCTCTTTCCTCTCTCTACAAAATCACATTTTACCTTCTAAAATGATCCCCTAAGGCCTTATATCAAAATTGGATCGGATATAAAAATTTTCAAAAATGACCCCCGAAGTCAATTATGTGGTACAATTATGCTATAGCATAATCGTTTTGTGGGCAGCAGAATTGCAACATAATCAATTATGCTATAGCATAATCAATTATGCGACAGCATAATATTTTTTTTCAAAATTTGCCCGTCTCTGCTCCACTTTGCGATGCTTATGCGGTCTGCGGAACCGTTTTGCGGTCGCGAAATTGATCGCAGATCCAGCCTTTGGTAATTTGGTCATAACTTCTTGTTGGAGTGTCCAAATGACGAACAGTTTGAAGCGTTAGAAACAAGACTCAAAGATATTTTATTTTATAGGTAATACACCATATAAAACTTCGTATTATGAGAGTTATACTTATTTGAAGTTAGGTCTTGTGCGAACTCACTTGCAACTTTAGTCTATTATGAAATTTCCAACTTATACATTCGATGCCGAAACCTATCGAATCAAATCCAATTGACCTCAAATTTTGCACACAAGTCATAAATAACATAACGAACCTATTCCAGTTTCCGAAATTGGATTCTGACCCCTATATCAAAAAGTCAACCCCCGGTCAAACTTTTCAAAAATTTAACTTTCGTCATTTCAAGCCTAATTCTACTACGGGACTCCAAATAATTTTTCGGGCGCGCTCCTAAGTCCAAGATAACCATACGGAGCTATTGGAATCATCAAAATTTAATTCCTAGGACGTTTACACATGAGTGAATATCCGGTCAACTTTTTCAACTTAAGTTTTCAATTATGAGACTAAGTATCTCATTTCACTCCGAAATCCTTCCGAACCCGAACCAACTAACCTGATAAGTCATAAATCAACTGTAAGATATAAATTGAGTAGTAAATAGGGGAACAGGGCTGTGATACTTAAAATGGCCGATCGGGTCATTACAATACTCAAATATAGGCAGCATGTATTTGACAATGAGATATATAGGTTGAGATACAACTAAACATGTGAAATCAACTACAATTCTTGTCACGAAATTGCTATGGAGACCATCTGTCCTTAACGTGCAAATCCATAAAAGGTTTTAAGTCTTTAACATATCAAAACTAACATCCATTCATGTTCAAAACAGAACAAATAGTCAATTTACACAATCACAACAAATAACTTTAAAGAATAACCAACATTTCATTGCAAATCAAAACAGAGGTACATGTGTGAGATGTGTACCTAAACTCGTAAACAAGCTGAACTTTTGCTAAATAAAGGCTAAGGAAATAGCTAACATGTGAGCTAAAAACAAATCAGCAGTAGAAGGCAGAAGAAATAACCTCAAATCTCAGCTAAACAACAGAGTGACAACAGTACAGTTTTTCAGCAACTCGATGCAATTTTGAAGAAACCAGAAGTTGAATAGCAAATCAAACAGAGAAAACAACTTGGGAAAACCTTGATAGAATTTTCAGAGTGTTTTCTTTGAGAAATCAGTGTAAAATGAAGAGAGGATTGTGAAGTTTTGGTCGAGAATTCCCTGTCTGTTTATGAGGGAATGTGAGTCCTTATACAGAATGTAAGGGTGTGCTATATGAGAGTAAAAATCAGAGAGTGTAGGGAATCTGTCAGGCACCCTAAAAATTAGGAAAATTGCATTTTTCTTAACAGAATTGGACAGTTATCCTATTTTACCATCTTTTTTTAACAGTTGTCCTTTTTTCTATTTTTCACCATCTCTCCTAATTTTTCTTATTTTCAATTAACTCCATAAAGTTTTTAATATTTACAAAAAGCTATAATAAGAAAACCAGGCGAATCCAAAGATCGAAACAAAGCCAACCATATGCAAATCAACCTAACAAGTAATTTTAACATATAAATTGCTTCAATGTCTGAACTAATCTAAAATCAATTAACCTAAATTTATGCAATTAAACTAACTACCATGAGATTACATCTCTAAACAAAATCCAAAATTAATTAATCTTAACTCCTAATTGGTCTGAAACATGTTTAACATATGAGAAAACAACACATTTTGAGAAAAATTGGAAAAATAGAAGAGCTGCTTGGTCGAAGAGGAAAGAAAGAATAAAAAGAAAAGAAAGGAAAAGGAATTACCTACTGATCATACAACAAAGAATTTTTCGAAGAATATGGCGATTTGATCAAATCTGATGTCTTCGAAACGTGGCGAAATTATCATCATTCGATTGTTCTCGTTGAGAATAATCAAACAATGCAAATTTCGGACCGAATCAAGTCTTGAAAACTTTGAAAAATCGAACAAGGCGAACTAGGGTTTCTTGGTATTCTTAGATCCGGGATTCACAGTAATTATGTGGTTTTCTGGGGGAATTGATGAGAGATTAGGGATTAAGCGGATGTGAGGGTTGTAGGATGAAGTTTTGAAGGTGTTTGGAAATGAGCCGCCGAGGTGGATTTTTGGGGTGGCTAGGGTTTTGAGAGGATTTGGGAGAGATGAGAGTGAAGTGAGGATTCTCTTAAGGTTTTTTGTTTTTTTTGGGGGGGGGAGGGGGGAGGAGGGGTCCATTCGGACAGATTTAAGGAAAAGGGGTGAGGAGTTCCTAACCGTAGGATAATGGAAAAATCAACGGTTGAGATCAAACAAAGGCAAAACGGGGCCGTTTTGATTTAGTAATGGGGCTGCACCGGATTTGGTATTTTGGGCTGGGGCGAAATTGGGGCTTTAGAGGCAACGGGCTCAAATGCTGGCCCAATTGAACTACTGAAACTCAAAAGCCATGCTTCTCTTTCTTCTTTTAAATTTCACTTTTAGCCACTAATTAAACTATCATAATAGGTAAGCTAAAATTGAAACATTAATCTCTTTACTACTTTATCTATCAATTAATTAATTAATTACCTTAACAATATGAACTTATAAAAGAAAATTATTAATTTAAAACCAAAAGCTAAAAATATAAAAATGACTATGGTATTTTTTGTGAATTTTCGTTTGATAATGCACTTAATTAATGTAATTAAATCCTAAATACAATTAAGATCTAAAACCCTATGAGATGAATAATTGAACATTTTTAATGATTTTTAATGGTTTTAAAACACTTCTAAATATGCATGATCAATGCAAATAATTACAAAACAAATTGGATAAAAATAAAGAACAATTCCTACAATTCTATGAAGTAATTAGGGAAAACTATTTTGGAATATTTTTAGGAGTGATTTCTTCCGCGCGTCTGATTCCTATCAAATCAACTCGGAATAATGCCAAATTTTGCTTGCAAGTCTTAAATCACCATAAGGAACTACTCCCAGGCTTGGAATCCCAAACGGACCCCGATAACACCAAAGTCTACTCCAAACCAAACTCAAAGAACTTGAAAAAATCTTCAATGCGCCAACTTTCAATATTGAGCGTTGAAATGCTCTCGGGTCATCCGAACATACACCCAATTCCAAAAACTATTAAGATCGTCAAATCGCGGTTCCGAGGTTGTTTACTCAAAACGTTGACTCATGTCAAACTTAACCATTATAGGTTACTGTTAAGAAACTAAGTGTTCTGATTTCAACACGAACCCTTCCAAACCTAAACCAACCATTCACGCAGGTCATAAAACAGTAAAAGCACATACGAGGAGTCTTAATTAGGGGAACAGGGATCTAGAAAGCAAAATGACTGGTTTGATCGTTATATTCTCTACCTCTTAAACAAACGTTTATCCTCGAACGGGTCTAGAATCATAGCTGGAGGGTTGAATAAGTGTGGATATCTGCTCTGCATGACCACCTCGGTCTCCCAATTCGCTTCCTCGACTGGTTGACCCCTCTACAGGACCCTCACCGCAGCAATCCTCTTGGACCTCAACTGGCGAACTTGCCTGTCAACATTGGCAACTAGCTCCTCTTCATAACCCAAACTCTCATCTAGCTAAACCGTGCTATAATCTAGCACGTGCGACCTGTCGGCATGATACCTCCGGAGCATAGACATATGGAAGACCGGATGAACTCCTGATAGACTGGGAGGCAAAGCAAGCTCATAAGAAACCTCCCCAACTCGCCTAAACTGTGCCAATAAACCTTGGGCTCAGCTTGCCCTTCTTCCCAAACCTCATGATCCCCTTCATCGGCAAAACTTTCAAGAGAACATTCTCACCCACCATAAATGATAGATCACGCGCCTTTTGATCCGCGTAACTCTTTTGTCTTGACTGTGCTGTATGAAGTCGCTCCTGAATCAACTTTACCTTTTCCAAGGCATCTCTTACCAAATCGGTACCATATAACTTAGTCTCGCTGGACTCAAACCATCCGATGGGCGAACGACATCGCCAACCATATAAAGCCTCAAATGGAGCCATCTTAATGTTGGACTGATAACTATTGTTGTAAGCAATCTCGACCAAGGGAAAGAATCTATCCCACTGACCTCCGAAGTTAATGACACATGCTCTAAGCATATCCTCCAGAATCTGAAATGTCCCCTCCGACTGCCCATCAGTCTGCAGATGAAAAGTTGTGCTGAGCTCTACCCGGGTACCCAACTTGCTCTGAACTGCTCTCTAGAAGTGTGAAGTGAATTGAGGGCCTCTATCTGATATGATGGAAATAGGCACACCATGCAATCAGACAATCTCCTGAAAGTAAATCTGGGTCAACCTCTCTGAAGTGTAAGTAGTCACAACAGGAATAAAGTGTGCCGACTTGGTCAACCTATCGACAATGACACAAACTGCATCAAACTTCCTCAAAGTCCGCGGCAACCCAACTATGAAGTCCATAGTAATGGCTCCCAATTCCACTCAGGTATAACCATCTACTGAAGTAGGCCACCTAGCCTCTGGTGCTCATACTTGACCTGCTGGCAATTTAGACATCTCGCCACATACTCAACTATGTCCTTCTTCATCTGCCGCCACCAATAATATTGCCTCGGGTCGCGATATATCTTCGTAGCCCCCGGATGAATAGAATGCCGAGAACTGTGTGCCTCCTCTAGAATCTTCTCCCTCAAGCAATCAACATTAGGAACACATAGACGACCTTGGAGCCGCAGAACATCATCCTCTCTGATAGTAACCTCCTTGGCACCACCCTGTAGTACCATCTCCCTGAGAACCAATAAGTGCGGGTCATCGTACTAATGAGCCTTGATCCGCTCAAGTAATGAAGACTGATCCACTACGCATCCGCAACCATATTCGCCCTGCCCGGATGATAAAGTATGGTAATATCATAGTCATTTAATAACTCAAGCCACTTGTGCTACCTCAAATTGAGGTCCCTCTGCTTGAACAAATGCTGCAAGCTGTGATGATCAGTGTAAACCTTATAGGACACCCCATAAAGATAATGCCTCCAGATCTTGATACCATGAACTATCGCAGCCAACTCCAAATCATGTATGGGGTAATTCTTCTCGTGGGGCTTCAGCTAACGTGAAGCATATGCAATAACTCGCCCTTCCAGCATCAATGCACAACCCAGACCAACGCGTGAAGTGTCGCAATACATAGTATACATCCCTAAACAGGAAGGCAACACTAAAATTGGTGCTGTAGTTAAAGTTGTCTTGAGCTTCTGAAAGCTCGCCTCGCAATCATCGGACCATCGGAATGGAGCACCCTTATGGGTCAATCTAGTCAGAGATGATGCAATAGATAAGTAATCCCTCTACAAATCGGCGATAATAACCTGCTAACCCCAGGAAACTCCTGATCTCGATCGATGTGGTAGGACGAGGCCAACTCTGGACTGCCTCGATCTTCCTGGGATCTACCTTAATACCCTCGCCTAATACAACATGCCCCAAGAATGTCATAGAATCTAACCAGAACTCACACTTGGAGAACTTAGAATATAGCTTCTATTCCCGCAAGGTCTGAAGCACAACTCTCAAATGTCGTTCATGCTCCTCCATGCTACACGAGTAGATCAATATGTCATCAATGAAGACAATGACAAAAGAATCAAGATACGGCCTGAACCCTCGGTTCATCAAATCTATAAATGTCGCCGGGGTGTTAGTCAAGCCGAAGAACATCACCAAAAACTCATAGTGACCATATCTAGTCCGGAAGGCCGTCTTCGGAACATCTGAAGCACGAATCTTCAGCTAATGATACCCAGATCTCAAGTCGATCTTAGAGAACACCCTTGCACCCTGCAACTGGTCAAACAAATCATCTATACGTGGCAACGGGTACTTGTTCTTAATGGTAACTTTGTTCAACTGGCAGTAATCAATGTACATCTACATAGTCCCATCCTTCTTCTTCATGAACAACACCGGTGCACCCCAAGGCGACACACTCGGTCTGACAAACCCCTTTGTTAGCAACTCCTCAAGTTGTTCCTTCAACTCCTTCAACTCTTTCAGAGCCATGTGGTACAGTGGAATAGAGATAGGCTGGGTACTTGGAGCCAAATCAATACAAAAATCGATATCACGATCTGGTGGCATGCCTAGGAGATTAGAAGGAAACACATTGGAGAACTCCCGCACCACGGGCACTGAATCAATCGTCGAAGTCTCTGCAGTAGTATCCCAAACATAAGCTAGATAATCCAAACAACCCTTCTCGACCGTGTGTCGAGTCTTCAGGAAGGAGATAACCAGACTAGATGCACTGACAGATGAACCCTTCAACTCCAATCTAGGCAATGCTGGTATCGCCAAATTAGTAGTCTTGGCATAGCAATCAAGGACGGCATGATATGGAGACAACCAGTCCATACCCAGGATGACCTCAAAGTCGGTCATATCAAGAAATACAATATTCGCTCTAGTCTCATAACCATATAAAGTCATGATACAGGACCGATAAATTCGATCCGCAATAATAGAATCGCTCACTGGCGTGGATTCATATAAAGTACCCAAGGACTCGCAAGGAAAACCCAAAAAATGAGCACACAAAGATGAGACATATAAATATGTAGACCCTGGATCAAATAGTACCGTAGCATCCCTACCGCAGACAGAAATAATACATGTGATCACGGCATTTGAGGTTACTGCATCTGGTCTTGCTAGAAAGGCATAAAACCTAGCTGGAGCGCCACCTAGCTGGCCTCCACCTCTAGGATGACCCCTACTCACCTGCCCTCGGCCTCTAGGTGGTCGGACGGCTGGTACAATAGCTGGTGCAGTAATCATGGGCCGATAGTCCTGCTATTCAGCCTTGCCCCAAAGTCTGGGATAAAACCTCTTCACGTGGCCATGATCCCCGCACTCGAAACAACCTCTCGGAATGGTGAACTGCTGACCTGAAGTCTGACCCTGATGGCCTGAATACCCATTGGAGGAACCCTGAATAGCTGGTGGGCAGTAAGTACTCTCTGGAATGGCACAGAAATAGGGTCGTGTCGGAGCACCCCGAGCAGGTAGTGGTGCTCGCTATATGGGCATGCTAGGCTGACCCTTCATGAATTGACCTCTGCCCCCAAGTGGGGCACTATTGAATCCTCCAAATTGTCGGGGCCATTTGTCCCTCGGTGAAAACTCTCCATTGCGGTTGAGAATACGCTTGATCCTCTGAGCTATATCCACAACCTGAAGAAACAAAGTCCCCATCTCTGCCTCACATGCCATAGGTACCTGAATCTCAGGGTGCAGACCTGCAATGAACCTCCGTACCTGTGGGGAGTATAATAGTTGTATGGCAAGACAAGTCAGTGAATCTCGTCTCATAGTCAGTGACAGACATGAGACCCTGACGGAGTCGCTCAAACTGACCCCGAAGCTCCTCTCTCTCAGAAGGTGGTATATACTTCTCCAAGAATAGATGTGTAAACTGATCCCAAGTCAAGGGAGGTGAACCTGATGTCCTGCTAAGAAGATAAGCCTGCCACAAATCTATGGGCCTTGCCCTTAAGCTAAAAGGTGGTATATCAACTGCATGATAGAAGATGAAGAAAAAGAAGTTTCCTAACACCCTATAGCCTCTCAAAGATAAGCACGGACGTCTCTGCACCGATCCGTAAGACTCTACTAGGCCTGCTCATGACTCGTGAGACCTATGTGAACCTAAAGCTCTGATACCAAGCTGTCACGACCCAAATCCATAATAGGTTGAGACTGCACCTAACACCGCCGTTAGGCAAGCCCACAAACGAAACTACTATTTATTTATCCCTTTTCAACATATTTTTAATTACACTAAATTTCATGCAACTGTGATAAATCTTTTTAAACAAAATATCAACATCATAAGTACATAGTATGCGGTGATGGAAATGACAAGTACAGTAGAACATAAATGCTACAAATCCCCAAAACTCGGCATTACAAGTACATGAGCAATCTAGAGAGTATACAAAACTACTAATACTATTGTCTGAAAGTAATAGACAGGAATAGTAAATAAGATGGAAGGAGACTCCGGTGCTACGGATCGTAGCAAGGCAAGCACCTCACCCCAAAAGTCTCCGTAAATGATCGGCTACATGCCCACATGACCATTGGTGGAACACTTCTGCGCGTCTGATTTCTATCAAATCAACTCGGAATGATGCCAAATTTTGCGTGCAAGTCATAAATCACCATACGAAACTACTCCCAAGCTCGGAATCCCAAACGGACCTCGATAACACCAAAGTCTACTCCAAACCAAACTCAAAGAACTTGGAAAAACCTTCAATGCGCCAACTTTCAATATTAAGCGCTGAAACGCTCACGGATAATCCGAAACCCGATCTGAACACACGCCCAAGTCCAAAATCATCATACAAACCTATTGGGACCGTCAAATTCCGGTTCCGAGGTTGTTTACTCAAAATATTGACTTAAGTCAAACTTAAACATTAGAGGCTACTATTAAGGAACTAAGTGTTGCGATTTCAATCCGAACCCTTCCAAACCTAAACCAACCATCCCCGTAGGTCATAAAACAGTAAAAGCATATACGTGGAGTCTTAATTAGGGAAATAAGGATTTATAAAATAAAACGACCAGTCAGATCGTTACACACATTATATCACTCTAATTTAATCATGGAGACCATGGGGAATCACTCCCACCACCATTGAATTAAAAATGAATCAAAATTATTAAGAAATAATTTCCAGAAAATAGAAAATCATCCAAAACACAATCCAAACGACCTCAAAACGCCAAAAAATAACATGATTCATTGCATAGCAGTGAGTTTTTCTCACCACGTCTAATGAACCTACTAAATTTCGGCTCAATCGGAATCCGTCAAGTTCATTGACCTCCGAAAACACTAACAATTCGGTCAAAATCGGGTTTTGCATTTTTCTAGGGTCTACTAAAAAAAATCCAGATCATCCCAATCAAATATCAATAAAAACTGATATCTCATGATTACAAGAATAATCTAAAAATTTTGGCACAGTTAATTCACAAAACAGCAGTGCAATGTTTTCAGAAAGCAACATATACATGTAATTCAAAAACGCACATAAACACGAAATTTTTATTTTATGAAAAACATAATTATCTAATTAGTATAATATCAACTGCATGATAGGAGATGAAGAAAAAGAAGTTTCCTAACACCCTATAGCCTCTCAAAGATAAGCACGGACGTCTCTGCACCGATCCGTAAGACTTTACTAGGTCTGCTCATAACTCGTGAGACCTATGTGAACCTAAAGCTCTGATATCAACCCAATTCCACACTAGGTCGAGACTGCACCTAACGCCGCCGTTAGGCAAGCCCACAAACGAAACTACTATTTATTTATCCCTTTTCAACATATTTTTAATTACACTAAATTTCATGCAACTGTGATAAATCTTTTTAAATAAAATATCAACATCATAAGTACATAGTATGCGGTGATAGAAATGACAAGTACAGTAGAACATAAATGCTACAAATTCCGAAAACTCGGTGTCACAAGTACATGAGCAATCTAGAGAGTATACAAAACTACTAATACTATTGTCTGAAAGTAATAGACAGGAATAGTAAATAAGATGGAAGGAGACTCCGGTGGTACGGATCGTAGCAAGGCAAGCACCTCACCCCAAAAGTCTCCGTAAATGATCGGCTACATGCCCACATGACCATTGGTGGAACCTGTCTCGGTACCTGCACATCAGTGCAGAAGTGTAGCATGACTACGAAGAACAATGCGTACCCCAGTAAGTATCTAGTCTAACCTCGAAGAAGTAGTGATGAGGGGTCAACTTGACACTTACTAGAGGTCAATAATAATAATGAAAGTGCATAAAGTAGACATGGTGGACATATAACAGGTATAAATGAGACAAATAAAAGCAACTACAACAAATATAACAGGAGTCCGTAACACATCACCAACATCTCATAACTAGCCGTGAAAACCCTAACTTAGTTATATCCAAATAGAACCCGTTTCGATTATTAAGCATGAAGTTGCCGAGGCGAACGACCCGATCCTATAAGAATAGTGGTACTCAGTACTGCCGAGGCGAATGGCCTGATCCCAGAAGAATAGTGTTACCATCATACTACCAAGGCGAACGACCCGATCCCATAAGCATGAAGTTGCCGAGGCGAACGACCCGATCCCATAAGAATAGTGGTACTCAGTACTGCCGAGGCGAACGACCTGATCCCATAAGAATAGTGTTACCATCATACTACCAAGGCGAACGACCCGATCCCATAAGAATAGTGTTCCCATCATATTGTCGATGCAAACGGCCCAATCCCATTAGAGTGGTGTTACCATACTGCCGAGGTGAACGGCCCGATCCCATTAGAGTAGAGAAGTTTACCTCGCTCGCGAAAGTACTTGCGACACGAGAGGACATGGATTTTTCATAGTTATTAAGTATTCCTCAATTTTCCAAAATAAGAAAGCTAATTCAAAAATTGCAACTTTAAATTCCTAGTCTCAGCTCTATTCAAGACAGTTGATATGCATGATAAACACAACAGTATAATTAAAAGCATGATGTGGATCTAAGACTACCCGGACATATCATGGAATATACTTGTGCACGGACTCTCGTCACCTCGTGCGTATGTAACTCCTCACACAGGTAATACATAACAAAGATACACCTAAGGGGATGATTTCCCTCTTACAAGGTTAGACAAGAGACTTACCTCATTTCCAAGCTCACTTGCGGTCCACTAATCCGCTCTAAAAGCCCCAAGTCGATGCTGAACAACCCGAAACTAGTCAAATATTGTATAATTTAATCAATATATACTCAAAAGTTCATAATTTAGCTATTAGAGTAATTACCCAATCTAAAATTGGAAGATTCTTAAAATTCTCCCTCATGCCCATGTGCTCAGATTCCGGAAATCTTCGAAGATAAATATCACACATAGCCTCACGAACGCAAATATATAATTTTTACTTAATTCCATAACCAATTTCGGGGTCAAATCTCATTTTTACCAAAACTCTAGGTTCTTCTCAAAATCCCATTAATTTCACAATTTTTCCATATTAAATATACCTATGATTCGCGTATTTAGCTAAAGAATTGATAGGGATCACTTACCTTTTGATGTTGATGAAATCCCTCTATAAAAATGCTCTTAAAATCGCCTAAGACCAAGTGGAAAATGAGAGAAATAAAGCTAGGTACCGCAATAAAAAGCTCTTGCACCATTCGCAGGTGTCGCATTTGCAACATCTTGTTCGCAAATGCAAAGGCTGGCCATCTCTGTCATGATCGCAAATGCGAAGAGGGGCAGGTTCGCAAAAGCGGCAAGATCTTCGCAAATGCGAAATCCTCAGTGCCTTCCCAATTTCGCAAATGCGAAAGGTTCCTCGGAAATGTGAACAAAACTTCACATTTGCGATAACAGAGGCACCAAAAAAAATCCTAGAAAACTGAAGTCCTTCCACCCCTCCGAACGCGTCCGAAACACACCCCGAACCGTCGGGGTTCCACATCAAACATCCACACAACTATAAAAAAATATCATACGAACTCGCTCGCATGATCAAAATACCGAAATAACATCTAGAATCGTGAATCAGATGCCAAAATACACGAATTAAATCATGAAACTCAAAAGCTTCTATAAACATTTTTGCGCGTCTGATTTCTATCAAATCAACTCGGAATGACGCCAAATTTTGCGTACAAGTCATAAATCACCATATGAAACTACTCTAAGGCTCGGAATCCCAAATGAACCTCGATAACACCAAAGTCTACTCCAAACCAAACTCAAAGAACTTGGAAAAACCTTCAATGCACCAACTTTCAATATTAAGCGCTGAAACGCTCACGGGTAATCCGAAACCTGATCTGAACACACGCCCAAGTCCAAAATCATCATACAAACCTATTGGGACCGTCAAATTCCGGTTCTGAGGTCGTTTACTCAAACTATTGACTTAAGTCAAACTTAACCATTAGAGGCTACTATTAAGGAACTAAGTGTTACGATTTCAACCCGAACCCTTCCAAACCTAAACCAACCATCCCCGTAGGTCATAAAACAGTAAAAGCATATACGTGGAGTCTTAATTAGGGAAACGAGGATCTATAAAATAAAACGACCAGTCAGATCGTTACACACATTATATCACTCTAATTTAGTCATGGAGACCATGGGGAATCACTCCCACCACCATTGAATTAAAAATGAATCAAAATTATTAAGAAATAATTTCCAGAAAATAGAAAATCATCCAAAACACAATCCAAACTACCTCAAAACGCCGAAAAATAACATGATTCATTGCATAGCAGTGAGTTTTTCTCACCACGTCTAATGGACCTACTAAATTTCGGCTCAATCGGAATCCGTCCAGTTCATTGACCTCCGAAAACACAAACAATTCGGTCAAAATGGGTTTTGCATTTTTCTAGGGTCTACCAAAAAAAATCCAGATCATCCCAATCAAATATCAATAAAAACTGATATCTCATGATTACAAGAATAATCTAAAAATTTTGGCACAGTTAATTCACAAAACAGCAGTGCAATTTTTTCAGAAAGCAACATATACATGTAATTCAAAAACGCACATAAACACGAAATTTCTATTTTATGAAAAACATAATTATCTAATTAGATGTGAGTAGGCTCTGATATTAATTGATGGATTATTATAAGCAGCGGAAGTAATTCCAGTATCAAAATCACATGTAATCTAAACAACTAGCATATACAGAGTTTTACGAGTTACCTCTCGAAGCGTGAAGATAGCTCTTTTGTCACATGAGCCTTCAGTTCCACATCGTCTCAATAGAATCTCCATCCTCTGCACGATCACGATCTCCGAACGTTCAACGGTCTTCTACTCTGTTACCCAAATAATATCCTAAAATAGTAATTTCGTGTGGGCGAAATTTTCTAGAAAAAAGGATAAAATTTTCGGCCACCTTTTTCTTCTTCTTCTAGGTGAAAAACCTTATGTATTTATAGCACAAGTTTTAAGGGTTAAAACTATTTTTCAAAACCCGTTGGGTTTTCTTTTCCCACCAGGAAAAGGATTCTTTTATTTCCTATTATTTATGCATAGCATGGACTACAGAATTTAATTAACAAATCTTCAAATTATAGAATTAATTTATAATTTTCGAAATTAATATTCACCATAATTAATTACGAATTATTCCAGTAAAATTGCACTCCTTATTCAATTTTAAAATTCATCCATTAAAAATCTTATGTAACTCCCAATGTTAAGATTCAGATACTGATCAATTAAATTAAATTACTAATAATTTAATTTATTGATTATTTCTTTTAGACTTTCGCTTAACTTATTTCATATATCGGATATAAAATTCGCCGGTCAGGTTTACACATGAAAACTTATAAGATTTCATAAAGATATATCATCAATCTCTAGACCGAGACATGGATTCCATCAATTAACTATTATTTTGCCAATGTGCATCATTATTATCCAATTTATCAGGTATATTGCCCCACGAAAGAATCTTGCCTTTTAATAAATCGAAACAATAATAATATACATGGCTAATAATAATTATATCAAGATTAACAGTATAAGTTCATTTAATGGGTAAAGAATTTATTTTATTAAGTCAGTATAAAATATTAAACCATTCTCATAATTAAGATAAATTATATTTAATCTTGTACTACAATCATTCGTGATGGTTTGTCCAATTTCATCATTAGATTGTGAACTCAAACTTTATACTTATAAGAATCGATAATTTAATCTTCTGTGTATAAGCTAAACTCTATACATTAAACTATCTATTATATAAGCAAAGGATACAGTCTAATATATGATCTATTTAAAACTTTATTAAAATTGAATAAATAATTATTCACTAATAAATACTATATCCAAACCAAACTCATAGTTAATAGTATATATCCCAACAAATATAACTATATAAAAATTAAATCCATAAATATTTCATGGACAGATCATACATTACGCAATGGTGATGACTAAATAGTACTCTTAGTAGCACCATTTGTTTCTTTGATAAATAAAATATTTGTACGTTGAATAATAATTAAATATGGTGCTTCGTTAACTTGTAGGAGATGCTAAAAACAGTAGCTAATTAAGATGAATTAAGAGATAACTACCAATATCTAAACTTCTAAGATAGTTGAAGATTTGTTGAAGAGCGTTCTACTAATTAATCCACCTTCCACCAACCTTACAAATTAAACCCAATTCCAGTATTCCACACACCCATATATAAATACTATATATTGTCATGGCCACAACGGAATGCCCAAAGACAAAACATGGCTCTAGCCGCCAATGATAACAGTCAAGAACTCAAAGAAGAAAGCAAAATTCTTGTTCATAATATGGCAGCAGTAGATGAAGAAGAGGAGGAGGAGGAGTTTTTTGAGATAGATTTGGAGATAGTGAATAATATACCACCGCCCCATTACTGGGAAAGCTATTTTACAGCAGCAACAAGTAGTACTCTTCTGGCTAACTGTTTGTTGCCTATATCTGATGTTTCCTGCGCCATTCCTGCCGTAGCTAAAGCTTCTGGCCACTTTTATTAATTACCCAAATTGTAGCTCTTTCTTTCACTGAAACTCAGTACAACGATTGAGTAGTTTTTTTTTTTTAGCAAGAGTTCTTTATAATTTACTTACATTTTTTACTTAAAAAGAAAAAAAATGATTGAAGAATACTTTTGGGCCGCATTATGCTCAATTCGGATTAAATATCAGTAATATGGTTATCTCATATATCTTTAATTCCTCTCTATTTTATATATATTTTGGTAGTATCAAATTAAATGGTTTAATTTTCTCTTGAGGATTCTTCTATCACAGTGACGAATGCAGTCTAGCTTTGTCACGACCAAATCCAGTGTTTTTGGTACAGAGTTTAAATATATATGGTAAAAAAACTATTAAAATTTCACCAAATATTAAATTTGAATCATTAATTTCAAAGGTGCGATGAGTTCAGTGCTAAGTGATAAGGATAATCCAAATCCTAACATATCTTTCTCATCAATGTAATCCATTTACCTCAAGTTATACTAGCTAGAGTCCTAGTTATAGTCACACTCAAACTCTTGTGAATATCTCTGTTGTACTTATCTATTTAGATTGAACCCTTCTGAATTTACTATATAAATTGTATATGGTTGAGGCAATAGAAACAATCCGTTTTCCTACAGGTATTAAGATTCTTTATGGTATCAAGAGCCTTCTAAAAACTCACACGAGTTACTCCCTTATTTTCCCAGAATGGGTGATTCACAGACTCATTCTTCAGCCACCTCGTCTACTTTCCCCACCGTCACAATCAGTCATGGGAACATTGCTCAGCCATCCCAATTAATTTCATTCAATCCAGCATCCCAACTCTCCTTGAAATTGCAAGGGAGCTCCAACTACTCAATTGGAAATCACAAGTCATAACTCTTCTCTTTGGTTATGATCTTCTTGGATATGTGGATGGGTCACTTCCCTTTCCATCTGTGCATATCCAAGATGGAGCAAACAATAAATTTTCTAACCCCGCATTCAAGCTTTGGCAGAGACAGGATAGCCTTGTCCGCAATGCTATCATTGCCTCAGTCGATTCTACAATCGCTTCAAACTACTTATGCCAACAAATCCCGGTCACTTATCTTCAGCCTGCGTGACACTCTTGCTAATCTCAAACGAGATTCACGCTCCATTAGTGAGTACATGAAGGATATTAAATCCATTTCGAATGTTTTTGCATCCAGTGGCTCACCTCTCTCAAATGAGGAACTTTTCATCAAAATGCTAAGTGGTCTAGGATCTGAGTACAAAGAACTATATGCTGCTATAAGGACTCGAGATAACCCAATATCGTTTGAAGAGCTCTATGACAAATTGCTTGCGCATGAGATATTTATTAAACACTCGGAGCCAAAGCTTGAAAACCCAATCATCACTTCTCAGTTTCATCAAAAATCAATCAACCCACACTCAAAATCCAGGAACTCTAATCCAAGCAACAACAGCAAGGGGCCCATGCAAAACACATCAACCAACCAACACACCAACTCCTTCCAGAATTCCAACTCTTTCCACCCCAACAACCGTAGCAACCAGCAGAGAGTCTAATGCCAATTATGTGACAAATTTGGGCACATCGCTAAAGTCTGTCGCTCAAAATCATATAGTGCACTTGAGGCTCAAGCCAACTTCACTAACCGCATGTCCTATGCATCTAATCCCGCAAATAATTGGATTGTTGACTCTAGAGCATCACACCATATCATTCACAATCTCTACAAGCCACAACAGAATTCCCTGGCACTGATGAAATAATTATTGGAGATGGTAAAACCATTTCGATTACTCATATTGGTCACACTAAACTTTCTTCATCTCATAATTCTTTTAAGTTACAGAATGTTCTTTGTTCCTCATATATAAAGAAAAAACTAATCTTTGTTGCTTAATTTTGTCGTCAAAATCTAACATCCATTGAATATTTTCCTTATTCTTTTCTTGTGAAGGATTTGAGCACGGGGGCATGTCTTTTGCAAGGTCGGAGTAAAGGTGATCTCTACGAATGGCCGCCAACCAGTGTCTCACCCCCTTCTCTACAAGCCAACTTTGCTACTCAAGCATCACCGTCCCTGCACCTTTGGCATGCCCGTCTTGGCCACCCTCAACCTCGTATCACTAAAGCATATGTGTCCTCATTCAAGCTTTCAGTGTCAATTAATGCTCCTTTTACCTTTTGCAATTCATGTCTATGTAATAAAAGTCATCGTTTACCATTCGGCGACAATTCTATTTCTAGTTCTAAGCCATTTGATGTTATTTATTCAGATGTTTGGGGTCCATCTCCAATTCCCTCCTTTGACAACTTTCGATTCTATGTTATGTTTGTTGATCACTATACTAAGTATACCTGGTTATTTCCGCTCAAACATAAATCAGATGTTAAAAGTATTTTTATTAACTTCACTCGAATGATTCATAATCAGTTTAGTGCATCCATCAAGACACTATACACAGATGGAGAAGGTGAATATATTGGTCTTAAATCTCTCTTACTAGAAATGGGCATTCAGCATCTCATGAGTCCTCCATATACTCCTCAAATAGTTGGAACTGCTGAAAGAAAATATAGACATGTCATTAACACTGTCCTGACCTTACTTCATCATGTCTTGGTACTACCCAAATTTTGGTCCATTGCATTCCAAACTGCAGTATTCCTTATTAATCGACTACCAACACCTTTGCTCAACTTAAAATCACCATTTCAGTGTTTGTTCAATACCACACCTAATCATCATAAGCTCCGGATTTTTGGTTGCCTTTGCTATCCTTGGCTTAAACCTTACTCTAGCTCCAAACTTGACATAAAATCAAAATCTTGTGTCTTTATGGGGTACTCCTCTGTCACTAATAGTTTTGCTTGCCTAGATCTCTCGACCTCAAAAATTTTACTCTCCCGACATGTTATCTTTGTCGAACATGTTTTTCCATTCAAGTTGAACTTCCCTTCCCTTGATCGCGCTTCAACCTCCAACTTGGAGTCTTGGCACTGTCCAGTAGCTTCCTCCTCCTCAATTTCCCTACCTTTTACCAATGAATCATTCATTCCACCTCCTATACCTCAAGCCATCGACCTGGTTGTCCCAAGGACTACTCAAGAGATCCTGCAACTCCAATTACTACAGAGGATGTGTCACCAAGTACTGCTGTAAGTACCTCAGCTAATTCACCCTCACCCTCTACTACAAGCATGCCCAACACTATGTCTCCTATTGCACATTATCCTTTGCCTCCACTACAACCTTTGCCACCTGCTCCTACTCACTTTATGGTCACGAGATCCCAGAATAATATCTTCAAACCAAAAGTTATCTTTGACTATCTTACTATCTCTTCCACCAAACTGCTTCCTCTTGCTCCGACAATTTTTTCCCAAGCAAACAAATATCCTGAATGGAAAACAGCCATGAAGGATGAATTTACTGCCCTTATGAGAAATTTCACCTGGACTTTGATTCCCCCATCTCTATCTCAAAATGTAGTTGGTTGCAAGTGGGTTTATCGTGTCAAGCATAAACCTGATGGGTCTGTGGATTGCTACAAAGCGAGATTAGTTGCAAAGGGTTTTCATCAACGACCTGGGGTAGACTTTTATTCCACTTTTAGTCTTGTGATCGAACATACTACAATACGTTTAATCCTTGCACTTGTGGTGTCGTTTAAGTGGCCCTTGTGATAATTAGATGTGAACAATGCCTTCTTACAAGGTACACTTCATGAAGTTATATACAGGAATCAACAACCCATTTTTAGGGATCCTAAATTTCCACAACATGTGTGCAAGCTTCATAAGTCAATATATGGCCTTCGTCAAGCACCTAGGGCATGGTACAACGAGCTCAAACAATACCTTCTGTCATTTGGTTTTTAAAGGACTAAATCTGATGACTCTTTATTCCTGAAATGTACTACCACCTCATTACTCTTTGTGATGGTCTGTATCGATGATATCGTCGTCACTGGTTCTAACTCTACCCATGTCCAAAGTACCATCAAACTACTAGGTGACAGGTTTTCCATCAAAGATCTTGGTTCTTTACATTTTTTCCTTGGTGTTGAAGTCTTGCAGCATGCTCATGGTTTGGCTCTCACCCAAAGTAGCTTCATCGCTGATCTTCTAGAAAGATTCGGGATGATCGATGCGAACAGTGTTAGCACTCTGATGTCAACCAATGAACCTCTTTCACTTGATGATGGATCATCATCTGCACATACCAAATTATACAGGTAGATTATTGGTTCCTTACAATATCTAACATTCACTCGTCTAGATATATGTTTTGCACTGAACAAACTTGCTCAGTTTTAGCATCGACCAAGCCTGAAACATTGGCAAGCGGCCAAGAGACTTCTATGCTACTTGAAGGGTACCATTACTTATGGTCTTCACTTTATGCCTGCCACTTCTTTCAAGTTGCTAGCTTACTCAGATGCTAATTGGGGTGGTATACCAGACACCAAGCACTCAACTTTTGCCTATATTATACTTCTTGTCAATAATCTAATATGTTGGTGCTCCAAAAAGTAACGCACAATTGCTAGATCGTCTACTGAAGTAGAATATAGGGTTGTTGCTTTTGTTGTAGCTGAGCTTAATTAGATTACAAACTTACTGAAAGAATTGCATGTTTCCATGTCCAGCCCTCCGAAGGTACTCTGTGACAATATTGTTGCTACCTATTTAAGTCGAAATCTAGTCTTTCACAGTCGAATGAAGCATGTGGCCATTGATTTCCACTTCGTCCGCGACCAAGTAGTAAGAAATGAGCTTTCAGTAAGTCACATACCTACTGGGAGTCAACTTGCTGATGCTTTGACAAAGGCACTGCCTAAACGATCATTTGGACATTTCATTCACAAGATTGGCCTCAAGGAGATTGAGCCCATCTTGAGGGGGCATGATAAGGATAATCCAAATCCTAACAGATCTTTCTAATCAACGTAATCCATTTACCTCAAGCTACACCAGCTAGATTCTTAGTTATAGTCACACTCAAACTTTTGTGAATATCTCTGTTGTACTTATCTATTTAGATTGAACCCTTCTAAATTTACTATATAAATTGTACATGGTTGAGGCAATAGAAACAATCCTTTTCCTACGGATATTTAAATTTAAATGTTAAATCTGCCTATGCTTCTGCAAGCGGCAAGCCCATCCAATCCATTTTAAAAACAAAATACAAGTATACAACAAGAGAAGTGCTCGTCTTCCTCCACCCTGCGTTTTCCAAAATTCGAAGTAGCAAAGTAATTTATAGAATTAATAGCTTAAGTCATTGTACCATATATTTCAGCCCTCTTATATTTTAGATGTGCAAAATGACATAAATTGATCACTAGCGTAAAAAAGAACAACACATTTATACTTTACTCAAAGCCAAAACTGGTAGTTCAATACAACAATTTATTACGTAAATAAATATACTTCAGTAAGCAAATGAGAAATTCTGTTCTTGAAGTAATTCATAAACCATATTCAAAGGCATCCAGAGCAGGGGCGGAGCTGGGTAGCGAAAGGGGTTCAACCGAACCCCCTTCACCCAGAAATTATACTATTTATTGTCCCAACTTTATATATATATATATATATATATATATATATATATATATATATATATATATATATATTATAAAAGCATGAATACAATGTTAAATGTTGAACGACTAAAATATCCTCGAAATATTGATCGACTTTTATGCCCTTAAATATTTATATAATTTAAGAAACTAATTGTAAATACCCAGTGATGGAATTCCTTTTCGAATTAAACTACAAAACTTGGAACTCTGAAATAAAGTATAAATTTATCACTTCGATTCTCCTATTTTTGGTATCTTTCGTAAGCCTATGTCTAATATTTAAGATTTACACCACACTAAGGTTTTCTCCCTAGATTCTTTTTGTAACGACCCGACCGGTCGTTTCGAGAGTTATAGTCCCGTTTTCCCTATTTCTATTTCTTTTTGTGTTATTCACCTATATTATATTATATCGGGTTAGTTGGTTCGGGACCGGGGTGGTTTCAGAGTGAATTGAGACACTTAGTTTCTTAAGTAGAAACTTAAGTTGAAAAAGTCAATCGGATGTTGACCTATACACAAACGATCTCGGATTTAAATTCTGATGGTTCTGTTAGTTCCGTTAGGTGATTTTGGACTTGGAAGTGTGTCTGGAATATGATTTGGAGGTCCGTGGTAGAATTAGGCTTGAATTGGCGAAATTGAAAATTTGACAATTTCGGTCGGCAGTGGAAAATTTGATATCGGGATCGGAATAAAATTTCGGAAGTTGGAGTAGGTTTGTAGTCTCATTTGTGACGTGTGTGAAAACTTTGAGGTCATTCAGACGTGGTTTGGTTGGTTTCGGCATCGGTTGCCGAATTTGGAAATTTAGAAGTTCTTAGGCTTGAATCTGAGGGTAATTTGATGATTTGATATTGTTTTGAGTGATTCAAAGGTTCGACTAAGTTGGTATATTGATATATGACTTGTTGATATTTTTGGTTGAGGTCCCGAGGGCCTCGGAGTGATTCGGGGTAGTTAACGGATTTGTCGAAGTTGGAAAATACAGCTGAAACTGCTGCTACTGTTATTTTCGCACCTGCAGAAGAAAGGGTCGCAGGTGCGAGGCCGCTGGTGCGCGTGAGGAGTGCGCAAATGAGGAAAGGGGGATGCTGGGCAGGCTTCGCAGAAGCGGAGGAAACACGCAGGTGCGCTTTCGTAGGCCCGCATTTTGGGCCGCAGATGCGGAAGCTGGGG
Organism: Nicotiana tabacum; assembly: GCF_000715075.1. Lineage (NCBI taxonomy): Eukaryota > Viridiplantae > Streptophyta > Magnoliopsida > Solanales > Solanaceae > Nicotiana > Nicotiana tabacum. The sequence goes on from NC_134103.1 coordinate 91,521,346, forward strand.
TCCTAAGTGAGTTCCGCACCTGCGATGGATTTTTCCGCAGGTGCGTTGGCACAGAAGCGTGAAAGTTTCCGCAGGTGTAAAAAACCTCGGTAGAAACCATAAATAGAACCCTTCGTGAATTTGGTTTATTTCCACCATTTTCAAGTCGGATTTTGGAGCTTTTGGAGGGAGTTTTGAAGGGTGATTCAAGGGCTATTAGTGAGGTAAGTTGCTTGAGCCCTAATACTCGTATATATGGTAATTTTCCATTGTTTAATCATTTTAATTAGTAAAAATAAGGGGTTAGGGCTTGGAATTCTTGGAGAGTAATTTAAGGATTTGAAGGACCAAATGATGTCGAATTTTGATGAATTTGGTATGGTTAGGTTCGTGAGTGAATGCGCTTTCTAGTTTTGTGAATTTTGTCGGATTTGGATACGTGGGCCCGGGGGACGGATTTGAGCCAATTTCGGGTTTTGGTCTAATTTTGTAGCTTTCCTTGTGGAATTCATTCCATTAGCACGTATTGATGGTATTATACTGATTGTGAAAAGATTCAGAGCATTTGGGGGCCAAGTCCAGAGGCAAGAGCATTGCGGGGTAGAGATTTGACCGGTTTGAGGTAAGTAACGATTGTAAATCTAGTCCTAAGGGTACGAAACCCCGGATTTTGTATTATTCTACTATTTTTAGTGACGCACATGCTAGGTGACAGGCATGTGGGCGTGCACTATTGGGAATTGTGACTTTGCCCCATCCCATAGCAACTGTAAAGTTTCATACTTTGTTGAAATTATATGATACTTATATATTTTAGAAAGAATTTCTGTAAATTGGGCTTAATGCCATGTTTGGGCCTTGCGCTAGTGCTGTTTGGACCCTTAGGGGCTGTTTTCTTACTATCCTCTTATTGTTTTCGATTGAAAATCTATACTCAGTCATGTTTATACTTGTTTACCGCATAACTCAGTTTTATGATTCTATTTTGATGCATATAAATGTTTTGGGCCGAATGCCCTGTTTTACTGAAATGCCCGAGTGGCTTGAGAGGTTTATGACTGAGTGAGATCGAGGGCCTGATTGTGAGGATAAGTGTGGATCGGGGCTGCCCGCCTACATCATACTTTATTATTATAGCACATGAGTTTTTCGTGCAGCACGTGAGTTGTCCGTGCAACACGTGAGTTGTGTATGCAGATTATAGCGCTTGGGCTGAAGGAGCCCCTCCGGAGTCTGTACACAATCCTAGTGAGCGCAGGTACCTACTGAGTGCAAGTGCCGAGTGCTGAGTGACTGGGAGGCATGAGTGATTGTGAGGTATGCCCGAGTGGCAAGAGTGATTCTAAGGTATGCCCGAGTGGCAAGAGCGATTGTGAGGTATGCCCGAGTGGTAAGAGTGATTGTGAGGTATGTCCGAGTGGCACGAGTGACTATGAGGTTTGCCCGAGGGGCTGTTTATGATTTTATCATTTTGCTCACCTTTGCATTTTTCCTCTGTCTGAAAACTGTTGAAAAATATCTTTAAATAATTTTTACTGGAACTGGGTTAAACGAGATGTTTTGATTCAAATTCTGATTTTAAAAGCGTGTGGTATTTTATTGAGATTTACCGATATGAATGTTATATGCTTTATTGCTCATCACTACTGTTCAGTCTTTATTTATTGTTGTTACTTATTGAGTTGGCGTACTCACGTTACTCCCTGCACCTTGTGTGCAGATTCAGGTGTTGCTGGACATGGTAGCGGTTATTGATTATTCTAGTTGCAGATTTTCTTGGAGATAGCAAGGTAGTTGTTTGGCGGTCGCAGCCCCTGCTCTTCTCCCTCTTATCTTCCTCTAGTTGTATTTAGCCATTTTTCCAGGCTGAGTTAGCCTTGATATTGTTAGACATATTGTAGTAGATGCTCATGACTAGTGACACCCTGATGTCGGGCTTTTCCTTCCACACCTTTATTTTAATTGGAACTCCTTTACGAAGGTTTTTATGTTAAATAAAATTGGAATTATCTTTGAAATAAAAATATCGATTTATTTTGGAAATGAGTCGGCTTGCCTAGTTCCACGATAGGCGCCATCACGACAGGGGTTAGTTTGGGTCGTGACAGATTGGTATCAGAGCCTAGGTTACATAGGTCTCACACGTCATGAGCGGGTTTAGTAGAGTCTTGCGGATCGGTACGGAGACATCTGTACTTATCTTTGAGAGGCTGCAGAACCTTTAGGAAAATCCACATTCTTGAATTCTTGTCGTGTGAATATGTTGATTCTAGTAACTAAACATCTGTTGTTTCATTCTCTCATAGATGGTGAGGACTCGTGCTACCGGTCAGGAGGGCCAGCCACCAGTACCACCAGCCAGGGCCGCGAGAGGCCGAGGCCGTGGTAGAGGCCATTGTAGGGGCAGAGGTGCAGCCCGTACAACAGCTGGGGTAGTACCTGCAGATCCACCGATTGTCCCAGATCAGGACAAGGTTCCAGTTGTTGATGCACCATCTCGGGCACCACCTGTGCCTATTGTGATTCCAGGCCTTCAGGAGGCCCTAGCTCAGATTCTGATAGCGTGTACTGGCCTTGCTCAGGCGGTCTCTATTTCGACGGCCGCAACCACTTCTCAGGCCAGGGGAGGCACTCAGACTCCCGTCGCTCGCACACTCGAGCAGGTTATTCAGGGACTTCAAACACCGGAGGCACCACCAGCCCAGCCGGTTATTATTGCTCAGGATTATGTGGTTCCTGCTATGCCTGAGGATGATCAGTGTAGGTTAGAGAGGTTTGGGAGACTCCAGCCACCACCTTTCAGTGGCACAGAGAGAGAGGATGCTCAGGACTTTTTGGACAGGTGTCAGAGGATACTCCGTACTGCTGGTATTGTGGAAACTTGTGGGGTCTCATTCACTACCTTTTATTTTTCTGGGGATGCACTCATATGGTGGGAGACTTACGAGAGGCGTAGTCCTGTTGGCGCAGCACCCCTTACTTGGCAGCAGTTCTCCGTGGTATTTTTTGAGAAGTTCGTGCCTCGATCCCGTAGAGAGGAGTTGCACAGACAGTTTGAGCGCCTTTGCCAGGTGATATGTCTGTGACACAGTATGAGATGCGATTCTCTGAGTTGTCCCGTCATGCTATCTGGTTGGTTCCCACGGACAGAGAAAGGATCATGAGGTTTATTGATGGCCTCACTTATCAGCTACAGTTGCTCATGACTAGGGAGCGGGTTTCGGGTGCTACCTTTGATGAGGTTGTCGACATTGCTCGACAGATTAAGATGGTCCGAGGTTAAGAGAGGGTTGAGAGGGAGGCCAAGAGGCCTTGTGGTCAGGGTGGATTTAGCGGTGCTCTTTTTGGGGGTCTGTTCCAGCACGGTGGAGGTCGTCATTTTAGACAGGCTCAGTCAGCTCAGCCATTTCACCGTGGTGCATTATCTGGCCATAGTTCTCACAGTTCTCATCAGGGCCAGTCATCATTTAGTTCCCTTCTAGCTCAGAGTTCGTCCCGTGCTCTACCTGTTCTGGGCTCTTCCATTCCAGGTTCTTCTACCAGTTATCCCGGTGCTAGGGGTTCCCTTCAGTTTCCGCCGCTAGCACCAGGGAGTTGTTTTGAGTGTGGGGAGCTTGGGCATATGTGGAGGCAATGTCCTCATCGTCATGGAGGTCTACCTCAGAAGAGGAGCCAGCCTCCGACTACAGCACCAGTTACCTCACCACCCGCCCAGTCAGCTCAGGGTGGAGGTCAGTCAGCTAGGGGTTGCCCTAGAGGGGGAGGCAGATCAGGGGGTAGTCAGGCCCGTTTCTATGCTCTCCCTGCCAGACCAGATGCTATTGCTTCAGATGCTGTGATTACAGGTAGTGTCTCAGTTTGTCACAGAGATGCCTTAGTATTATTTGACCGTGGTTCCACGTATTCATATGTTTCCTCGTATTTCGCCCATTTTCTGGATATGCCCTGTGAGTCTCAAGTTTCTTATGTTCATGTATCTACTCATGTGTGGACCGCGTATATCGGTCATGTGTGGTGACTATTGAGGTTCTGAAGACCCAAGTGGACCTTTTGTTGCTTAGTATGGTCGACTTTGATGTGATATTGGGTATGGATTGGTTATCTCCATGTCATGTTGTTCTAGATTATAATGCTAAGATGGTGACGTTGACTATGCCGGGAATTCCGAGGGTTGAGTGGAGCGGTTCTGTAGATTATGTACCAAGTAGGGTGATTTCATATTTGAAGGCTCAGCGCATGGTTGAGAAGGGTTGCCTATCTTATTTGGCTTTTGTGAGGGATGTTAGTGCAGAGACTCATGTCATTGATTCTGTTCTGGTGGTACGTGATTTTCCGAATGTGTTTCCTGCAGACCTGCCGGGCATGCCGCCTGACAGGGATATTGACTTTGGTATTGATTTGGTACCGGGAACTTAGCACATTTCTATTCCACCGTATCGTATAGCACCGGCGGAGTTGAAGGAATTGAAAGAACAGCTTCAGGAACTCCTTGATAAGGGGTTTATTCGGCTTAGTGTATCACCTTGGGGTGCACCAGTTCTATTTATGAAGAAGAACGATGGTTCCATGAGAATGTTTATTGATTATAGGCAGTTGAACAAGGTCACAGTCAAGAACAAGTATCCTTTACCTCGTATTGATGATTTATTCGACCAGATTCAGGGAGCGAGGGTGTTCTCCAAGATTGATTTGAGGTCCGGTTATCACTAGCTGAAGATTCGGGATTTAGATATTCTTAAGACAGCTTTCAGGACCCGATATGGCCATTATGAGTTCTTGTGGATGTCTTTTGGGCTGACCAATGCCCCAGCAGCGTTCATGCATTTGATGAACAGTGTATTCCAACCCTATTTGGACTCATTCATCGTTGTATTCATTGAAGACATCCTGGTGTACTCTCGTAGCCAGGAGGAGCACGCTCAGCATTTGAGGATTGTATTACAGAGATTGAGGGATGAGAAGCTTTATGCAAAGTTCTCCAAGTGTGAGTTTTGGCTTAGTTCAGTAGCATTCTTGGGACAAGTGGTGTCCAGCGAGGGTATTCAGGTGGATCCGAAGAAGATAGAGGCGGTGCAGAGTTTGCCTATACCGTCCTCAGCCACGGAGATTAGGAGTTTTCTTGGTTTGGCGGGTTACTACCACCGCTTTGTGGAGGGATTTTCATCTATTACATCGCCCTTGACCAAATTGACCCAAAAGGGTGCTCCATTCAGGTGGTCGGATGAGTGCGAGGAGAGCTTTCAGAAGCTCAAGACTGCTTTGACCACAACTCCAGTGTTAGTTCTGCCATCAACTTTAGGTTCTTACACTATGTATTGTGATGCCTCGAGGATAGGCATTGGTTGTGTTTTGATGCAGGAGGGTAGGGTGATTTTCTATGCCTCGCTCCAGTTGAAGACCATGAGAAGAACTATCATGTCCATAATCTTAAGTTAGCAGCCATTGTTCACGCCTTGAAGATTTGGCATCATTATTTGTTTGGGGTTCTTTGTGAGATCTATACCGATCATCGGAGTCTGCAGTATCTGTTAAAGCTGAAGGATCTTAATTTGCGTTAACGGAGATGGTTGGAGCTTCTTAAGGACTATGACATCACTATTTTGTAACATACGGGGAAGGCCAATGTGGTGGACGATGCTTTGAGTCGCCGGGCAAAGACTTTGGGAAGTTTTGCATATCTTCCAGCAGTAGAGAGACCTTTGGCATTGGATGTTTAGGCCTTAGCGGGCCAGCTTGTCAGATTGGATATTTCGGAGCCTAGTCGGGTATTGGCTTGTGTGGTCTCCAGGTCTTCTCTTTATGACCGTATCAGGGAGCGTCAGTATGATGACCCCCACTTGCTCATTCTTCAGCATAGGGTTCGGAGAGGTGATGCTAGGGATGTGACTATTGGTGATGATGGCGTGCTGAGAATGCAGGGCCGGATATGTGTGCCTAATGTAGATGGGCTTCGATAGTTGATTCTTGAGGAGTCCCACAGCTCGCGGTATTCCATCCATCCGGGTGCCGCGAAGATGTACCGAGATTTGAGGCAGCACTATTGGTGGAGGTGGATGAAGAAGGATATAGTTGGGTTTGTGGCTCGATGTCTCAACTGTCAGCAGGTTAAGTATGAGCATCAGAGACTGGGTGGCTTGCTTCAGAGATTTAGAGATCCCAGAGTGGAAGTGGGAGTGGATCACCATGGACTTCATAGTTGGGCTCTGACGGACTTCGAGGAAGTTCGACGCTATTTGGGTTATTGTGGATCGGCTGACCAAGTCCGCGCACTTTATTCCAGCTGGTACTACTTACTCTTCAGAGCGGTTGGCTGAGATTTACATCCGAGAGATCATTCGCCTGCATGGTGTCCCAGTTTCCATCATTTGAGATAGGGGTACTCAGTTCACATCAAAGTTTTGGAGGGCCGTGCAGCGAGAGTTGGGTACTCAGGTTGAGTTGAGCACAGCTTTTCACCCTCTGATGGATGGGGAGTCCAAGCGCACTATTCAGATATTGGAGGACATGTTGCATGCTTGTGTCATTGACTTTGGGGGTTCATGGGACCAGTTTCTGCCACTCGCGGAGTTGGCATATAACAACAGTTATCAGTCGAGTATTCAGATGGCTCCGTACGAGGCTTTATATGGGAGGGGGTGTAGATCTCCGATTGGATGGTTTGAGCCGGGTGATACTAGGCTCTTAGGTACAAACTTGATCCAGGATGCATTAGATAAGGTGAGATTGATTCAGGAGCGGCTTCGCACGGCGCAGTCTTGGCAGAAGAGCTACGTGGATAGGAAGGTCCGTGATGTGTCTTTTATGGTTGGGGAGAAGGTTTTGCTGAAGGTATCACCCATGAGGGGTATTATGAGGTTTGGGAAGAGGGACAAGTTGAGCCCCCGGTTTATTGTGCCTTTTGAGGTGCTTCAGAGGATAAGAGAGATGGCTTATAAGCTTGCCTTGCCACCCAGCTTGTCGAGTGTGCATCCAGTATTTCATGTTTCCATGCTCCGGAAGTATATTGGAGATCCGTCCTATGTTTTGTATTTCAGCACGGTTCAGTTGGAGGGTGATATGACTTATGATGTGGAGCGGGTGGCTATTTTGGATCGGCAGGTTCGAAGGTTGAGGTCAAAGGATATAGCTTCAGTGAAGGTGAAATGGAGAGGTCAGCCTATGGAGGAGGCCACCTGGGAGACTTAGCGGGAGATACAGAGCAGATATCCACGCATATTCGAGACTCCGGGTATGTTTCTAGACCCGTTCGAGGATGAACGGATGTTTAAGAGGGGGAGGATGTAATAACCCGGCTAGTTAGGTAAATTCTGATGGTTCTGTTAGCTCCATTAGGTGATTTTGGACTTAGGAGTGCGTCCGGAATGTGATTTGGAGGTCCGTGGTAGAATTAGGCTTGAATTGGCGAAATTGAAAATTTGGCGATTTCGGTCGGCAGTGGAAAATTTGATATCGGGGTCGGAATAAAATTCCAAAAGTTGGAGTAGGTTCGTAGTGTCATTTTTGATGTGTGTGCAAAATTTGAGGTCATTCGGGCGTGGTTTGGTTGGTTTCGGCATCGGTTGCCTAATTTGAAAATTTAGAAGTTCTTAGGCTTGAATGCGAGGGTAATTTGATGATTTGATATTGTTTTGAGTGATTCAAAGGTTTGACTAAGTTGGTATGTTGATATATGACTTGTTGGTATTATTGGTTGAGGTCCTGAGGGCCACGGAGTGATTCAGGGTAGTTAACGGATTTGTCGAAATTGGAAAATGCAGCTGAAACTGCTGCTACTGTTATTTTCGCACCTGCGGAAGAAAGGGTCGCAGGTGCGAGGCCGCTGATGCGCGTGAGGAGTGCGCAGATGAGGAAAGGGGGATGCTGGGCAGGCTTCGCAGAAGCGGAGGAAATACGTAGGTGCGCTTTCGCAGGCGCGGGGTTTTGGGCAGCAGATGCGGAAGCTGGGGTCCTAAGTGAGTTCCGCACTTGCGATGGATTTTTTCGCAAGTGCGTTGGCGCAGAAGCGTGAAAGTTTCCGCAGGTGTAAAATACCTCGGTAGAAACCATAAATAGAACCCTTCGCGAATTTGGTTCATTTCCACCATTTTCAAGTCGGATTTTGGAGCTTCTGGAGGGAGTTTTGAAGGGTGATTCAAGGGCTATCAGTGAGGTAAGTTTCTTGAGCCCTAATACTCGTATATATGGTGATTTTCCATTGTTTAATCATTTTAATTAGTAAAAATGAGGGGTTAGGGCTTGGAATTCTTGGAGAGTAATTTAAGGATTTGAAGGACCAAACGATGTCGGATTTTGATGAATTTGGTATGGTTAGGTTCGTGAGTCAATGAGCTTTCGAGTTTTGTGAATTTTGTCGGATTTGGATACGTGGGCCCGAGGGGCGGGTTTGAGCCAATTTCGGATTTTGGTCTAATTTTGTAGCTTTCCTTGTGGAATTCATTCCATTAGCGCGTATTGATGGTATTGTACTGATTGTGAATAGATTCGCAACAGTTGGGGGCCGAGTCCAGAGGCAAGAGCATTGCGGGGTAGAGATTTAACCGGTTTGAGGTAAGTAACGATTGTAAATCTAGTCCTAAGGGTACGATACCCCGGATTTTGTATCATTTTACTATTTTTAGTGACACACATGCTAGGTGATGGGTGTGTGGGCGTGCACACACCCAGTGAGCGCAGGTATCTACTGAGTGCGAGTGCTGAGTGCCGAGTGCTGAGTGACTGGGAGGCATGAGTGATTGTGAGGTATACCCGAGTGGCAAAAGTGATTGTGAGGTATGCCCGAGTGGCAAGAGCAATTGTGAGGTATGCCCGAGTGGCAAGAGTGATTGTGAGGTATGCCCAAGTGGCACGAGTGACTGTGAGGTTTGCCCGAGGGGCTGTATATGAGTGATGTTTTGCCCGAGGGGCTGTTTATGATTTCATCATTTTGCTCACCTTTGCATTTTGTCTCTGTCTGAAAACTGTTGAAAAATATCTTTAAATAATTTTTACTGGAACTGGGTTAAACGAGATATTTTGATTCAAATCCTGATTTTAAAAGCATGTGGTATTTTACTGAGATTTCCCGATATGAATGTTATATGCTTTATTGCTCATCACTACTGCTCAGTCTTTATTTATTGTTATACTTACTGAGTTGGCGTACTCACGTTACTCCCTGCGCCTTGTGTGCAGATTCAGGTGTAGCTGGATACGGTAGCGGTTATTGATTGTTCTGGTTGCAGATTTTCTTGGAGATAGCAAGGTAGTTGTTTGGCGGTCGCAGCCCCTGCTCTTCTCCCTCTTATTTTCCTCTAGTTGTATTTAGCCATTTTTCCAGGCTGAGTTAGCCTTGATATTGTTAGACAGATTGTAGTAGATACTCATGACTAGTGACACTCAGATGTCGGGCTTTTCCTTCCGCACCTTTATTTTGATTGGAACTCCTTTATGAAGGTTTTTATGTTAAATAACATTGGAATTATCTTTGAAATAAAAATATCGGTTTGTTTTGGAAATGAGTCGGCCTGTCTAGTTCCACGATAGGCGCCATCACGACAGGGGTTAGTTTGGGTCGTGACACTTTTCCTATGTTTTGTTTCCTCTTTTCTTTCTTTGGAATTTGCAGTGATTAACATGTAGCTTATTTTAGGATATCATGTAGTTTATTTTAGAAGAAAATAACGTGAAGAAGTAGAGTTAATGACCACTGCATCTGTCCCTGGGATTCTAATTCAGTTCTCTTTCTCGCCGTAGATTCGAGGTAGCCTATCATATACAATTATACATCATGCTCGCCTCTACACCTTTTCCTATTACAGGTAAGACATTCCTCTTAGAAATATTTAATTATTTTTTATCTAGAACAAGGACACCAATTATCTATTTAATCATTCATCTTGGAAGGTTCAAGAAATATTTAATTATTTTTTATCTATATACTTGGTGAATACATGCAATTAAATATTTATCATTTTAAAATACATTTTATAACAATTTATTGAAAATATATGTGCAAAGCACGTACATGGAACCTAGATTTTGCTATTTAACACATTGAACATTTGTTGAATTATAAGTTTGATTGACTGTATATAACTTTAAACTTACATAGTCTCTCTCTCTCTCTCTCTCTCTCTCTCTCTCTCTCTCTCTCATATATATATATATATATATATATATATATATATATATATATATTTCTACACGATTGTATGTTGCTTTGTATAAGTTTTACGTACAGAATCCTAGAAGAGATAATTATTTGTCAAAAAACAACACATAGACATATTAATATGACAAAGGTATATCTTTTTAATTTGTCTATGAAGTATAAGTTTTGTGTTTAATTTTTTATTCTTTTTAATCGATGCAAAAATATTGATAGGCTTTTATACATAGAGTATTATTTTGTTTTTCTTTTGTCTTCTAATGTCTTTGTGTTTTGTTGATAATGTGATGTTATTTAATACGATTGAGTTTATCTTAATCTTATTGTATTTAAATAGCTCTATGAAAACTCTAGAGATTATAATACGTATAAGTAATTACTCAATTTTTATCGTATAAATTGAGGTGAATTGTTTTAATGACTTATGACCATATCTTCAAAAATTGCTTCTTTTGGTTCAAAACAATTGTTTAAAAATTGAAAAATATAATAGAAAATAAAATTTATTTTAAAAAGAAAATAACGGATTGAAGATACTTCAAACTTATTAAAAAGAACTATAAATTCAAACAAACTTATTTCTCATATATAACTGAAAATTTACGTGCAAATCATGTACATAGAGACTAGTTATATTAAAAGCACAAATGCCATAGCAAAATGTCGTTCGCCTTTTTTACTGTGGTGATCCAAAAGGTCATCTTTAAATTTAATGATTATTTCTGTATTCAGAGACCTCAAATAGCACTATTCATCATTCCTCGACTTACATGCGCAGTCCAAATAATTTTCCAAAAAGTTTTTATGTGAAAAATTAATTAAAATATAAAATAGAGCCTTAAAACTCAATTAAGTTGACTTTGGTCAACATGTTTAGTAAACGGACCCGGATCAGTATTTTGACAGTTCCGTAGGTCCGTCTCATGATTTGGGACATGGGCGTATGCCCGAAATTTAATTTTGAGGTCTCTAGCTCATGTTATGGCCATTTAACGAAAATTAGAAATTTAAAGGCTAAAGACTTTCAAAGTTTGACCACGGATTTGACTTTTTAATATCGGGGTCGTGATCAGATTCTGGAAATTGAAATAGCTCTATTATGTCATTTATGACTTGTTTACCAAATTTGAAGTCATTCCGGATTCATTTAATATGTTTCGACACAAGGTGTGTAAATTAAAAAGTTTGAAACTCAAAAGTTCGAATCGAGGTGTGAATTATAATTTCGATATTTTTTTATGTGATTTGAGACCCCGAGTAAGTCCGTGTTATGTTACGGGACCGGTTGGTATAATTGGACGAGGTCCCGAGTTACTCGGGTGAGTTTCGGATATGTTTCGGACATGTTTCGGATCATTTTTGGAAAACTTGCTAGTTCTGGTTCTGGTGAGTCGCACCTGCAAAGCTTGGAGCGCAGGTGCGAACCCGCTTCTGTGTGGAATTTGTCGCTTCTGCGACTTGAGCACCGGAATAAAACTCCGCTTCTGTGGATTATGGTTGCACAAATGCGCATTCGCTTCTGCAAAGGGAGGACCGCTTCTGCGGTCATTTCGTCGCTTCTGTGATGTCGCAGGTGCGGCCACTCGCCTGGCACCTTGATTTCGCAAATGCGGCCCTTGTCTCGCAAATGCGAGGCCACAGATGCAACATTTTTGATCGCAGATGCGAGACTGGGCAGAACCTTAAGGGGTCGAAAATGGCCATTTTTCTTCATTTCGTTTGGGTTTTAAAACCTCAATTTTTGGGCGATTTGAAGGAGTTTTTCATGACTTTGAATTGAGGAAGTGTTCTATACCCAAAAGTGATTATATTTCATAAATCCATGTCTATATTCATCCTTTATTTCGTATTTAGATGGAAGAAATTGGAATTTTTGTAAAACTTTCCAAAAATAAAAATTTAATATTTGAAGGTCCATTTGACATCGGAATTTAATAATTTTTATATGGTTGGACTCGTCTCGGAACGGGTGTTTGGATTTCGTAAGTTTTTCCGAGATTCGAGACATGGTCCCCACTGATGATTTTTGAGATAAATTTTGGATTTTAATCTGAAATATTAGTAAATTCATATGGAATTAATTCCTACCATTTGTATTGAGTATATTAAATTATTTATGACTAGATAAGAGGATTTCAGACACAAATTTGCGAGGCAAAGATTTATTGGATTCTTGAATTTGGTTGCAAAGCGAGGTAAGTGTCGTGGTTAACCTTGACTTGAGGGAGTAGGACTTATTTGTCTATTTCCTACGTGATTTCATGTGCGGGTATAATATATATGTAACGAGTACTCATGCATTGTGGTTGAGTCAAATCATGCAGGTGGAATTTGTTTATCGAGAATAATTGCCTATTTAATTAAGATATTCCTGCTTGAGTTTATTATTGATTATGTGATCATTATTCATGAAATTATTATTCATTTAATTATTGTTGAATATTTTGGAAGGTGAAGTCGGTATTCTGGTACTGAATGATTAATAAGTGTATATCCCCGCATTTAAATACTCTTGCAAATTTATATTATTATCTTTATGGTAAGGAAGAGTGTAAAAGCACGAAGGGTGATGCCGTGTCATTTTTATTATTTATACTGTCATTGTCATGGTGAGAAAGAGTGTAAAAGCACGAAGGGTGTTGTCATGCCATTTGTGAGTGTAAAAGCACGAAGGATGATGTTGTGTTATTTTCAGAGAGTGTAAAAGCATGAAGGGTGATATCGTACCAAAAGAGAGTTAAAGCGCGAAGGGTGGTGCCGTGCCATTTTCATATTATCAGTTGCTCATTTTATTGTTGATGAATTAATTGGCTATTACGTGACACTCCTCCTGCTGAAATTTCTATATCATTCCCCTTCGCATGTTCCCTCCCAAATTTCTAAATTGTTATTTATTGTGTTATTGTTGCTTCGTATTTGTATATACTTGTACAGGTTATTTACGTACGTGTCTTGTCATAGTCTCGTCACTACTTCATCGAGGTTAGGCTCGACACTTACGGAGTACATGGGGTCGATTGTACTCATACTACACTCTGCACTTCTTGTGCAAATTTTGGAGTTGGTCCCATTGGCGTACCATAGACGTGCTCGAATTCCACTACTCCGAGGAGACTTTAGGTATAACTGCACAGCGTTCGCAGTTCTGAAGTCCTCTTCTACTTATCTTAGTTGTTTATTATCTTTCAAACAACTTGAATTTTATTCAGACCTTTATTTGTATTATTCTAATAGCTCGTGCACTTGTGACACCAAATTCGGGGATGTATTTTGACGATTCGGTAGCTATGGTCTTCCGCACTTTATTTCAGTAATTGACTTCTATTTAATTTAATTTGCTTAAAAATGGTTAAGTTCATTTTAATGTTGACTTGCCTAGCAAGTGAAATGTTAGGCTCCATCACGGTCCTGAAGGTGGAAATTTCGGGTCGTGACAATTGGTATCAGAGCCCTAGGTTACTTAGGTCTCACGAGTCACGAGCAAGCTTAGTAGAGTCTGAAGGATCGGTACGGAGACGTCTGTACTTATCTTTCAGAGGCTATGAAGTTTAGGAACAATATCACTTCTTTCTTATTCTGTCGTGCGATTTTATTCTATCATTGATGATTGAACCATTCTATTCTTATTCTCTCATAGATGGTGAGAATACATAATACATCTACCGATGGACAGGGACCAGAGCCCCCGGTGGCAACTATGACCAGGGGCAGAGGTTGAGGCCGAGGTCGTGCTAGAGGCAGAGGAAGAGGTAGAGCTCAATCTAGAGCTCGAGCAACAGCACCTGTTGTAGAACCTCAGCTGGATCTTCAGGAGGAGAGATTTTATGTTGACCAGACCAGCTGGGTTGCCTACACTGACTTGGGAACAGTTCTCACGGCTATTTCTAGAGAAGTTCCTCACTATCACATTGAGAAAGGATTTCCACAAGCAGTTTGAGCATCTCTAGCAGGGCAATATTTGAGCATCTCTAGCAGGGCAGTATGACTGTTACTCAGTACGAGACCCGTTTTGTGGATCTAGCCCGCCATGCTCTCCTTTTAATTCCTATTGAGGGAGAGAGAGTGAGGAGGTTTATTGAGGGAGTTACTCACCCTATCAGGCTTCAGATAGATAAGGAGACCGGAAGTGAGATTTTCTTTCAGGCGGCTGCTAATGTTGCTAGGAAGATCGAGATGGTTCTTGCACAGGAAAGAGGGCAGGGGTATGATAAGAGGCCTCGACAGTTTAGTGGGTTCAGTGGTGCCTCGTCTGGAGGCAGGGGTAATTTTGGTAGGGGTCATCCTCCCAGGCCGTTTCATTCAGTGCTCCAGGCATCCTACAGTGCACCACCAGCTCCTATTAGTGCACCTCCAATCCAGGGTTTCCAAGATGGTTACTCAGGTCGACAGGGACAAATTTAGGGTCAGCAGTCACAACAGTCGAGATCCTGTTATACTTGTGGTGATCCGAGGCACGTTGCTAGATTCTGCCCCAGGTCTCAGGGAAGCATACCAACTAGAGGTTGGGGTCAGGCAGCTAGAGGTGGAGGTCAGACCATTAGAAGTGGAGGTCAAGCTGTTAGAGGTGGAGGCCAACCAGTTAGAGGCCGTCCCAAGGACGCAGTTCAGAGTGGTGGGGCCCAACCCCAATTTTATACTTTTCCAACTAGGCCTAAGGTCGAATCATCCGATGCCGTATTTTAAGGTATTGTTCCAGTTTTCCATAGAAATGTTTCAGTTCTATTTGATCCAGGATCTACTTATTCTATGTGTCCTATTATTTTGCTTCATATCTGGTGATGCCTCGTGATTCTCTAAGTGCTCCTCTGTGTGTCCACTCCGGTGGGTGATTCTATCGTGGTAGATCATGTCTATCGTTCGTGTGTGGTTACAATTAGGAGTCTTTAGACTAGTGTGGATCTTCTACTTCTTGATATGGTAGATTTTGATGTCATCTTGGGTATGGATTGGTTGTCACCTTATCGTGCTATATTGGATTGTCATGCCAAGACGATGACCCTAGACATGCCGGGGTTACCTCGATTAGAGCGGAAAGGAACTCCTGGTCATTCTACCAGCATGGTTATTTCTTACTTGAAGGCTCGACGTATGGTCGAGAAAGGGTGTCTAGCCTATTTGGCTTATATTCGCGATTCCAGTGCGGATGTTCCTGCTATGGACTCAGTACCGGTCATTCGTGAATTTCCAGAAGTATTTCCTGCAAATTTGCCGGGGATGCCACCCGACAAAGATATAGACTTTTGTATTGATTTGGCTCCGGGAACTCAACCCATTTATATTCCACCATACCGTATGGCCCCGCCGAAACTGAAAGAACTGAAGGAGCAGTTACAAGACTTGCTTGATCAGAGATTTATTAGACCTAGTATCTCACCCTGTGGTGCACCAGTGTTATTTGTAAAGAAGAAAGATGGTTCAATGCGAATGTGTATAGATTATCGGTAGTTGAACAAGGCTACTATCAAGAACAAATATCCACTGCCAAGAATTGATGACTTATTTGATCAACTTCAGGGTGCCAAGGTGTTTTCAAAGATCGACTTGAGGTCTGGTTACCATTAGTTGAAGATTAGGGCATATGATGTCCCTAAAACATCTTTTCAGACTCGGTATGGGCATTACGAATTCCTAGTGATGTCATTTGGGCTGACAAATGCCCCAGCAACATTTATGGATTTGATGAATCGGGTGTTCAAGCCCTATTTGGATTCTTTTATGGTTGTATTCATTGATGATATCTTGATTTACTCCAGCAGTTAAGAGGAGCATGAGCAGCATCTTCGGAGTGCGCTACAGACTTTGAAGAATAATCAGTTGAATGCCAAATTTTCAAAATGTGAATTTTGGTTAGACTCAGTTGCCTTTTGGGGCATGTTGTATCGGCAGAAGGCATAAAACTGGACCCTAAGAAGATTGAGGTTGTTTAGAATTGGCCTAGATCTACTTCAGTTACAGAGATCCGGAGTTTCCTAGGTTTGGCAGGTTATTATCGTCGGTTCGTGGAGGGGTTTTCATCTATAGCAAGCCCATTGACCAAACTGACCAGAAAGGTGTTCCATTCGGATGGTCAAACGAGTGTGAGTTGAGCTTTCAGAAGCTCAAGACTGCTTTGACTACGGCGCCAGTGTTGGTATTACCCACAGGTTTAGGATCTTATACGGTGTATTGTAATGCATCTCGCGTTGGGCTTGGTGTAGTATTGATGCAAGATGGCAGGGTGATTGTATATGCGTCGCGGCAGTTGAAAGTTCACGAGAAGAATTATCCTGTTTATGACTTAAAATTGGCAGCCATTGTTCATGCACTGAAGGTTTGGAGGAATTACCTGTACGGTGTCTCATGTGAGGTATTTAGTGATCATCGTAGCTTACAATATCTGTTCAAACAAAAGGATCTCAATTTGAGGCAGAGAAGATGGTTGGAGCTGTTGAAGGAATATGATATCACTATTTTGTATTACCCCGGAAAGGCCAATGTGGTGGACGATTCTTTGAGTAGATAGGCTGTGAGTATGGGCAGTCTTGCGTATATTCCGGTGGGTGAGAGACCGTTAGCGGCAGATGTTCAGACTTTGGCTAATCAGTTCGTGAGGTTAGATGTTTTAGAATCCAGTCGAGTTCTAGCTTGCACGATCGCTCGATCTTCTTTATATGAGCGCATTAGAGAGTGGCAGTATGATGATCCTCATTTACTTTTCCTTAAGGACATGGTGCAGCACAGTGATGCCAAACAGGTTGCTGTGGGGGAAGATGGAGTTCTGTGAATGTAGGGTCGTATTTGTGTGCCTAATGTGGATGGGCTTCGTGAATTAATTCTGGAAGAGGCCCACAGTTCCAGGTATTCTATTCATCCAGGTACCGCCAAAATATATCAAGATTTGCGGCAACATTATTGGTGGAGGAGAATGAAGAAGGATATAGTTGCATATGTAGCTCGGTGGTTGAATTGTCATCAAGTTAAGTATGAGCATTAGAGACCTGGTGGTTTGCTTCAGAAGTTAGAAATTCATGAGTGGAAGTGGCAGCGTATCACTATGGATTTTGTTGTTGGGCTTCCACGGACTCAGAGAAAATTTGACGCAGTTTGGGTCATTATGGACAAGTTAACCAAGTCAGCACATTTCATTCCAGTGGCAGTTACCTATTCTTAAAAGCGGTTAGCTGAAATTTACATTCATGAGATTGTCCGCCTTCATGGTATGCCTCTGTCTATCATTTCTTATCGAGGTACGTAGTTCACTTCACACTTCTGGAGGGCTGTACAAAGTGAGTTAGGCACGCGGGTTGAGTTGAGTACAGCATTTCATCCACAGATAGATGAACAGTCAGAACGCACTATTCAGATATTGGCAGATATGCTTCGCGCTTGTGTTATAGACTTTGGAGGTTCTTGGGATCAATTCTTGCCACTTGCGAAGTTTGCCTATAATAATAGCTACCAGTCAAGCATTCAGATGGCTCTGTATGAAGCATTGTACGGGAGGCGATGTCGTTTGCAGTTGGTTGGTTTGAACTGGGAGAGGCTTGGTTGTTGGGTATCGATTTTGTATAGGATGCCTTGGATAAGGTCAAAATTATTCAGGATCGACTTCGCATTGCTCAGTCTAGGCAAAAGAGTTATCCCGGCCGTAAGGTTCGTGATATTGCATTCATGGTTGGATAAAGAGTATTGCTCCTGGTTTCACCTATTAAAGGTGTAATGAGGTTTGGAAATAAGGGCAAGTTGATCCCTAGGTATATAGGACCCTTCGAAATTCTTAAAAGGGTGGGTGAAGTAGCCTACATGCTTGCATTACTACCTAGTTTATCAGCGGTTCATCCGGTGTTCCAAGTGTCTATGCTCCGGAAATATCATAGTGATCCGTCCCATGTGTTAGATTTCAGCTCATTCCAATCGGACAAGGATTTGACTTACAAAGAGGAGCCGGTAGCTATTCTAGCCCGGCAGGTCTGACAGTTGAGGTCTAAGATTTATCCTTCAGTTCGGGTGCATGGAGAGGTCAATCAATTAAGACAGCTACCTGGGCATCTGAATCGGACATGCGAAGTAAATATCCACACCTTTTTACCAGCTCAAGTACTTTTCTAATTCCGTTCGAGGACGAACGTTTATTTTAGAGGTGGATAATGTGATGACCCAAAAGGTCATCTTTAAATTTAATAATTGTTTCTGTGTGTCTGAGACCTCAAATAGTACTATTCATCATTCTTCGACTTGCATGCGTAGTCCGAATAATTTTTCGAAAAGCTTTTATATGAAAAATTAACTAAAATATGAAATAGAGCCTTAAAACTCAATTAAGTTGACTTTGGTCAACATTTTTAGCAAACGGACCCAGATCAGTATTTTGATAGTTCCAGTAGGTTCGTCTCGTGATTTGGGGCTTGGGTGTATGCCCGGAATTGAATTTGCAGGTCCCTAGCTCAAGTTATGGCCATTTAACGGAAACTAGAAATTTAAAGGCTAAAGATTTCTAAAGTTTGACCACAGATTTGACTTTTTGATATCGGGGTCGGAATCCGATTATGAAAATTGAAATAGCTCCGTTATTTCATTTATGACTTTTGCGCCAAATTTGAAGTCATTCCGGATTCGGATTCATTTAACATGTTTTAGCACAAGTTTTGTAAATTGAAAAGTTTGAAACTCAAAAGTTCGAATTGAGGTGTGAATTATAATTTCGATGTTTTTTTATGTGATTCGAGACCCCGAATAAGTCCGTGTTATGTTACGGGACCGGTTGGTATAATTGGACGAGGTCCCGAGTGGCTCGGGTGAGTTTCGGATCATTTTTGCAAAAACTGCCAGTTCTGGTTCTGGTGCGTCACACCTGCGAAGCTTAAAGCGCAGGTGCGAACCTGCTTCTGCATGGAATCCGTTGCTTCTGTGCCTTGAGCACCGGAATGAAACTCCGCTTCTGCGGAGTATTGTTACGCAAATGCGCATTCGCTTCTGCGAAGGGAGGACCGCTTCTTCTGTAGAAGACTGCTTCTGCGGTCATTTCGTCGCTTCTACGATGTCGCAGGTGCGACACTCCTTGCGCAGGTGCGGCCACTCGCCTGGCAGCTTGGCTTCGCAAATGCGGCCCTTGTCTCACAAATGCGAGGCCGCAGATGCGACATTTTTGCTCGCAGATGCGAGACTGGGCAAAACCTTAACGGGTCAAAAATGGCCGTTTGTTTTTATTTCGTTTAGGTTTTAAAACCTCGACGTTGAATTGGGTAAGTGTTCTATAACCAAAAGTGATTATATTTCATAAATCCATGTCTATATTCATCCTTTATTTTGGATTTAGATGGAAGAAATTGGAATTTTTGTAAAAATTTTCAAAAACGAAAATTTAAGATTTGAAGGTTCATTTGACATCGGAATTTGATAATTTTTTGTATGGTTGGACTCATCTCGAAACGAGTGTTCGGATTTCATAAGTTTTTCCGAGATTCGAGACGTGGGCCCCACTGATAATTTTTGAGATGAATTTCGGATTTTAATCCGAAAAATTAGTAAATTCATATGAAATTAATTTCTACGATTTGTATTGAGTATATTGAATTATTTATGGCTAGATTTGGGTATTTCGGACATGAATTCGCGAGGAAACGGTTTATTGGATTCTTGAATTTGGTTGCAAAGCGAGGTAAGTGTCGCGGTTAACCTTGACTTGAGGGAGTACGACTTATTTGTCTATTTGCTACGTGATTTCATGTGCGGGTATAACGTATATGTGAGGTGACGAGTACTTATGCGTTGTGGTTGATTCAAAGCATGCAGGTGGAATTTTTTTATCGAGAATAATTGCCTATTTAATTAAGATATTCCTACTTGAGTTTATTATTGATTATGTGATCATTATTCATGAACTTATTATTCATTTAATTATTGTTGAATATTTTGGAAGGTGAAGTTGGTTCATTTAATTATTGTTGAATATTTTGGAAGGTGAAGTTGGTATTCTGGTACTGAATTGATTGATGAGTGTATATCCCAACATTTAAATACTCTTCCGAATTTATATTATTATCTTCATGGTAAAGAAGAGTGTAAAATTACGAAGGGTGATGCCGTGCCATTTTTATTATTTATACTATCATTGTCATGGTGAGAAAGAGTGTAAAAGCACGAAGGGTATTGACATGCCATTTTGTGAGTGTAAAAACACGAAGGGTGATGCCGTGTCATTTTCAGAGAGTGTAAAAAGCACGAAGGGTGATGCCGTGCCAAAAGAGAGTTAAAGCACGAAGGGTAATGCCGTGCCAATTATTATTATTATTATTATTTATTTATCAGTTTATGAGAGGAATGAGAGTAAAAGCACGAGGGGTGGTGTCGTGCCATTTTCATATTATCTGTTGCTCATTTTATTGTTGATGAATTAATTGGCTATTACGTGACACTCTTCCTGCTGAAATTTCTATATCATTCCCCTTCGCATGTTCCCTCCCAAATTTCTAAATTGTTATTTATTGTGTTATTGTTGCTTCGTATTTGTATATACTTGTACAGGTTATTTATGTACGTGTCTTGCTATAGCCTCGTCACTGTTTCGTCGAGGTTAGGCTCGACACTTACGGAGTACATGGAGTCGGTTGTACTCATACTACACTCTGCACTTCTTGTGCAGATTTTGGAGTTGGTCCCAGCAGCGTACCATAGACGTGCTCGGATTCAGCTGCTCAGAGGAGACTTGAGGTATAGTTGCACAGCGTTCGCAGTTCTGAAGTCCCCTTTTATCTTATCTTAGCTGTGTATTATCTTTCAAACAGCTTGAATTTTATTCAAACCTTTATTTATATTATTCTAGTAGCTCGTGCACTTGTAACACCAGATTCGAGGATGTATTTTGATGATTCGGTAGTTATGGTCTTCCGTACTTTATTTCAGTAATTGGTTTCTATTTAATTTAATTTGATTAAAATGGTTAAGATCATTTTAATGTTGGCTTGCCTAGCAAGTGAAATGTTAGGCGCCATCACGGTCCTGAAGGTGGGAATTTCGGGTCGTGATATTTATCCTTTAAAAAATAGAGTTCACACTAGACAAAATAGTCATTTGGTTATTTCTCTAATATTGGTAATATGAATTGTCATTTAATATTTCCTAATATTTAGGAATTCGAGATCAACTAGATTTTTTGTATTAAAATCTTCCTTATTTGAACTATGTAACATAATAATTTGTAAAAGAAAAATCAAAATATTTTGTAAAGTGTTTCAAAAACGTCGTTTACATAAATTTTGAAGCACTTTACTGGAGGGTACGTTTTTGGTCATAAACTTCAACAATTAATTCTAAAAAAACAATTAGGTAATTTAAGGTAAAAGTTTTAAGCAATTTCAGTTCCTTTTCAAGGTTTATGAGTTTTCTTTTTGGTTCTAAGTTATAAAAAGAAGTTGAAAATTTGATTGAGGTTTAGGAATATTTCTTTTGAATAGATTAGCCGATTACTTCTTTATAATAAAAGGATTAATTCTTTATAATTATGTTAGGTAAAAAATTCATTAATTCTTTATAAATATTTTAGGTAAACTTTTCGTGCACTTTAGGTTTACGAATATTTGTTTTGGGTAAAATTCTCAAGCAATTTTACCTCCTTTTAGGTTTAGGAATATGTATGTATTCCTAATATTTAGAACTTTAAATTTATTAAAAGTTTGTCGTTTATAAAGCCCCTCTTTAACTATATAATGTAAGATGATTATAATTTCTTATATCTTTTGTTCATAATTCCTTTTTTTGTTATTAAGAGACACAAAAGTATTGTCATTGAATCTTATAGGCATACCCTTCCATATTTTAGTATTTTTTAACATAAATCCCTGTAGGTATCCAATATGAATTCATAGCCCTTCTCCGTTTTTAGAATTTCTTTTAATTCCTTTAAATTGGAGGTTTTTGTCTTTCTTCATTAAACATAAAAGGTAAATTCAATATTCAAGCTAATTTTGTTTAAATAGATTCAAGCTTAAATTTTATAACTTATAGAAATAGGTCTTGTGGGAAGAAATTTGAATTTGGAACAAGAATCGAGACTTTACAAGCAGTATTAATCATGGAGATAATTGAAGTTTCTCCTCTTCGTTAATGGTAAGAACACTCTCCCGCTCTCTTCTTGGTAAATCTCACATTTATAATTCATGCTAAATAAACTTATAATACAAAATATTATGTACTTTGCCTAATAGAGGAGTTTGAAATCAATTAAAATTTTAATGATCTGTTGGATAAACTTTGTCCTTTCGTTATTGCATTGAGACTATAAACTATAATTTATTTTGCCGATCATATTCGTAGGCTCAAAATCAATGGTTATGCAAGTTATGCTAGAGTGTAACTTTATTATATCTATACTATATTAAAAGCACGAAAGCCCTATCGAAATGGCGTTCGCCTTTTTCACCCTTCGTAAATACATTATATATTGAATATAATTGTAATTGTAAGAACTATAACTATTTTTTAAAAAACAAAATACCCAAATTACCATATACTTGCTTAGAGTTTACATTTTTTGGGATTCTTACCTTTTATGAGGAGCGGCTGAACTATAATGCAACTAAAGCAATGGCTTGGGGCTCCAACTTTTTGGGGCCCCATTTTTTTTCTGAAGATGTATGTTATATATTATTAAAAAAAATATTCGAACATATATTGTTGAAGCGAAAGTTTTGGAGGAAAGTAACTTTTTACCTTTTATGTGGGGACCGTTGCATTAATTGGGGAATGGAATAAATCTTTAGGTAATTCTACATTCCTTTCGGTACCTAATTTCTTGCCTCAATTATATCCTAACAACTAACATGGGCCCACATGACTATTCCTATATTTTTCGTTTTCGTTCTCTATTCTCTCTTTCACTTATTCTTACTCTCTTCTTATTAACTATTCATGTATTCCATTCCAGAAAATGTGTTGTTGTGTGCTCACAAATATCACGGCTCTAAATTCACTAGTCGTGATGGCACCTAATCCAACCCGCTAGGTAAGCCAATTAACCACTAACCAGTTCTAATAATAATTAATAAAGTAATTAAGTAAAAAAATATCTGAATCTTATACATTTCCCAAGGACTGGCAGTACAAATCATGAGCTTCTAAGAATAGAATTTACAAAGCCGAAATGAAATAAATACGTATTCTGTTTGAAAAATACATAAACAGAGTTTTATAGATCTAAAGCTACCACGAACAAGAGGCAGCTACAACCGGGATGCAGGTACATCTTCAATCCAGCTCCCATCGAACACAGCAACATCAACAACCAACATCTGCACGCAAGGTGCAGAAGTGTAGTATGAGTACAACCGACCCCATGTACTCAATAAGTAACAAACCTAACTTTAGGTTGAAATTAGTGACGAGCTAACAAAAAGGGGCCGGGTCCAACACCAATATTTCACAACGGTTCATAACAGCATAGTACAAGTAACAAACGAGTATCTCAGAATAAAAGGCTTAGTTCGTTCACAGTTCTAGAAAAATAGGCATTTATTTTCAAGTATCTCAGTGAAAACCCAAATCATTTACCGAAAAAGCCAAAATACGAGTAATCTTGAAAACTATGATTTTTCCCAAAAATTCTTTCAACAATAAATAAGATATTTCATTTTCTTTCCAGATAGCAAGTGTGAAATACCTCTCTATGCCCACATATCAATGTGTCTAAAAAGTCATGAATGACATGATACCGTACAGCATGAGGAAAAATGCATCTCTATGCATGTATGCCATGTGTGCATGCCAATGCCATGTATCTAAGAGATGATGCAACGACCTGACTTGTTGTTTTAAGAAATTATACCCCGTTTAGTGACTTAAGGTCTTAAGCAGCTTCGTATTATGTGTATTGACTTGCGTACGTGGTTGAATTCAGTTACCGGATGATTCGGGGTGATTTGGGACACTCGGTCCCTAAAACGGAAGCTTAAGTCTTAGGATTTTGACCATAGTCAGTAATGTGTGAAGATGACTTCGGAATGGAGTTCCATCAGTTCTGTTAGCTCCGTTGGGTGATTTTGGACTTAGAAGTGTGTCCGGAAAATTATTTGGAGGTCCGTAGTGGAATTAAGCTTGAAATAGAGAAAGTTAAATTTTTGGCAAGTTTGACCGGGGGTTGACTTTTTGATATCGGGGTCGGAATCCGATTCTGGAAATTTGGATAGCTTCATTATGTCAATTATGACTTGTGTGCAAAATCTGAAGTCATTCCGGATTGATTTGATGTGTTTCGGCACAATACATAGAATTTGAAAGTTCAAAGTTCATAGATTTTGATTTGAGATATGATTCATCGTTTTGATATTGTTCGATGTGATTCAAGGCCTCGAGCAGGTCTGTGTTATGTTTTGGGACTTGATGGTATGTTTGGTTGAGGTCCCGGGGGGCTCGGGTGAGTTCCGAGATGGTTTCGAATCATTTCTCCTTGTTTTGCAACTGCTGGAACTGATATCTGGTATTGTTCTTCGCGAACGCGGAGGGTCTCACGCGTTCACGAAGAAAGATTTTGGATGGCTGGGATTTGCCCATCATGAACGCAATGAAGAAGCCGCGAACGCGAAGAAATAAATGAGGAAAGCCTACGCGAACGCGAGTGGGAAGACGCGAACGCGAAGAGGAAAGGGAGTTAGGGGCCTGCCTGGCATTAAGCCTTCGCGAACGCGAAGGGCAGAGGTCGGAATGCATCGCGCGAAGGGCAGAGGTCTGAATGCATCACGAACGCGATGAGGATATCGCGAACACGAAGAAGGAATCTGGGCAGCACATTTTTTTGTTCTTCGCGAACGCGAAGCTATGGTTGCGAATGCGAAGAAGGCCTATCTGGGCAGAATTAAAAGTCCCAAAAACGGGAGTTTGAGTTCATAACTCAAAATCAAATTTGGAACTCGGTAGAAGGCGATTTTTGGAGAGATTCTTTCGTGGGTGTTTGGGGTAAGTGATTCTTATCCAATTTTGATTAATTTCCATGATTATGTCTTTGAATCCATCATTTAATTTGGATTTAATGGAGGAAAAATAAAGATTTTTGTAAAATCTTCCAAAAACGAAAATTTAAGATTTGAAAGTCGAGTTGTTATTTTAATTCGATAAAATTAGCATGGTTGAACTCGTATCGGAATGGGTGTTCGGATTTTATGAAACTTTTACCGTGTTCCGAGGGACGGGTCCCGCGTTGACATTTGTTGACTTTTTGGAATAAAATTTTAAGTCGACGTATTATTATCCGGAATTATTTTTGATGAATTTTAATAAAGTTATACAATTAATTTGGATAGATTTGAGCTGTCTGTAGGTCAATTCAAGCAAAAAGGCTATTTTGGAATATCGGCCTAATTTCAAAGAGGTAAGTGTCTTGCTTAACCTCGAGTGGGGGAATTTTTCCTTAGGCATTGAGTCTTATGTGCAATTTGTATAATTGAAAACCATCTACGCGAGGTGACGAGTATATACTTGGTTTATATGTGCAAATTTCATTAATTAAAAATCCTTTGACGCCCTTATGTATTAAATTGGAAATTATTGGCACTCATTAAATCCTCTATTTATCATGCCTAGATCCTTGTTTGTTGAAATTATTTTTACATGATGATTTGGTGTGATTGCGACCTTGATTTTTATATGAAATATTATTTTGTTGAGTTGTCCATTTCCGGATATTTTGTTAAGATTCTTTGTGCACATTATGGTCGAGCCATGGGCTCCTTATTGTGGAAAATAAAGTATTGTCGATTTTTGTGGCAAGTTGTAATATTTGAGCACTTGATGTGCAATCTGTGATAATTTGTAATATTTGAGCACTTGATGTGCAATCTGTGATAAGTTGTAATAATTGAGCATTTGATGTGCAATCTATGCTATGTTGTAATATTTGAACACTTGAGGTGCAATTTATGAGATGTGATATTGGCACATTATATTGTGGGAGTTATGTTCGGGTGTTTGCATGAGGTTTCTACCGTGCTATTATTACTATTGATTTATGCACATGCGGCGTGACAAGGCGGGCTATTTATATATATATGTTGGTTTGCGCATGTGGCGAGACAAGGTGGGAACATTATTATGCACGTGTGGAGAGACAAGACGGGCATTTACTTTACTATTACACACATGGCGAGACAAGGGGGCTATGTCGGGGATTGATCTGTGATGGCCTGGGGGCATTATTGTTGTTGCATATTTATTTTGGGACTACGAGGCGGTACCTCGGGAGATCCCCTATTGAGCACTTACTTCGGGACTATGTTTGCACTTGCCCTTGGTTATTTTATTTTTCCGTAATTTGTAAATTCTTATATTTTCCGTGATGTATTATTTTACTTAATATTAAGTGTTTTGTATTTCTTGATGTATTGTGTTGACCTTGACTTTTTTATACGAGACTTTGAGGATTTGTATATTTTGTGTTGTACTTGTCTTTGATCATTGAGTTATTTTAAATAAAAGAAAATTTTCAGTATATTTAATTTAATAAATTTTATATCTAAATCAGTAGTTTATCTGATGCTTTATTTTAAAGAAAATGTCATTTTTCCTTTCTCAAACGATTTCTAAAATAAACTTATCCTTTTGTTGATTTCTTACTTGATTTAAATAATTTTAACCTTACTTTATTGAAAATAAATTGACCACGTGGATCTTATATACATTGAGGATATTGACACGTGAGTTGTCCATGCAGTTGAGATATGAAATGAGGGCACGAGGTGCCGGAAAAATATGATGATTTAATTATGGGCACGAAATGCCGTGGAGATATGAAAAAGGGCTGAGACCCGTGTTTATGAAAAATATAAAAATGGGTTGAGACCCTTATTTTTTATGATTTTGAAATGAGGTGTCACATGGAGACTTTTTAATTGAAAGAATTATATTCAAAATATTTATTTGGAAAGATTTTTACTTAGAAAATATTATATGAAAGAATTGTATTAGAAAGATATTTATTTGAGGAAATTTTACTTGAAAGGATTTATTGAAAGAATTATATTTGAAAGAGAATTATTTGAAAGAATTATATGTGAAAGACATTTATTTGAAGTACTTGATTTAATTGGGTGTAATTGTAATTATTAATAGTTGAGCGATATTAATGGTATTCTTGTTGTCTGCTGTGCATATCACAGGTTGTTTCATGTTGCTCTGTTGTTATTTATTTCCTATTATTTTATATATTATATTGCACATGTTGTTAGACTAGTGAGTGTCTTGACTATACCTCGTCTCTACTCCATTGAGGTTAGTCTTGATACTTACTGGGCACCGCTGTGGTGTGCTCACTCTACACTTCTGCATATTTTTGTGCAGAACCAGGTATTGGAGATATCAGACTTGAGCAGAGTTAAAGCGCGATCGTAAAGGTTCAAGGTAGAGCTGCTTGGCCGTCGCAGTCCCTTGGAGTCTTTTCATTTCATTGTACTGTTAATTTGTAATCAAACAGTATTGTATATTCGCTCCACGTGATCATTCCATGTATTCAGTTAGAGTTCGTGACTCAGTACTACCAGTCTGGGGAGGTTGTATATTCATATTTATTCCGCTGTTAGTTTTGGTTACTTATTTAATAAAAAAAAAATAGCTTCAGAATGTAATAGAAATCGGCTTATCTAGTCTTAGAGACTAGGTGCCATCACGACACCTGTGGTAGAATTTTTGGTCGTGACAAGTTGGTATCAGAGCTCTAGGTTCATAGGTTCTAGGAGTCACGAACGAGTTTAGTAGAGTCGTGCGGATCTGTACGGAAATGTCTGTACTTATCTTTGAGAGGCTACAGAACTGTTAGGAAATTTCACTTCTTTCATTGCTTATCGTGCGGCATTTATTCACCTTGAAGCATATATCTTATGTCCTTTTGCATCCACTCATGTATGAAATTGCGCACTCGGTATCAACTATGCGCCAACGGTTCGTGATACTATAGAGGGGTTATAAGAGAGCTAGGGTTGCTCAACCATTATTACAACGTATCGTTCAAATAGAGGATGCATAAGTATTGAGAGATCATTCAGTTGTGCACATTGGGGTGTAGCAGGTTCTGACATCTGATTGATAAGTATGATATTAAGAAGGTTTAATTAATTTCCTAATCACCACAATTGTGGTAGGGTCACGAGGTGGATGTAGATCTGAAATAACTGGTGGTATTAAAGACTATGTAGTTCGTATGGGATTTCTATTTAGCAAAGGGTACGTACACAACCAAGGCACTAGAGGAAGCGAGTTTAACTGTCGCGAGGATGGCATGCGCCAAATAAATGGCTTGAGGCGTCTTATGACCGGTGTCCTACGAGCGATGAAGGTTAGTATTGTGGATCATGGGAATGTGTCATGTGGCTTCGTACCAAGAGAGGGGAGTCCACTATCAACAATCAGATTGCGGGGTCATGTGCTATATCAGTTGGGACCTGAGATGTATTTATGTGGTATTTAAAGGTTCTACGAAACTTGTATATGATTAAGAGGTGGGATTCAAGCTACAAGCTTTATTCCAGTTAATACTCCACGTGCACAATCAGCAAGAGGTGGAGGATAGGCGGGTAGTGGGCACCTAAGAGGTGAAGACCCGACCCGTTGATATAATTGCTATGATTTGTCTGAGGCCAATACACCAGTGGGCGATGTTACAGGTACGATCCTAATTTTTGTTATAAAAGGATATTTTTCCCTTAATTTGATTCGGTTTTTAATATTAAGGTGAGTCCTCCTATTATGCTCCACTTATGGGTGAGCTTCGTAAATTTGTGACCCACTTATATGTTATCCCTGTTGGGAGATTTGAAGGTGTGAGCCCGTGTCTGTTATTTTATTTTGGTACACCATTGAGGGCTATAAGCCCAAAAGTAATTTTTATTATTCATTACAGTGGGTTTAATGTGTTTCAGAATAATTGATTCCAATTTTTTTTATTATGAACTATATGCCCTACCGGTAGGAGGGTTCATTATATGTTGTGAAAATTATTTATGAAATATATTGAAAAGAAGAAAGAAAGGAAATAGAAAATTTCAGTTGGCACAATGTGCAACATACTTGTGATTCGGAGTTGAGGACGAGATCCTCGTATTTTTACATGATGTGAAATATTTAAATCGGGCTGCAAGCCGCGATGGAAGTTATGTAAGGACGAGGTCCTTGTGGTGAAATATTTATGAGTTTAAAATTTTTCCTTTGTAAAATTTAATTGTACAATAATATTAATAGGGAGTCATGCCTGTTAGGCTTATTTGATAATTCTTGTATATTTTTCTATGCATATTCAGCCATTTTGGTGCTGTAAACATTGAGTTTTAACCTATGCGATGAGTGCCCAGGTGGCGTTAAATGTGACTCATTAATCCGAGTAAGCAATCATGAGGTCTTCATGCCTCACATTCTGTTGTAAGTGTTGTAAAAAAATTAAAATGAGGTGGTGGTTAATATGAGATTAATTGGTGAAGTTGGAATTAATTATGAACAGCTTTTAAGACCAGAGATATGGTGATGAGCATAATATGATGTGCTTCATGTCCTGATATCATTATGATAATGCAGTGCTTGTAATACTGAGATTGGTAATATTGATATATACCTTGTGGTATTGTGTTGGGTTGTGGATGTGTTGTTAGGAGTTGTTTTGGTATTACTCTGGCAGATGGATAGGCCCAATTACAGGGGAGACTCTGCCGAAAATTCTGAAAAATTTGGGAGTTAGTAAAATTTGAAGGATTGAGATTTGCAAAGGAAAAGATAAGTTATGTTATGTATTTGAGGGCGAATGATCCTAAGCGGGGGAGAATGTAACACCCTAGAAATTTTTTGAAGTACTTCAACACTATCAAGAGTTGTGTGCATAGGCATGAGTTTCTATAGCCATTTGAGACTAATACCGTGCGTTGTCGTGAAAATTAGACCTTTTGAATTGTTTGGAGTGTAAGAAATTGATCTTAAAGCTTACAAATATGGATAAAAGAAATAAACTCAAATGAGATGATATTGTCACGCTTATCTCAAATGCGGTAGCGTGGAATCAACCGTGAGTATATGTGTAAAAGAAAAAAAATCATCAATTTGGTAACCTCAGAATAATTCTTAGAATGTTCGAGGACGAACGTTTGTTTAAGAGGTGAAAAATGTAACGACCCGACTTGTCGTTTTAAGAAATTACGCCATGTTCAGTGACTTAAGGTCTTGAGCAGCTTCGTATTATGTGTATTGACTTGCGTGCGAGGTTGAATTCAGTTACCAGATGATTCGGGGTGATTTGGGACACTCGGTCCCCAAAACGGAAGCTTAAGTCTTAGGATTTTGACCATAGTTGGGAATGTGTGAAGACGACTCCGAAATGGAGTTCTGTCGGTTCTGTTAGCTCCGTTGGGTGATTTTGGACTTAGGAGCGTGTCCGGAAAATTATTTGGAGGTTCGTAGTGGAATTAAGCTTGAAATGGCGAAAGTCGAATTTTTGGAAAGTTTGACCGGGGAGTTGACTTTTTGTAACAACCCGACTTGTCATTTTAAGAAATTATACCCCGTTCAGTGACTTAATATCTTGAGAAACTTCATATTATGTGTATTGACTTGCGTGCATAGTTGAATTCAGTTATCGGATGATTCGGGGTGATTTGGGACACTCGGTCCCTAAAATGGAAGCTTAAGTCTTAGAATTTTGACCATAATCGGGAATGTGTGAAGACAACTCCGGAATGGAGTTCCGTCGGTTCCGTTAGCTCCGTTGGGTGATTTTGGATTTAGGAGCATGTCCGGAAAATTATTTGGAGGTCCGTAGTGGAATTAAGCTTGAAATGGCAAAAGTCGAAGTTTTGAAAAGTTTGACCGGGGGGTTGACTTTTTGATATCAGGGTCGGAATCTGATTCTGGAAATTTGAAGAGATTCATTATATCAATTATGACTTGTGTACAAAATTTGAAGTCATTCCGGATTGATTTAATGTGTTTCGGCACAAGACATAGAATTTGAAAGTTCAAAGTTCATAGATTTTGATTTGAGGTGTGATTCGTCGTTTTGATATTGTTCGATGTTATTTGAGGCCTCGAACGGGACCGTGTTATGTTTTGGTACTTTATAGTATGTTTGGTTGAGGTCCCGGGGGGCTCGGGTGAGTTCTGGGATGGTTTCGGATCATTTCTCCTAGTTTTGCAACTGCTGGAACTGATATCTGGTATTGTTCTTCGCGAACGCAGAGGGTCTCACGCATTCGCGAAGAAGGATTTTGGATGGCTGGGATTTGCCTATCGCGAATGCGATGAAGAAGCCGCGAACGCTAAGAAATAGATGAGGAAAGCCTATACGAACGCGAGTGGAAAGACACGAACACTAAGAGGAAAGGGAGTTGGGGGCCTGCCTGGCGTTAAGCCTTCGCGAACGCGACTCGTGTCTCGCGAACGCGAATGGAAGAGGTCGGAATGCATCGCGAATGCGATGAGGATATCGCGAACGCGAAGATCCCACATTTGTTGACTTTTTGGAATAAAATTTTAAGTCGACGTATTATTATCCGGAATTATTTTCGATGAATTTTAATGAAGTTATACAATTAATTTGGATAGATTTGAGCTGTCTGTAGGTCAATTCAAGCAAAAAGGCTATTTTGGAATATCAGCCTAATTTCAAAGAGGTAAGTGTCTTGCTTAACCTCGAGTGGGGGAATTTTTCCTTAGGCATTGAGTCTTATGTACAATTTGTGTAATTGAAAACCATCTACGCGAGGTGACGAGTATGTACTTGGTTTATATGTGCAAATTTCATTGATTAAAAATCCTTAGATGCCCTTATGTATTAAATTGGAAATTATTGGCACTCATTAAATTCTCTATTTGTCATGCCTAGATCCTTCTTTGTTGAAATTGTTTTTACATGATGATTTGGTGTGATTGCCACCTTGATTTTTATGTGAAATATTATTTTGTTGAGTTGTTCACTTCCGGATATTTTGTTAAGATTCTTTGTGCACATTATGGTCGAGCCATGGGCTCCTTATTGTGGAAAATAAGGTATTGTCGATTTTTGTGGCAAGTTGTAATATTTGAGCACTTGATGTGCAATCTGTGATAAGTTGTAATATTTGAGCACTTGATGCGCAATCTGTGATAATTTATAATATTTGAGCACTTGATGTGCAATCTGTGATAAGTTGTAATAATTGAGCATTTGATGTGCAATCTATGCTATGTTGTAATATTTGAACACTTGAGGTGTAGTTTATGAGATATGATATTGGCACATTATATTGTGGGAGTTATGTTCGGGTGTTTGCACAAGGTTTCTGCCATGCTATTATTACTATTGATTTATGCACATGCAGCATGACGAGGCGCTCTATATATATATATATATATATATGGGTTTGCGCATGTGGCGAGGCAAGGTGAGAACATTATTATGCACGTGCGGCGAGACAAGGCGGGCATTTACTTTACTATTGCACATGTGGCGAGACAAGGGGGGCTATGTCGGGGATTGATTTGTGATGGCCTGGGGCATTATTGTTGTTGCATATTTATTTTGGGACTACGAGGCGGTACCTCGGGAGATCCCATGTTGAGCACTTACTTCGGGACTATGTTTGCACTTGCCCTTGATTATTTTATTTTTTCGTAATTTGTAAATTCTTGTATTTTCCGTGATGTATTATTTGACTTAATATTAAGTGTTTTGTATTTCTTGATTTATTGTGTTGACCTTGACTTTTTTGTACGAGACTTTGAGGATTTGTATATTTTGGGTTGTATTTGTCTTTGATCATTGAGTTGTTTTAAATAAAATAATGTTTCTAGTATGTTTAATTTAATAAATTTTATATCCAAATCAGTAGTTTATGTGATGCTTTATTTTAAAGGAAATGTCATTTTTCCTCTCTCAAACGATTTCTAAAATAAACTTATCCTTTTGTTGATTTCTTACTTGATTTAAATAATTTTAACCTTACTTTATTGAAAATAAATTGATCACATGGATCTTATATACATTGAGGATATTGGCACGTGAGTTGTCCGTGCAATTGAGATATGAAATGAGGGTACGAGGTGCAGGAAAAATATGATGATTTAATTACGGGCATGAAATACCGTGGAGATATGAAAAAGGGCTGAGACCCATGTTTATGAAAAATATGAAAATGCCTGAGACCCGTATTTTTTTATGATTTTGAAATGAGGTGTCACATGGTGACTTTTTAATTGATAGAATTATATTCAAAATATTTATTTGGAAGGATTTTTACTTAGAAAGTATTATATGAAAGAATTGTATTTGAAAGATATTTATTTGAGGAAATTTTACTTGAAAAGATTTATTGAAAGAATTATATTTGAAAGAGAATTATTTAGAAGAATTATATGTGAAAGACATTTTTTTGAAGTACTTGATTTAATTGGGTGTAATTGTAATTATTAATAGTTGAGCGATATTAATGGTATTCTTGTTGTCTGCGGTACATATCACTGGTTGTTTCATGTTGCTCTGTTGTTATTTGTTTCCTATTATTTTGTATATTATATTGCATATGTTATTATACTAATGAGTGTCTTGATTGTACCTCTTCTCTACTCCATTGAGGTTAGTCTTGATACTTACTGGGCACCGCTGTGGTATGCTCACTCTACACTTCTGCACATTTTTGTGCAGAGCCAGGTATTGGAGATATCAGGCTTGAGCAGAGTTAAAGCGCGTTCGTAAAGGTTCAAGGTAGAGCTGCTTGGCCGTCGCAGTCCCTTGGACTCTTTTCATTTCATTGTACTGTTAATTTGTAATCAAACAGTATTGTATATTCGCTCCTTGTGAGCATTCCATGTATTCAGTTAGAGTTCGTGACTCAGTACTACCAGTCTTGGGAGGTTGTATATTCATATTTATTCCGCTGTTAGTTTTGGTTACCTATTTAATTAAAAAGAAATGGCTTCAGAATGTAATAGAAATCGGCTTACCTAGTCTTAGAGACTAGGTGCTATCACGACGCCTGTGGTGGGTATATCAGAGATGAATCATGTACTTACACTCTCATAGTACTCAATCTCATTGTCTCACACTTTCCACTCATCATGCTCAACCACTTGGTACTGTATATGGCCCATACGGCCCAGGGAAGATCCATCCCAGAATATATACATCACTGACCATCAGTCACTCAGTACTGAGAAAGTCCAATCCGGCCCCATGGAGAAGATCCATCTCCAAGTATATAAATGCTTCGGACAAGATCCATGTCCAGGGAAGATCCATCCCTCAATATAATCAACCGCGCTCACTGGGGTTGTGCAGACTCCGGAGGGGCTCCTACATCCCAAGCGCTATCATAACCCAGATCCAGGCATAAATCAATATAGCATGCTGCGGCGTGCAGCCCGATCCCATAACTGTCACTCATAATCAGGCTTTCGGCCTCACTCAATCATCAATCTCTTCAGTCTCACTCACGGGCTCACAATGTCATGAAACTAGCCCGATAACAATGATATGATGTATCAATAAATAACAACTGAGACTGAGATATGATATGAATGCATGAATATGACTGAGTACGAAATATCAATAAAATCAGTGGGATGACAGCAAGAAACGAATACTATGGGTCCTAATAGTATCGGCATAAAGCCTAACATGATATCTAGCATGATTGACAGCTCAATTACTTTATCACATGGTGAAAACACGGATATTAACAAAATAGGACTACTATATAGTGCCATGAAAACAACATAGTCCTAAATCACTTGGTGTGCACCGACATGCCCGTCACCTAGCATGTGCGTCACCTCAATACCAATCACACAACACGTATTTCGAGGTTTAATACCCTCAGCACTAAGTTTAGAAGAGTTACTTACCTCGAACAAGTCAATTCCAACACCGAGCAAGCCAAGCGATGCTCCAAAATGCCATCTCGAGCGTTCCGACCTCCGAACGGCTCAAAACTAACCAAAAACAACTCAAATACATCAAACAATGCTAAAGGAACTAATCCCGATCGAAAAAGATCAAATCTTGAATCAAAAGCCCAAAATCGGCCAAAATCCCAACTCGGGCACGCACCTCGGAACCCGACAAAATTTACAAAGCTCAACAACACATTCAATTACGAGTCCATCCATACTAGTTTTACTCAAATCCGACCCTAATTCGATGTTCAAAACTCAAAAATTCATATTATGAAACTTTAGGCCAAAACCCCCAATTTCCTCTTTAAATTCATAATCCAATTACCAAAACGAAGGTAGATTCATGAAATATAACCAAAACCGAGTATATAACACTTACCCCAATTCATATGGTGGCATATGCTTCAAATATCGCCTCAATCCGAGCTTGGAAATGTTAAAATGAAGCCACAATCGTGAACCCTTGTATTTATCGTTCTGTCAAGAACTTTCGCACCTGCGACACATTAGCCACTTCTGCGGCGTCGCTTTTGCGACCAAGATCACGCTTCTGCGGAGAAGCCCTGGAGCCTACCTTCGCACCTGCGGTAAAAATACCCGCATCAGTGCATTCGCAGGTGCGTGCCCAAATGTCGCTTCTGTGCTTCCAACCTCTTCTGCGCTCAACTCACCGCATCTGCGCCTTCGTAGATGCGAAGCAATCTCCGCTTGTGCGGAACCCTTCTCCCAGCAATATTTCCGTTCCTGCAACCCCTTCGTCGCTTCTGCGACCATCGCACCTGCACAAACCAGCCGTAGGTGCGGTCACACCAGAACTAGCAATAACAACATCGAAGAAAATGATCCAAAATTAATCCGAAACATGCCCGATCCCCTCGGGACACCGTCCAAACATACCAACAAGTTCCATAACACAATACAGACCTACTAGAGGCCTCAAAACACACATAACAACATCAAAACGACGAATCACACTTCAAATCGAAATCTATGAACTTTAAACTTCAAACTTCCACAACCGATGCCGAAACCTATCAAATCACGTCTGATTGACCTCAAATTTTGCACACAAGTCACATTCGACATTACGGACCTGCTCTAACTTCCGGAATCGGAATCCGACCCCGATATCAAAAAGTCCACTCCCGGTCAAACTTTCTAAAATTTTAACTTTCGTCATTTCGAGCCAAATTCAACCACGGACCTCCAAATCACAATCCGGACGCGCTCCTAAGTCCAAAATTACCCAACGGAGCTAATAGAACCATCAAAATTCCAATCTGAGGTTAAATGCTAAAAAGTCAGACTTGGTCAACTCTTTCAAATTTAAAGTTCCCTAGTTGAGAATCATTCTTCCAAATTAGTCCCGAATAACCTGAAAACCAAAACCGACGATTCACACAAATCACAGTACATCATACGGAGCTACTCACGCCTGTAAACTACCGAGCGAAGTGCAAATGCTCAAAACGGCCGGTCGGGTCGTTACATTCTCCCCCACTTAAACATATGTTCGTCCTTGAACGTGTCCAAAGTTGTTCTCAAAGCCATCAAATCACCGTATAACCTTGCCATGCACATACCCGGGGGTGATCTCACGTCACCCTATCCCATACAGGCCCGACAACACAACATAACTGTAGTTTCTTAATTCAACCCAGCCCATAAACCTTAGAATCCAATTTCCAATATCCGGTATTTCTTATAAGATCAGAATCTCGCATCCTACACCCTGTATAAGTCTGAACCAGCTGTACCAAGCCACAACCATAACTCAAGATACAATCTCATGATATAACATATTACACAGATACTCGAAGCAATAATTTCTAATCACAGTAGCTGCTCAAAACATCCCAATACCGGTAATAAACCTCATATCAAACAAGACTCCATTCTGAAAACTTCGTACACTATCGATGATGAAAGGAACACGCAGAAACTCATAACCATTCATCAGATCAACCAGTCATGGAACTCCCTCTCCTTCGACAAGAACTATAGCAAATTTCTAAGACGACTTTCGATATTATCCTTCCAACCATGCTGTAATCTATTCCAATAGTATCTGTTCTAGGTCCAATGACCTCATCTCATCCAACACAACCACCTAGTAACATGACACATCAATACAATCTAAAGCCATAACCCGTGCAATTCGTGCACGAGTAAGCAACATTCCAAATATACTCAATCATGGAAATAAAATGACTCAAACGAGAGAATTGTCCCGCAAGCTCAACAAGTACCACCACAGCGCAATGCTAAGAACCTATCACACACCGTAGAACCAAAACACATGAATCTAACACGAAGGATCATGTCTCAACATAACTCTGCCGCAATGTGCGACCCCACCAAACACTGGCCCATATGAGACACCTCGAAGCACCATGCTCAAAATCAATAGCCACGCGAAATTCGACATCAAGTACCTAAAGTGCATTACCATAACCACGTAGAAGCAGATGACACAATGCCACACAAAACCCGAAAGAACATAATCAATACGCCCTCAATCATGCAATAAACAACTACTCATCTCGCTCAAATTCCGCTATAAGACCACAATAGAACCGCACCATATGTTCCTAAAACCAACGAATCACAACTCCTCGTAGCATAGAAGAGTAACTCACAGAAAATTCCAGAACACGAACAAGCTCAGCAACAACCGAATGGCACATCCCTTAACAATAGCATTATGGAGCCAACCAATCCAACTCGTTGTAGAATACACATCCTAATTGGGACTACCAACAGACCCCCAAATCAACTCCGGGCACCCACAAATAGATAAATAAACCTCTGAAAGCCTACAATTGACTGAATCATAACACATACTATCATCTGGCTAGCTTCAACCATGACTTCATAGTCCACAACCATGAAACAGTCCGCTTCTGAGATCTCCCAGTCTCCAAATCCATAGAACACATGAATCACCATTTCTGATTCCATCTCCACAACCCGAATGTCTAACACATCTCTCATACACGATCATCCCATGAGGAATACTTCTAAAATTCTTCCATGCCACATAGCAAAATTTGAATATCAGCAGTCGATCAACCAGAAGAGTGTCGTAGTACCAGTGAAGTATCCATACATCAAAACACATTGCCCTTTCTAAAATGTATACTCTCATCAAGCCATACCAAATAGTAATATCATTTACCTAGTCATCTGAAACCGTCCATGTTGCTTACGAATTTTATGACCTTCCCTTCCAAACAGAACTGTGATCCCGCTCACGTAAATCTCAATCCCACACAACACACCCCATATACCATGCCATCATATAAGAAATACGAGAACTTCATAGTCCACTCCGAGTCATAAGCAACTACATACTCAATTAGCCAAGGACCTTCCATTTGATTTCATCCAGGAAAAATTCACTATACACCATATGCTCCTCACGCCAGCAGGAAATATACCCATCGAACCTTGGTAAAAACCATTGAGAACTCTTCGAAACCCATTTGCACATAACCAAGCTATCGGAACTGAATCTCTCCAACTCAACCCAGCCATGCAGGTTGCTAAAACCCAAGAGCATTTCCACGAAACACCTGTAGAGACTAGCCACGTCATAAGATCCAAAGAACCGATTATATCCATTACTGTGCTGATCTAACGTACTACCACGATGTCCTATTTCTCCAAGTCCCTTCCAAATTACGTCCAAATTGATACTTCTCCTTTCTTGAACACCACGATCCTTAACCAAAATTCACCACACAAGAGACCCTAGTATAAAACCACAATGCCCTAAGGCCCATAAGCTGTTGACTTCCCTCTTAAGCACTCCGAAGCACCACAACCGAGATACCCACTCTAAAGAGACCTTATGTGAACCTAAAATTGTTTCTTTCACCTTCTTGATACTGAAATGCATAATCCCCAATGATATAAAAATGCCACAAGTCTCGACACCGTCCAATGTAACTCTCAGTTTCTAGCCATATACCAATCTTGAAAGTTCCAAATCACTACATATAAATCTTGAAATCCATTAGAACCATTCTCGAGAGTCATCCACTCTACTCCAATCTCAATTAAACCGACCAAACGGACCGAACAACATGTGCCCTATTAGCACACCAACACCCAAGGGAGTAAGGAGTAACCCACATTCCTAATAAACCGAGCAAATTCCTACTCCATGTACATTACATCCTTCGTCAATAACCGCTCAATTATTTTATGATTCTCATATACCCATAGAGTGTAATACAACCTGTATCCAGAAATTCCTTTACCCGAGTCATTCTCGATCTCGACCTCTGCAAGTCATAACTGATTTACCAGTATACCCCGAACCGAAAGCAATATAACATATAACTGTGCAATCAACTCGTCGATAGCAAACTCTCTCACTTGGCTCAAAGCCGTGGAATAAAACATCTGACTACTTACAATAACCATACCCCATTACTACCATAATACCACAGTGAGATTCCATTAAATCCTTCATCCGCTCATGAAACACAAACCATCTCGTACATAAAATCATCTGCAAATCTCGCGTTCATCCTCGTGATGGTTAAGCCAACTTCCACAGGCGATCCAAACTCAAATTGCAACATATATCATTCATTGGTAAAAGGGAACTCTCTACAAAACATCTTAGGGATCACACAACCTCAGGAAACCTCGCAGGGGATAACCCACATGTTTTCCCTCAAACTGACATCTCTCTACATCCTTCCACAGTCACGACTACTATGCAATCACTTAATCTTCTCGATTATAAACTCATCAACAAGACATGAGAATCTACTTCACTCCACAACTAAACTACATGAGAGATCCCTCTATACACCCATAACTCGAGACCATACGCCAAATCAAGACAGAAATCAAATGCCTCATAGTCTTTGCTACAACTCAAGTAAACTCTTCTCGTCACATTTGAACAATCTAAACACATCTCACAGTATCATAATACTCACCACATAGTCATCCAATCACAAATTTCACTAATAGGGACACCAATGAACCTATAAGTCCCAAAAGCACGTGGTCACACAATCGAAATCTCTGCGCTCAAGTGTAATGACCCGGCCGGTCGTTTCGAGAGTTGTAGCCTTATTTCCCCTATTTCTGCTTCTTTTGTGCTTTAGAGCTATATTATGTCTTATTGGATTGGTTGGTTCGGGTCCGGAGTGGTTTTGGAGTGAATTGAGACACTTAGTCTCTTAATTGAAAGCTTAAGTTAGAAAAGCCAATCGGATGTCGACTTGTGGGAAAACGACCTTGGATTTGAACTTTTATGGTTTCGTTAGCTCTGCTAGGTGATTTTGGATTTAGGAGCACGTCCAGAATGTGATTTGTAGGTCCGTAGTAGAATTAGGCTTGAATTGGCAAAAGTTGGAATTTTGGCAATTTTGGCCGGCAGTGAAAATTTTGATATCGGGGTCGGATTGGATTTCCAAAAGTTGGAATAGGTTTATGGTGTTATTTTTGACTTGTGTGTAAAATTTGAGGTCAATCAGACGTGGTTTGGTAGGTTTCGACGTTGTTTGTGGAATTTGAAAGTTTAGAAGTTCATTAGGCTTGAATCTGGGTGTAATTGGTGTTTTGATGTTGTCTTGAGTGATTCGAAGGTTTGAGTAAGTTTGCATGGGGTTACATGACTCGTTGGTACGATCGGGTGAGGTCCCCGAGGCCTCGGGGTGATTTCGGGTGGTTAACGGCTTGGGGAGTTAAGGAATTGCAGCTGAAGCTGCTGCTACTAGTGTAACCGCACTTGCAAAGTGGGAACCGCATGTGCGAGCCCGCAGAGGCGAAGGAGTAGCCACAGATGTGGCTAAGGAGGACCTGGGAAAAGGACGCAGGTGCGATGGCATTCCCGCACCTGCAATGGTCGCAGAAGCGGATTTAGGGGCGCAGGTGCGATGTAGTTCACGCACTCGCGAAGAGCGCATATGCGGTCACTTGATCGCAGGAATGGAGGCAGTGTTTAGGGATTTTTCCATAGAAGCGGGAAATGGAGCCACAGGTGTGAGAAGTCTGGGCAGAACCTATAAATAGAACACTTCGAGATTTTTTACCATTTGCATCATTTTTGAGCTCGGATTTTGGGGATTTTGAGAGAGATTTTGGATTAACCACTGAGGTAAGTTCCTTGTGCCTATTTATCTTCAATGATGGTGTTTCCCCACTGATTTTACACCTAGTTGGTGAGTGTTTGAGGTGAGATTTGGGAGATTAGGGCTTGGGAATTGGAGAGTGAATTTTAGGGTTTTGGAGGGGCAATCGAGATCAGATTTTGATAAATTTACTATGGTTAGACTCGTGAGTGAATGGGTTTTCGGGTTTTGTGACTTTCGTCAGGTTTCAAGATGTGGGCCTCGGGGGCCGGGTTGATCTGATTTCGGATTTTGGGCTATATTTTAGTAGTTTTCTTGTGGAATTGATCCTTTTAACCAATATTGACTATCTCGTACTGTTTGGAGGCTAGATTCGGGGCATTTGGAGGCCGATTTGAGAGGCAAGGGCATTTCGGAGTAGGATTTCTGCGCGGTTGAGGTGAATATTTAGAGGTGACTCACATGCTAGGTGACAGGCATGTGAGCGTGCACCATGAGGGATTGTGACTTGGTCCGTCCCGTGAGATTGTAAAGTCGAATAGCCATTGTTATTACTTGGTTTTGTTTCCTTGTCTTTGAGCAATTGACTGCCTTTCATGTTAGAAACCATGCTTAGGCCATATGATATCATTGTTGGGACCCGCAACGGTCGAATACTTGTTGAATTGACTGCTAATTGTTGTCTTGTACTTAGTGACAGTCTTACTTGTGTGTTATATCTCTGTTCCCTCTCATTTCTTGTTGATACTTGTTGTATTCTCTGTTTGGGCTAATTATTTTGATATTCTGTGAGCCCGAGGGGCTGGAGAGGTTAGTGACTGAGATAGGGTCTGAGTGCCGAGCTGCGAGCTATGAGGTATATCTCTCTCTCTCTCTCTCTCTCTCTCTCTCTCTCTATATATATATATATATATATATATATATATATATATATATATATATATATATATATATATATATATATATATATATATATATATTATTGGATCGGGTTGCACGCCGCAATAATATTGGATCGGGTTGCACGCCGCAACAAGCCTTCGGGCTCTATATATATATATATATTATTAGATCGGATTGCACGCCGCAATAATATTGGATTGGGTTGTACGCCGCAACAATATTGGATCGGACTGCGCGCCGCATTATTGAATCGGGTTGCATGCCGCAATAATATTGGATCGGGTTGCATGCCGCAACAATATTGGATCGGGTTTCACATAGCAGCAATATAGCGCTTGGGCTAAAAGAGCCCCTCCGGAGTCTGTACAACCCCAGTGAGCGCAGGTACCTATTGAGAGTGTTTATTGAGGGCTGAGAGCCGAGAGTATGAGTGGTTGAGATGAGTTGAGTGACTACTTCCTTGAGAGGTTGTACTTGCTTTTATATATTGTTGGACTTAGTTGTTATCTGTTGTTGTTGTGAAATTTCTAGAAGATTCATATCTGTTTTACTTGAGCTCGAACTGATTTGACTTATACCACCGGATTTGAAAGCATGTTCACTCTTTACTGAAAATTTTTGAAATGATCTGTATTATTATAGTTCGTCACTGCTTCTCAGTTCCTTATTTAATTATGTTACTTGCTGAGTTGGTTGTACTCATGCTATACCCTGTACTTCATGTGTAGATCCGGGTATGTACGGTTCTAGCGGTTGCTGAGTTCGTGCGCGAGCTAATTATCAGAGACTTACGAGGTAGCTGCCGGTGTCCACAGTCCATGTTTCTCCTTTCTTATTATCTTTTCTCTCTTGTATTGGCATTTGGCACAGACTGTAGTAGACTCTGTTTCTAGATTGGTTATTAGATGCTCATGACTTAGTGACACCCCGATGTCGGGCTATCATTCCGCACTTGTGTTTTGGGTTTTTACCCCGTTATTATGTAAACCTTCAGTTAGTTTAATTGCTTTAGTTCACTTCTGTTATATATTAAAAGCATATTGAGAATGTCGGCTTGCCTAGTTCAACGATAGACACCATCTCGACTGGTCAGGTATTTGGGTCGTGACAAGTTGGTATCAGAGCCAAGGTTACATAGGTCTCTCGAGTCATGAGAAGCTTTAGTAGAGTCTTGCGGATCGGTATGGAGATGTCTATACTTATCTTGGAGAGGCTGCAGAACCCTTAGGAAACTCCACATTCTTGAATTCTTATCGTGTGAATTTGTTGATTCTAGTAACTAAACATTTGTTGTTTCATTCTCTCACAGATGGTGAGGACTCGTACTACCGCGCGGGATGGACAACCACCAGTACCACCAGCTAGGGCCGCAAGAGGCCGAGGTCACGGTAGAGGCCGCGGTAGGGGCAGAGGTGCATCCCGCACAGCAGCTGGGGCAGTACCTGCAGATCCACCAGTTGCCCCAGATCAGGACCAGATTCTAGTTGTTGATGCACAGCTCAGGCACCACCTGTGCCTATTGTGATTCCAGGCCTTCAGGAGGCCTTAGCTCAGATTCTGACCGCGTGTACCAGTCTTGCTCAGGCGGTCTCTATTCCTGCCGCAGCAGCCACTTCTCAGGCTGGGAGAGGTGCTCAAACTCCCGCTACCCGCACACCAAAGCATGTGGTGTAGGGATTCTAGATACCGGGGGCACCACCAGCCCAGTCGGTTGTAGCTGCTAAGGACTATGTGGTTCCTACTATGCCTGAGAATGAAAAGCATTGATTGGAGAGGTTTGGGAGACTCCAGCCTCCATCTTTCAGTGGTACAGAGGGAGAGGATGCACTGGGTTTCTTGGACAGGTGTCAGAGGATACTCCATACAGCAGGTATTCTGGAGACCAGTGGGGTCTTGTTCACTACCTTTCAGTTCTCTGGGGCTGTATTCAGTTAGTAGGAGGCTTACGAGAGGCGTAGGCCGGTCGACGCAGTGCCCCTTACCTGGCAGTAGTTCTCCGTTATCTTTCTGGAGAAGTTTGTGCCTCAGTCCCGTAGAGAGGAGCTGCGCATACAGTTTGAGTAGCTTCGTCAGGGTGATATGTCTGTGACGCAGTAAGAGATGTGATTCTCTGAGTTGTCCCATCATGCTATCTGGTTGTTTCCCACAGACAGGGAGAGGATCAGGAGTTTTATAGATGGCCTCACTTATCATCTGCGATTGCTTATGACCAGAGAGAGAGTGTCTGGTTCTACTTTTGATGAGGTGTTCGACATTGCTCGTCAGATTGAGATGGTTTGCAGTCAGGTGAGGGTTGAGAGGGAGGCTAAGAGGCCTCGTGGACAGGTAGGATTTAGCGATGCTCCTTCTGGGGGTTAGTTTCAGCACGGTAGAGGTCGTCCCTTCAGAAATGCTCAGATGGCTCGTCTAGGTCACCGTGGTGCATCATCTGGCCATGGTTCTCACAGTTTTCAGCAGGGTCGTTCATCTCTCGGTGCCATCCCAGCGCAAAGTTTGTCCCGTGCTCCATCGGGTCAGGGTTCGTCTATGCCAGGTCCTTCTGCCAGTTATCCCGGTGCTCGGGGCTCCCTTCAGTCCCCTGCACCAGCACCGAGGAGTTGTTCTGAGTGTGGGGAGTTTGGTCACATGAGGAGAGAGTGTCCCCATATAGTGGAAGGTCTATCTCCACATAGGAGCCAGTCTATGTTATCAGCACCAGCCACTCCACCACCCGCTCAGCTAGCTCGGGGTAGAGCCTAGTCAGCTAGAATTCCCCCGAGAGGGGGAGACAGATCAGGGGGTGGCCAAGCATATTTCTATGCCCTCCCTACCAAACCAGATGCCATTGCTTCAGATGTTGTGATTACAGGTATTGTCTCAGTTTGCCACAGATATGCCTATGTATTATTTGACCCTGGTTCCACTTATTTATATGTTTCCTCATATTTTGCTCATTTTTTGGATATGCCTCT
The DNA here is from genome assembly GCF_000715075.1 of Nicotiana tabacum. Taxonomy (NCBI): domain Eukaryota; kingdom Viridiplantae; phylum Streptophyta; class Magnoliopsida; order Solanales; family Solanaceae; genus Nicotiana; species Nicotiana tabacum. The sequence continues at coordinate 91,566,288 of NC_134103.1, forward strand.
TGAGTCTTTAGTTTCATCTGTTTATGTATCTACTCCTGTGGGTGATACTATTATTGTGGACCGCGTATATCGGTCATGTGTGGTGACTATTGGGGGTCTGGAGACTAGAGTGGATCTTTTTCTGCTCAGTATGGTCGATTTTGATGTGATATTGGGTATGGATTGGTTGTCTCCATGTCATGCTGTTCTAGATTATCATGCTAAGACTGTGACGTTAGAAATGTTGGGGTTGCCGAGAGTTGAGTGGAGTGGTTCTATAGACTATGTTCCCAGTAGAGTGAATTCATACTTGAAGGCTCAGCGGATGGTTGAGAAGGATTGTCTATCCTATTTTGCTTTTGTGAGGGATGTTAGTGTAGAGACTCCTGCCATTGATTCTGTTCCGGTGGTGCATGATTTTCCGGATGTGTTTCCTGCAGACCTGCCAAGCATGCCGTCTGATAGGGATATTGACTTCGGTAGTGATTTGGTGTTGGGCACTCAGCCCATTCTATTCCACCATATCATATGGCACCGGCGGCATTGAAGGAGTTGAAGGAACAACTTCAGGAACTCCTTGATAAGGGGTTTATTCGGCCTAGCGTGTCACCTTGGGGTGCACCGATTCTATTTGTAAAGAAGAAAGATGGTTCTATGAGGATGTGCATTGACTACAGGCAATTGAACAAGGTCACAGTTAAGAACAAGTATCCTTTGCCACGTATTGATGATCTATTTGACCAGCTTTAGGGGTGAGGGTGTTCTCCAAGATTGATTTGAGGTTAGGGTATAACCAATTGAAGATTCAGGATTCGGATATTCTTAAGACAGCTTTCAGGACCCGATATGGCCATTATGAATTCCTTGTGATGTCTTTTGGGGTGACTAACGCCCCAGCAGTGTTCATACATTTGATGAACAGTGTGTTTTAGCCTTATTTGGACTCGTTCATTATTGTATTCATTGATGATATCCTGGTGTACTATCGTAGCCAAGAGGAGCATGCCCAGCATCTGAGAATTGTGTTACAAATATTGAGGGAGGAGAAGATTTATGCAAAGTTCTCCAAGTGTGAGCTTTGATTTGGTTCAGTGGCGTTCTTAGGGCATGTGGTGTCCAGCGAGGGTATTCAGGTAGATCCTAAGAAGATAGAGGCGGTGCAGAGTTGGCCCAGACCATCCTTAACCACGGAGATTAGGAGCTTTCTTGGTTTGGCTGGCTATTACCGTCGTTTTGTGGAGGGTTTTTCATTTATTTATCGCCCTTGACCAAATTGACCCAAAAGGGTGCTCCATTCAGGTGGTCGGATGAGTGCGAGGAAAGCTTTTAGAAGCTCAATACTGCTTTGACCATGGCCCCAGTTCTAGTTCTTCCATCAGCTTTTGGTTCTTACACAGTGTATTTTGATACTTCACGGATAGGTATTAGATGTGTTCTGATGTATGAGGGTATAGTGATTGCTTATGCTTCGCGCCAGTTGAAGACCCACGAGAAAAACTATCATGTCCATGATCTTGAGTTAGCAACTATTGTTCACGCCTTGAAGATTTGGCAGCACTATCTGTACGGGGTTCGTTGTGAGATCTACACTGATCACCGGAGTTTGCAGCATCTGTTCAAGCAGAAGGATCTTAACTTGCGTCAGTAGAGGTGGTTGGAGCTTCTTAAGAACTATGATATCAGCATTCTGTACCATCCCGGGAAGGCCAATATGGTGGCCGATGCCTTGAGGCACCGGGCGGAGAGTTTGGGATGTTTAGCATATCTTAGCTAGCCAGCTTGTCAGATTGGATATTTCGAAGCCGAGTCGGGTATTGGCTTGTGTGGTCTCTAGGTCTTCTCTTTATGATCATATCAGGGAGCTTCAGTATGATGACCCCCATCTGCTCGTCCTCCAGGATAGGGTTCAGCGAGGTGATGCTAGAGATGTTACTATTGGTGATGATGGTGTGTTGAGGATGCAGGGCCGGATATGTGTGCCCAATGTGGATGGGCTTCGGGAATTGATTCTTGAGGATGCCCACAGCTCGAGGTATTCCATTCATCCGGGTGCCGCGAAGATGTACCAGGATTTGAGACAACACTATTGGTGGAGGAGGATAAAGAAGGATAGTTGGGTTTGTGGCTCGGTGTCTCAACTATCAGCAGGTTAAGTGTGAGCATCAGAGACCGGGTGGCTTGCTTCAGAGATTAGACATCCCAGAGTGGAAGTGGGAGCGGATCACCATGGATTTCATAGTTGGGCTCCCACGGACTTCGAGGAAGTTCGATGCTATTTGGGTGATTTGGGATCAGCTGACCAAGTCTGCACACCTCATTCCAGTTGGTACTACTTACTCTTCAGAGCAGTTGGCTGAGATTTACATCCGAGAGATTTTTCGCCTTCATGGTGTCCCAGTTTCCATCATTTCGGATAGAGGCACACAGTTTACATCGCAGTTTTGGAGGGCCGTCCAGCAAGAGTCAGGTACTCAGGTTGAGTTGAGCAAGTCTTTCACCCTCAGACGGACGGACGGACAGTCCGAGCGCACTATCCAGATATTGGAGGACATGTTACGCGCTTGTGTCATTGATTTTAGGGGTTCATGGGACCAGTTTCTGCTGCTCACGAAGTTTGCATATAACAATAGTTATCAGTAGAGCATTCAGATTGCTCCGTACGAGGCTTTATATGGGAGGCTGAGTAGACCTATGGTGGGATTGTTTGAGCCGGGTGAGGCTAGGAACTTGGGTACAGACTTGGTCCAGGATGCATTAGACAAGGTGAAATTGATTCAGGAGCGGATTTCCACGGCACAGACTAGGCAAAAGAGCTATGCTGATAGGAAGGTTTGTAATGTTTCTTTCATGGTCGGGGAGAAATGTTCTGCTGAAGGTATCACCCATGAAGGGTGTTATGAGGTTTGGGAAGAGGGTCAAGTTGAGCCTTCGATTCATTGGGCCTTTTGAGGTACTTCAGAGGATCGGGGAGGTGGCATACAAGATTGCCTTGCCACCTAGCTTGTCGAGTGTGCATCCAGTATTTCATGTTTTTATACTCCGAAAGTATATTGGCGATCCGTCCCATGTTTTAGATTTCAGCACAGTTCAGTTGGATGGTGATATGACTTATGATGCGGAGCCGGTAGCAATTTTGGAGCGGCAGGTTCGGAAGTTGAGGTCAAAGGATATAGCTTCAGTGAAGGTGCAGTGGAGAGGTCAGCCTGTGGAGGAGGCCACTTAGGAGAGCGAGCGGGAGATGCGGAGCAGATAGCAATACCTATTTGAGACTCCCTGTATATTTCTAGACCCGTTCGAGGACGAACGTTTGTTTAAGAGGGGGAGGATGTAACGACTCGGCCGATCATTTCGAGATTTATAGCCCCGTTTCCCCCCATTTCTGCTTATTTAGTGCTTTACACTTGTATTATGTCTTACAGGGTTGGTTGGTTCGGGTCCGGAGTGGTTTTTGGAGTGAATTGAGACACTTAGTCTCTTAATTGGAAGCTTAGGTTGGAAAAGTCGACCGAATGTCGACATGTGAGAAAACGACCTCAGATTTGAATTTTTATGGTTCCGTTAGCTCCGTTAGGTGATCTTGGACTTAGGAGCACGTCCGAAATGTGATTTGGAGGTCCGTAGTAGAATTAGGCTTGAATTGGCGAAAGTTGGAATTTTAGCAATTTTGGCCGGCAGTGGAAATTTTGATATCGGGGTCGGATTGGATTTCCGGAAGTTGGAATAGGTTCGTGGTGTCATTTTTTACTTGTGTGTAAATTTTGAGGTCAATCCGACGTGGTTTAATAGGTTTCGATGTCGTTTGTGGAATTTAAAAGTCTAGAAGTTTTTTAGGCTTGAATCCGGGTGTAATTGGTGTTTTGATGTTGTCTTGAGTGATTCGAAGGTTCGACTAAGTTCACATGGGGTTACATGACTCGTTGGTATGATCGATTGAGGTCTCAGAGGCCTCGGGGTGATTTCGGGTGGTTAAAGGCTTTGGGAGTTGAGGAATTGCAGCTGAAGCTACTGCTACTGGTGTAACCGCACCTGCGGAGTGGGAACCGCAAGTGCGAGCCCGCAGAAGCGAAGAAGTTGCCGCAGTTGCGGCTAAGGAGGACCTGGGCAAAGGACGCATGTCCGATGGTATTCCTGCACCTGCGATGGTCGCAGAAGCAGATTTAGGGGCGCAGGTGCGAGTTTGGACCGCAGGTGCGATGTAGTTCCCGTACCCGCGAAGAGCGTAGATGCGGTCACTTGATCGCAGGAGCGGAGGCAGTGTTTAGGGATTTTTCCGCAAAAGCAGGGCTTTGCCCGCAGATGCGGAAATGGAGCCGCAGGTGTGAGAAGTCTGGGCAGAACCTATAAAAAGAACACTTCGAGCTTTTTCACCATTTTCATCATTTTTGAGCTCGGATTTTGGGGATTTTGAGAGAGATTTCAGAGTAATCACTGAGGTAAGTTCCTTGTGCCTATTTATTTTCAATAATGGTGTTTTCCCACTGATTTTACACCTAGTTGGTGAGTGTTTGAGGTGAGATTTGGAAGATTAGGGCTTGGGAATTGGAGAGTGAATTTTGGATTTTTGGAGGGGCAATTGAGGTCGAATGTTGATAAATTTAGTATGGTTAGACTCGTGAGTGAATGGGCTTTCGGGTTTTGTGACTTTCGTCGTGTTTCGAGATGTGGGCCCGGGGGGCGGATTGAGCCGATTTCGGATTTTGGGTAATGTTTTAGTAGTTTTCTTGTGGAATTGATCCTTTTAAACAATATTGACTATCTCGTACTGTTTGTGGCTAGATTCGGGGTATTTGGAGGCTGATTCGAGAGGCAAGGGCATTTCGGAGTAGGATTTCTGCGCGGTTGAGGTAAGTAACAGTCTTAAATCTGGTTTTGAGGGTATGAAACCCCGAGAATTGGTATGATGTGAATATTTGGAGGTGACGGGCGTGTGAGCGTGCTCCGTGAGGGATTGTGACTTAGTTCGTTCTGTGAGACTGTAAAGTCGAATAGCCATTGTTATTACTTGTTTTGTTTCATTGTCTTTGAGCAATTGACTGCCTTTCATGTTAAAAACCATGCTTAGGCCATATGATATCACTGTTGGGACCTGCAGCGGTCGAATAATTGTTGAATTGACTGCTAATTGTTGTCTTGTACTCAGTCAGAATCTTACTTGTGTGTTATATCTCTGTTCCCTCTCTTTTCTTGTTGATACTTGTTGTATTCTCTGTTTGGTGTAATTATTATGATATTCTGTGAGCCCGAGGGGCTGGAGAGGTTAGTGACTGAGATAGGGCCTGAGTGCCGAGCCGTGAGGTATATGGATCGGGTTGCACGCCGCAACAAGCCTTCGGGCTATATATATATTATTGGACCGGGTTGCACGCCGCAACAAGCCTTCGGGCTATATATATATATATATATATATATATATATATATATATATATATATGTGTGTGTGTGTGTGTGTGTGTGTGTGTGTGTATTATATATATAATTTATATTGTTAAATATTGGATCGGGTTGCATGCCACAACAATCCTTCGAGCTATATATATACATTATTGGATCGGGTTGCACGCCGTAACAATATTGGATCGGGTTGTATGCCGAAACAATATTGGATTGGGTTGTATGCCGCAACAATATAGCGCTTGGGCTGAAAGAGCCCTCCGGAGTCTGTACACCCCCAGTGAGCGCAGGTACCTATGCAGAGTGTGTATTGAGGGCTAAGAGCCGAGAGTATGAGTTGTTGAGATGAGTTGAGTGACCGCTGCCTTGAGAGGTTGTACTTGCTTTTATTTATTGTTGCACTTAGTTGTTATCTATTGTTGTTGTGAAATTTCTGGAAGATTCATATCTGTTTTACTTGAGCTCGAACTGATTTGACTTATACCACCGGATTTGAAAGCATGTTCACTCTTTACTTAAAACTTTTACAATGATCTGTATTATTATAGTTTGTTACTGCTTCTCAGTTCCTTATTTAATTCTGTTTCTTGCTGAGTTGGTTCTACTCATGCTACACCCTGCACTTCATGTGCAGATCCAGGTGTGTACGGTTCTGGCGGTCGCTGAGTTCGTGTGCGAGCTGATTATCGGAGACTTACGAGATAGCTGCCGGCGTCCGCAGTCCTTGTTTCTTCTTTCTTATTATCTTTTCTCTCTTGTATTGGCATTTGGCCCAGACTGTGGTAGACTCTGTTTCTAGATTGGTTATTAGATGCTCATGACTTTGTGACACCCCGATGTCGGGCTATCATTCCGCACTTGTGTTTTGGGTTTTTACCCCGTTATTATGTAAACCTTCAGTTAGTTTAATTACTTTAGTTCACTTCTGTTATATATTGAAAGCATATTGATAATGTCGGCTTGCCTAGTTCCACGATAGGTACCATCTCAACTGGTCAGGTATTTGGGTCGTGACAAGTTGGTATCAAAGCCTAGGTTACATAGGTCTCACGAGTCATGAGCAGGTTTAGTAGAGTCTTGCGAATCGGTATGGAGACATCTGTACTTATCTTCGAGAGGTTGCAGAACCCTTGGGAAACTCCACATTCTTGAATTCTTGTCATGTGAATTTGTTGATTCTAGTAACTAAACATATGTTGTTTCATTCTCTCATAGATGGTGAGGACTCGCACTACCGGGCAGGATGGACAGCCGCCAATACCACCAGCTAGGGACGCGAGAGGCCGAGGTCGCGGTAGAGGTCGCGGTAGGGGCAGCAGTTCAGCCCGCACAGCAGCTGGGGCAGTACCTGCAGATTCACCAGTTGTCCCAGATCAGGACCAGATTCCAGTTGTTGATGCAGCAGCTCAGGCACCACCTATGCCTATTGTGATTCCAGGCCTTCAGGAGGCCTTAGCTTAGATTCTAACCGCGCGTACCAGTCTTGCTTAGGCGATCTCTGTTCCGTCCGCAGTAGCCAATTCTCAGGATGGGAGAGGTGCTCAGACTCCCGCTACCCGCACACCAGAGCAGGTGGTATAGGAATTCCAGACACCAGGGGCAAACCCAGCCCAGCCAATTGCAGTTGCTCAGGACTATGTGGTTCCTGCTATGTCTGAGGATGAGTAGCATAGATTAGAGAGGTCTGGGAGACTCCAGCCTCCATCTTTCAGTGGTGTAGAGGGAGAGGATGCACAGGGTTTCTTGGACAGCTGTCAGAGGATACTCTGTACAGCAAGTATTCTGGAGACCAGTGGGGTCTCGTTCACTACCTTTTAGTTCTCTAGGGCTGCATTCAGTTGGTGGGAGGCATACGAGAGGTGTAGGCCGGTCGGCGCAGCGCCCCTTACCTGGCAGCAGTTCTCCGTTATCTTTCTTGAGAAGTTCGTGCCTCAATCCCGCAGAGAGGAGCTGCACAGACAGTTTGAGCAGCTTCGTCAGGTTGATATATCTGTGATGCAGTATGAGATGTGATTCTCGAAGTTGGCCCGTCATGCTATCTGGTTGGTTCCCAAAGACAGGGAGAAGATCCGAAGGTTTATAGATGGCCTCACTTATAAGCTGCGATTGCTTATGACTAGAGGGAGAGTGTCTGGAGTTACTTTTGATGAGGTTGTTGACTTTGCTCGTCAAATTGAGATGGTTCGCAGTCAAGAGAGGGTTGAGAGGAGGCCAAGAGGCCTCATGGATAGGGAGGATTTAGCGGTGCTCCTTCCGGGGTCAGTTTCAGAACGGTTGAGGTCGTCCATTCAGACATGCTCAGACGGCTCGTCCAGGTCACCGTGGTGCATCATCTAGCCATGGTTCTAACAGTTATCAGCAGGGTCGTTCATCTCTCGGTGCCCTCCCAGTGCAGAGTTCATCCCGTGCTCCATCGGGTCAGGGTTCGTCTATGCCAGGTCCTTCTGCCAGTTATCCCGGTGCTCGGGGATCCCTTCAGTCCCCTGCACCAGCACCGAGGAATTATTATGAGTGTGGGGAGTTTGGTCACATGAGGAGAGAGTGTCCCCGTATAGTGGAAGGTCCATCTCCGTAGAGGAGCCATTCTATGTCATCAGCACCAACCCCTCCACCACCCGCTCAGCCAGCCCGGGGTGGAGCCCAGTCAGCTAGGGGTCTCCCGAGAGGGGGAGGCAGATCAGGGGGTGGCCAGGCCCGTTTCTATGCCCTCCCTGCCAGACCAGATGCCATTGCTTCAGATGTTGTGATTACAGGTATTGTCTTAGTTTGCCACAGAGATGCCTATGTATTATTTAACCCTGGTTCCACTTATGCATATGTTTCCTCGTATTTCGCTCATTTTTTGGGAATGCCCCGTGATTCTTTAGTTTCATCTATTTATGTATCTACTCATGTCGGTGATACTATTATTGTGGACCGCGTATATCGTTCATGCCTGGTGACTATTGGGGGTCTGGAAACTAGAGTGGATCTTTTGCTTCTCAGTATGGTCGATTTTGATGTGATATTGGGCATGGATTAGTTGTCTCCATGTCATGTTGTTCTATATTGTCACGATAATACTGTGACGTTAGAAATGTCGGGGTTGCCAAGAGTTGAGTGGAGCATTTCTATAGACTATGTTCCCAGTAGAGTGATTTCATACTTGAAGGCTCAGCGGATGGTTGAGAAGGGTTATCTATCCTATTTTGCTTTTGTGAGGGATATTAGTGTAGAGACTCCTGCCATTGATTCTGTTCCGGTGGTGCGTGATTTCCGGATGTGTTTCCTGCAGACCTACCGGGCATGCCGCCTGACAGGGATATTGACTTCGGTATTGATTTGGTGCTGGGCACTCAGCCTATTTCTATTCCACTGTATCATATGGCACCGGCGGAGTTGAAGGAGTTGAAGGAACAACTTCAGGAACTCCTTGATAAGCGGTTTATTCGGCCTAGCGTGTCACCTTGGGGTGCACCGGTTCTATTTATAAAGAAGAAAGATGGTTCTATGAGGATGTGCATTGACTACAGGCAGTTGAACAAGGTCACAATTAAGAACAAATATCCTTTTCCACGTATTGATGATCTATTTGACTAGCTTCAGGGGCGAGGGTGTTCTCCAAGACTGATTTGAGGTCAGAGTATCACCAACTAAAGATTCGGGATTCAGATATTCTTAAGATAGCTTTCATGACCCGATATGGCCATTATGAGTTCCTTGTGATGTCGTTTGGGGTGACTAACGCCCCAGCAACGTTCATGCATTTGATGAACAGTGTGTTTCAGCCTTATTTGGACTCGTTTGTTATTGTATTCATTGATGATATCCTGGTGTACTCTCGTAGCCAGGAGGAGCATGCCCAGCATCTGAGAATTGTGTTACAAAGATTGAGGGAGGAGAAGATTTATGCAAAGTTCTCCAAGTGTGAGTTTTGGATCGGTTCAGTGGCGTTCTTGGCGCACGTGGTGTCCAGCGAGGGTATTTAGGTGGATCCAAAGAAGATAGATGTGGTGCAGAGTTGGCCCAGACCATCCTCAGCCACGGAGATTAGGAGCTTTCTTGGTTTGGCGGGCTATTACCGTCATTTTGTGGAGTGTTTTTCATCTATTGCATCGCCCTTGACTAAATTAACCCAAAAGGGTGCTCCATTCAGTTGGTCGGATGAGTGCGAGGAGAGCTTTTAGAAGCTCAAGACTGCTTTGACCACGGCCCTTGTTCTAGTTCTGCCATTAGCTTCTGGATCTTACACAGTGTATTGTGATGCTTCGCGGATAGGTATATAATGTGTTCTGATGCAGGAGGGTAGAATGATTGCTTATGCTTCACGCTAGTTGAAGACCCACGAGAAGAACTATCATGTCCATGATCTTGAGTTAGCAACTATTGTTCACGCCTTGAAGTTTTGGCGGCACTATCTGTACGGGGTTCATTGTGAGATCTACACTAATCACCAGAGTTTGCAGCATCTATTCAAGCAGAAGGATCTTAACTTGCGTCGGCGGAGGTGGTTGGAGCTTCTCAAGGACTATGATATCAGTATTCTGTACCATCCCGAGAAGGCCAATATGGTGGCCGATGCCTTGAGGCACCGGGCGGAGAGTTTGGGAAGTTTAGCATGTTTTCTAGCAGTAGAGAGACCCTTGGCATTGGATGTTCAGGCCTTAGCTAGCCAGCTTGTCAGATTGGATATTTCGGAGCCGAGTCAGGTATTGGCTTGTGTGGTCTCTAAGTCTTCTCTTTATGATCGTATCAGGGAGCGTCAGTATGATGACCTCCATCTGCTTGTCCTCTAGGATAGGGTTCGGCGAGGTGATGCTAGAGATGTGACTATTGGTGATGATGGCGTGTTGAGGATGCAGGACCGGATATGTGTGCCCAATGTGGATGGGCTTCGGGAGTTGATTCTTGAGGAGGCCCAAAGCTCGCGGTATTCCATTCATCCGGGTGCCGCGAAGATGTACCAGGATTTGAGACAGCACTATGGGTGGAGGAGGATGAAGAAGGATATAGTTGGGTTTGTGGCTCGGTGTCTCAACTGTCAGCAGGTTAAGTATGAGCATCAGAGACAGGGTGGCTTTCTTCAGAGATTAGAGATCCCAGAGTAGAAGTAGGAGCAGATCACCATGGATTTCGTAGTTGGGCTCCCATGGACTTCGAGGAAGTTCGATACTATTTAGGTGATTTTGGATCGGCTGACCAAGTCCGCGCACTTCATTCCAGTTGGTACTACTTACTCTTCAGAGCGGTTGGCTGAGATTTACATCCAAGAGATTGTTCACCTTCATGGTGTCCTAGTTTCCATCATTTCAGATAGAGGCACACAGTTTACATCGCAGTGTTGGAGGGCCGTGCAGCGAGAGTTGGGTACTCAGGTTGAGTTAAGTACAGCCTTTCACCCTCATACGGAAGGATAGTCCGAGCGCACTATCCAGATATTGGAGGACATGTTACGCGCTGATATCATTGATTTTGGGGGTTCATGGGACCAGTTTCTGCCGCTCGCGGAGTTTGCATATAACAACAGTTATTAGTCGAGCATTCAGATGGCTTTATATGGGAGGCTGTGTAGATCTCCAGTAGGATGGTTTGAGCCGGGTAAGGCTAGGCACTTGGGTACAGACTTGGTCCAGGATGCATTAGACAAAGTGAAATTGATTCAGGAGCGTCTTTGCACGGCGCAGTCTAGGCAGAAGAGTTGTGCTGACAGGAAGGTCTGTGATGTGTCTTTCATGGTCGGGGAGAAGGTTCTACTGAAGGTATCACCCATGAAGGGTGTTATGAGGTTTGGGAAAAGGGGCAAGTTGAGCCTTCAGTTCATTGGGCCTTTTGAGGTACTTCAAAGGATCGGGGAGGTGGCATACGATCTTGCCTTTCCACCTAACTTGTCGAGTGTGCATCCAGTATTTCATGTTTCTATACTCTGAAAGTATATCGGCGATCCATCCCATGTTTTGGATTTCAGCACGGTTCAGTTGGATGGTGATATGACTTATGATGCAGAGCCGGTGGCCATTTTAGAGCGGCAGGTTCGGAAGTTAAGGTCAAAGATATAGCTTCAGTGAAGGTACAGTGGAGAGGTCAGCCTATGAAGGAGGCCACTTGGGAGAGCGAGCGGGAGATGCAGAGCAGATATCCATACCTATTTGAGACACCGGGTATGTTTCTAGATCCGTTCGAGGACGAACGTTTGTTTAAGAGAGGGAGGATGTAACGACCTGGACGGTCGTTTCGAGAGTTATAGCCCCGTTTCCCCATTTCATCTTATTTTTTTCTTTATAACTATATTATGTCTTACCGGGTTGGTTGGTTTGGGTACGGTGTGGTTTTGGAGTGAATTGAGACACTTAGTCTCTTAATTGGAAGCTTAATTTGGAAAAGTCAACCGGATGTCGACTTGTAGGAAAACGACCTCAGATTTGAATTTTTATGGTTCTGTTAGCTCCGTTAGGTAATTTTGGACTAAGGAGCCCGTCCGGAATGTGATTTGTATGTCCGTAGTAGAATTAGGCTTGAATTGGCGAAAGTTGAAATTTTGGCAATTTTGGCCGGCAGTGGAAATTTTGATATCGGGGTCGGATTGGATTTTTGGAAGATGGAATAGGTTCGTGGTGTCATTTTTTACTTGTGTATAAAATTTGAGGTCAATCGGACGTGGTTTGGTAGGTTTCGACGTCGTTTGTGGAATTTGAAAGTCTAGAAGTTCTTTAAGCTTGAATCCGGGTGTAATTGGTGTTTTGATGTTGTCTTGAGTGATTAGAAGGTTTGACTAAGTTCTCATGGGGTTACATGACTCGATGGTATGATCAGTTGAGGTCCTGGATGCCTCGGGGTGATTTCGGGTGGTTAACGGCTTTGGGAGTTGAGGAATTGCAGCTGAAGCTGCTGCTACTGGTGTAACCGCACCTGCGGAGTGGGAACCGCAGGTGCGACCCCACAGAAGTGAAGGAGTAGCCGCATATGCGGCTAAGGAGGACCTGGGCAGAGGACGCAGGTGCAATGGTATTCCAGCACCTGCAATGGTCGCAGAAGTGGATTTAGGGGCGCAGGTGCAAGTTTGGACAGCAGGTGCGATGTAATTCCCGCACCCGCGAAGAGCGCAGATGCGGTCACTTGATCGCAGGAGAGGAGGCAGTGTTTAGGGATTTTTCTGTAGAAGCGGGGCTTTGCCCGTGGATGCGAAAATGGAGCCGTAGGTGCGAGAAGTCTGGGCAGAACCTATAAATAGAATACTTCGAGCTTTTTCACCATTTTCATCATTTTTGAGCTCGGATTTTCGGGATTTTAAGAGAGGTTTCGGAGTAATCACTGCGGTAAGTTCCTTGTGCCTATTTATCTTCAATAATGGTGTTTCCCCACTTATTTTACACCTAGTTGGTGAGTGTTTGAGGTAAGATATGGGAGATTAGGGCTTGGAAATTGGAGAGTGAATTTTGGGGTTTTGGAGGGGCAATTGAGGTCGAATTTTGATAAATTTGGTATGGTTAAACTCGTGAGTGAATAGGCTTTTGGATTTTGTTACTTTCGTCAGGTTTCGAGACGTGGGACCGGGGGGCCGGGTTGAGCCGATTTTGGAATTTGGGCAATACTTTATTAGTTTACTTGTGGAATTGATCCTTTTAATGAATATTGACTATCTCGTACTGTTTGTGGCTAGATTCGGGGCATTTGGAGGCCGATTCAAGAGGCAAGGGCATTTCAGAGTAGGATTTCTGTGCGGTTGAGGTAAGTAACAGTCTTAAATCTGGTTTTGAGGGTATGAAACCCCGAGAATTGGTATGATGTGAATATTTGGAGGTGACGCACATGCTAGGTGACGGGCGTGTGAGCATGTACCGTGAGGGATTGTGACTTGGTCCGTCCCGTGAGACTGTAAAGTCGAATAGCCATTGTTATTACTTGTTTTCTTTCCTTGTCTTTGAGCAATTGACTGCCTTTCATGTTAGAAACCATGCTTAGGCCATATGATATCACTGTTGGGACCTGCAGCGGTCAAATACTTGTTGAATTGACTTCTAATTGCTATCTTATACTAAGTCACAGTATTACTTGTGTGTTATATCTTCGTTCCCTCTCATTTCTTGTTAATACTTGTTGTATTTTCTGTTTCGGCTAATTATTATGATATTCTGTAAGTCCGGGGGGTTGGAGAGGTTAGTGACTAGAATAGGGCCTGAGTGCCGAGCTGTGAGCTGTGAGGTACATGGATCGGGTTGCACGCCTCAACAAGCCTTCGGACTCTATATATATATATATATATATATATATATATATATATATATATATATATATAATTATTGGTAAAACAAAATCGAGGAGTATTGGATCGGGTTGCATGCCGCAACAAGCCTTCGGGCTATATATATATATATATATATATATATATATATATATATATATATATATATTATTGGATCGGGTTGCACGCCGCAACAATCCTTCGGTCTATATATATATACATTATTGGATCGAGTTGCATGCCGCAACAATATTAGAACGGGCTGCACGCCGCAGCAATATAGCGCTTGGGCTGAAGGAGCCCCTCCGGAGTCTGTACACCCCCAGTGAGCGCAGGTACCTATTGAGAGTGTGTATTGAGAGCTTAAAGTCGAGAGTATGAGCTGTTGAGATGAGTTGAGTGACTTCTGCTTGAGAGGTTGTACTTGCTTTTATTTATTGTTGCACTTAGTTGTTATCTGTTGTTGTTGTGAAATTTCTGGAAGATTCATATCTATTTTACTTGAGCTCGAACTGATTTGACTTATAACACTGAATTTGAAAGCATGTTCACTCTTTACTGAAAACGTTTGAAATGATCTGTATTATTATAGTTCGTCACTGCTTCTCAGTTCCTTATTTAATTCTGTTACATGCTGAGTAGGTTGTACTCATGCTACACCATGCACATCATGTGCAGATCCAGGTGTGTACGGTTCTGGCGGTCACTGAGTTCGTGCGCGAGCTGATTATCGGAGACTTACGAGGTAGCTGTTGGCATCCGCAGTCCTTGTTTCTCCTTTATTATTATCTTTTCTCTCTTGTATTGGCATTTGGGACACACTGTAGTAGACTCTGTTTCTAGATTGGTTATTAGATGCTCAAGACTTAGTGACACCCCGATGTCGGGCTATCATTCTGCACTTGTGTTTTGGGTTTTTACCCTGTTATTATGTAAACCTTTAGTTAGTTTAATTGCTTTAGTTCACTTCTGTTATACATTTAAAGCATATTGAGAAGGTCGGCTTGCCTAGTTCCATGATAGGTGCCATCACGACTGGTCACGTATTTGGGTCGTGACATCAAGCTACCGTCAAAACCCAGCCTCAAGTCCTCCAGACTGGCCCATCATCATTTCATCAGCATGCCAAAACCACATCTCGCACCTCAACCATAGAATCACAAGCCACCGGCGCACGGCCGGTACCGAGCGCTCACATGCGCATACGAATGCGTGGAAGGAATTCAAAGGGTTACGCTTCAAGTTGAATCAATGTCGCACAATAAGGAAAGAAAGATGGGAAGTATATCCTAAATGTCCTATAGACTCTCGAAGATAGGTATGGACGTCATCATACCGATCCGCAAGACTCTACTAGACACTTGCTCATGACTTGTAGAACCTATGAAAATAGAGCTCTGATACCACCTGTCACGATCCTAAATCCACTAGTCATGATGGCACCTAACCCAACCCGCTAGGCAAGCCTATTAACCACTAACCAGTTCCAATAACAATTAAAAAAGCAATTAAGTAAAAAAATATCTGAATCTTATACATTTCCCAAGGACTAGTAATACAAATCATGAGCTTCTAAGAATAGAGTTTACAAAGCCGAAATGAAATAAATACGTAGTCTGTTTGAAAAGTACATAAACAGAGTTTTATAGATCTAAAGCTACCACGAACAAGAGGCAGCTACAACCGGGACGCAGGTACATCTTCAATCCAGCTCCCATCGAAAACAGCAACATCAGCAACGACATCTGCACGCAAGGTGCAGAAGTGTAGTATGAGTACAACCGATCCCATGTACTCAATAAGTAACAAACCTAACCTTAGGTTGAAAGTAGTGACGAGCTAACAAAAAGGGAGTCGAGTCCAACACCAATATTCCACAACAGTTCATAACAGCATAGTTCAAATAACAAACGAGCATCTCAGAATAAAAGGCTCAGTTCGTTCACAGTTCCAGAAAAATAGGCATTTCTTTTCAAGTATCTCAGTGAAAACCCAAATCTTTTATCAAAAAATCCAAAATACGAGTAAGCTTGAAAACTATGATTTTTCCCAAAAATCCTTTCAACAATAAATAAGATGTTTCATATTCTTTCCAGATAGCAAGTGTGAAATACCTCTCTATGCCCACATATCAATGTGTGTAAAAAGTCATGAATGACGTGATACCGTACATCATGAGAAAAAATGCATCTATATGCATGTATGTCATGTGTGCATGCCAATGCCATGTATCTCAGAGATGAATCATGTATTCACACTCTCAGAGTACTCAATCTCACTGTCTCACACTTTTCACTCATCATGCTCAACCACTCGGTACTGTATATGGCCCATACGGCCCAGGGAAGATCCATACCGGAATATATATATCACTGATCATCAGTCACTCAGTACCGAGGAAGGCCAATCCTACCCCATGGAGAAGATCCATTTTCAGGTATATAAATGCTTCGGACAAGATCCATGTCCAGGGAAGATCCAACCCTTAATATAATCAACCGCGCTCACTGGGGTGTGCAGACTCTGGAGGGGCTCCTGCAGCCCAAGCGCTATCATAAGCCAGATCCAGGCATAAATCAATATAGCATGCTGCGGCATGCAGCCCGATCCCATAACTGTCACTCATAATCAGGCTCTCGGCCTCACTCAGTCATTAAACTCTCCAGTCTCACCCACGGGCTCACAATATCATGAAACTAGCCCGATAATAATTATATGATGTATTAATAAATAACAACTGAGACTGATATATGATATGAATACATGAATATGACTAACTACAAAATATCAATGAAATCAGTGAGATGACAGCAAGAAACAACCACTATGGGTCCTAACACTATCGGCATAAAGCCTAACATGATATCTAGCATGATTGACAGCTCAATTACTTTATCACATGATGAAAACACGGATATTAACAAAATAGGACTACTATACAGTGCCATGAAAATAACAAAGTCCCAAATCACTTAGTGCACGCCGACACGCCCGTCACCTAGCATGTGCGTCGCCTCAATACCAATCACACAACACGTATTTCGGGGTTTCATACCCTCAGCACTAAGTTTAGAAGAGTTACTTACCTCGAACAAGCCAATTCCAACATCGAGCAAGCCAAGCAATGCTCCAAAATGCCATCCCACGCGTTCCAGCCTCCGAACGGCTCAAAACTAACCAAAAATAACTCAAATACATCAAACAATGCTAAAGGAACCAATCCCGATCGAAAAAAATCAAATCTTGAATCAAAAGCCCAAAATCGGCCAAATTCCCAACCCGGGCCCGCACCTCGAAACCTGACAAAATTTAGAAAATTCAACAACCCATTCAAGTACGAGTCCAATCATACTAGTTTCACTCAAATCCGACCCCAATTCGATGTTCAAAACTCAAAAATTCATATTATAAAACTTTAGGCCAAAACCCCCAATTTCCACTTTAAATTCACAATCCAAATACCAAAACGAAGGTAGATTCATGAAATATAATCAAAACTAAGTAGAGAACACTTACCCCAATTCATATGGTGACATATGCTTCAAAACGCGCCTCAATCCGAGCTTGGAAATGTTAAAATGAAGCCAAAATCGCGAACCCTTGAATTTATCGTTCTACCCAGCACTTTCGCACCTACGACACATTAGCCGCTTCTGCGGCATCGCTTTTGCGACCAAGATCACGCTTCTGCAGAGAAGCACTGGAGCCTGCCTTCACACCTACGGTAAAATACCTGCATCTGCGCACTCGCAGGTGCGCTCCCAAATGTCGCTTCTGCGCTTCCAACTGCTTTTGCGTTCAACTCACCGCATTTGCGCCTTCGCAGATGCGAAGCAATCTCCACTTCTACGGAACCCTGCTCCCAGCAATATTTCCTATCCTGCGACCCCCTTGCATGCTTCTGCGACCATCGTACCTGCGCAAACCAGCCGCAGGTACGGTCACACCAGAACCAGCAATAGCAACATTGAAGAAAATGATCCGAAATCAATCTGAAACACGCCCGAACCCCTCGGGACCCCGTCCAAATATACCAACAAGTTCCATAACACAATACAGACCTACTCGAGGCCTCAAAATACACATAACAATATCAAAACGACGAATCACACCTCAAATCGAAATCTATGAACTTTGAACTTCAAACTTCCACAACCGATGCCGAAACCTATCAAATCACGTCTGATTGACCTCAAATTTTGTACGCAAGTCACATTCGACATTATGGACCTGCTCTAACTTCCAGAATCGGAATCCGACCCCGATATCAAAAAGTCCACTCCCGGTCAAACTTTCCAAAATTTTAACTTTCGCCATTTCGAGCCAAATTCAACCACGGACCTCCAAATCACAATCTAGACGCGCTCGTAAGTCCAAAATCATCCAACGGAGCTAACGGAATCATCAAAATTCCAATTCGAGGTCAAATACTAAAAAGTCAAACTTGGCCAACTCTTTCAAATTTAAAGCTCCCTAGTTGAGAATCATTCTTCCAAATCAGTCCCGAATAACCTGAAAAACCAAAACTGACAATTCACACAAATCACAGTACATCATACGGAGCTACTCACGCCCGTAAACTATCGAGCGAAGTGCAAATGCTCAAAATGGCCGGTCGTCGTTACAACAAAAGATCGAAGTTTGCTTTTGGGTGTCTTCTTCAAAATTTCAAGCATTACAACAAGACAAAAGAAATCGTTATTTTGAAGCAGGGAACGACTATTTCGATATCGTTATATCAACTTATCAAATTCTTGAGTCAGGTTTTATTATTCTAACTTTATATTATATTTTTTCATTGAAATTTTGTCATTATTGATATTCTTACTTCCTACATATATATTCTTGTTTTAGTTATTATTAGATTTTATTCAATTTAAATATGTCTACTAGAAAATATGAATCCGATTATGCAAAAAGAGAAAAAAAGAGAAATTGTAAGAACAAATCAATTAGTGATAATAATTAGAACAAATCGATTATAAGATAATAATTAATGATTTTGCATTTAAAAAAACTAGAAAAGTAGACTTTAAATAAAAATATACATGACGATCTTATCTTTTTTTAAAAAACAATTAGGGCCTCTCTGTGAAGTTTGGCTTTAGGCCTCCAATCTTGTTGAACCGGCCCTGCCTTTTGTATCAGTTTCGGATTCAAATTTTCATTGTCTCTTTGATGTAGGTTTAGAATTCTTAGTGTACTGATCGTACGTTTAGGTTTGTCCCTTTCGTGTCTTCACTTTGTTTTGGATTCACCTTATGTTTCTAGAATTTTAAAACCAAATCAGTTTATAATAAGGAGGAGTTGACCACTTCTATAAAAGAAACTATTATTCTACATTCTTTATTACAAATTGAGGCCCGCATATCAAACTTGCTTGTGACTTGCGGTAAATTTTCTATCGTGTACTATATTCTTGAAGTTATGTAATAATGGTTGTTCATGCATTATCATTATTAGTTGTATGATTGCATCAAACCAGTCAATATTTTTAAGATTTTTTCCTCTGTTCTATTCCAATTTTCCATCACGAATAGCTATATGATTGTTCCACACACCTATTCTTCTCTAGCTTTTGTATTTTCTTTCTATTTTTTATCGTATTTACTTTGTGTGGTTGATTTTTGCTTCTTGTACTTGAATATAGGTAGACTGCTTCTTGCTAATGTAAGAAATTCAAGATGATAACTTAAAGTTTAATTACCTCATCAAGAAAAGAACTGTATTTGGTTTTTATACATGCTTGATTACGTACAAAAAATTTATTTATATTGGTATACAAGTTGGCATTGAAGGAAAATGCACCAATCATGCTACTAAGAAATTTGGATCCTCAAACAGCTTATGCAATGGTAAAAGAATAATTTGCAAAGGTTTTGACAACAACGTTAGACATGCAGAAATAATAATAGGCCAAAATGTTTCCAAGCATGTGATTATTCCAAAAATTCAACTTTCGCTTCTAATGAAGGATACCCTTTTAAATTCATCAGAAAATAATTTTCAACGCGTTTATTTTTTTCTATGACAATAAATAAAGTACAGGGTCAAACAATCCCAAACATTGGATTGAACTTGCCGCAACATATTTTTCACATGGACAACTATATGTTGCACTTTCAAGAGGTATTTCGATGTCAACAACAAGAGTTTTGATCATGATAGAGCAACGAAAGAGATAAAGAGGCACATACACCAAGAACATTGAGTAGAAAGAGATATTAGGTGTGATACAATGTCACGACCCAAAATCTCACCTGTCGTGATGGCGCCTATCTCAATACTAGGTAAGCCGGCAATCTTAATAAACCACCATATCTTTTAAATTTGAAAATATAATAATTAAATTCAGCGGAAGAAATCTCACAAATATAAATATAACACTCCCAAAATTCGGTGTCACTGAGTACATGAGCATCTAGTATGAATACAATGTCTGACTGATAAAAATCAATGTCTGAAAGTATAGAACAGTACAATAACTAAAGGAAAGAGAGACAAGGTCAGCGGATGCCAAGCAGCTACCTTGATAGTCTTCGACTGGTGACATACTCAGGTCTAACAGTCGCCGTGTCCGGAAGCACATGCATCTGCACACGAGGTGCAGAGTGTAGTATGAGTACAACCAACTCAATAAGTAACAAGACTAACCTCTGGGCTAAAAGTAGTGACGAGCTACGCAAGTACAGTCCAGTGTAAATTATTGTACAGAAATGTAGGTATGCTTTCAAGTTCAACAGTTAAACTTAGTACGAGTGAAATAGATTGATACTGCATGATATGAGGAATATGACATCTCAGTGGAAAGACCTCATATAATACTAGTCACAAATCATTCGGTCACTCGGTACTGTTTATGACCAATCCAGCCTAGGGATATTCCATCCCGTATATATATACACATCGACTAATAGTCAGTCACTCAGTTTCGTATAAGGCCAATCCAGCCCTGGGAAATTTATCCTCAAATGTAAATGATACGGACAAGATCTATGTCTAGGTAAATTCATCACAATATAAATAAGGAAAGTCCATGCCCTGGAAAGTCCATCCCAAATATATATAATTATCTACGCTCACTGGGGGTGTGTACAGACTCCGTAGGGGTTCCTTCAGCCCAAGTGTGATATAAAGCCGATATGGCCTACTGCAGGCTGGCAGTCCCGATCCGTATAATAATAAAGCCTATAAAGCTTGCTGTAGTCGGGAAGCCCCGATCCATATGATAGTAAAGCCTATAAGGCATGCTGCAGGCGGGCAGCCCCGATCCATATAATAATAATGTATAAAGCCAATATGGCTTGCTGCCCTAACTGGTGGCACTGGTGGCTGACCGTCCGATCCGGTAGTATGTGTTCTCACCATCTGTGAGAGAATAGAATAACAGAATTTTAGTTTTCTGGAATCAACAAGTCCGCACAACCGAATACAAGAAAGTGAAACTTTCCTAAGGGCTCGGTAGCCTCTCAAAGATAATCCGTAATGATCCGCAAGAATCTATTAAACCTGCTCATGACTCGTGAGACCTATGTAACTTAGGCTCTGATACTAACTTGTCACAACCCAAAATCTCACCTGTAGTGATGGCGCCTATCTCAATACTAGGCAAGCTGACAATCTCAATAAACCACCATATCTTTTAAATTTATAAACATAATAATTAAATTCAGCGGAAGAAATCTTACAAATACAAATATAACACTCCCAAAACCTGGTGTCACTGAGTACATGAGCATCTAATATGAATACAATGTCTGACTGATAAAAACTATTGCCTGAAAGTATAAAACAGTACAATAACTTAAGGAAAGAGAGACAAGGTCAGCGGACGTCAAGCAGCTACCTTGATAGTCTCCAACTGGTGACACACTCACGTCTAACAGTCGCCGTGTCCGGAAGCACCTGGATCTGGACACGAGGTGTAAAGTGTAGTATGAGTACAAGCAACTCAATAAGTAACAAGACTAACCTTTGGGCTGAAAGTAGTGACGAGCTCCGCAGGTACAGTCCAGTGTAAATTATGGTACAGAAATGTAGGCATGCTTTCAAGTTCAACAGTTAAACTCAGTACAAGTGAAATAGATAAATACTGCATGATATGAGGAATATGACATCTTAGTGGAATGACCTCATGTAATACTGGTCACAAATCATTCGGTCACTCGGTACTGTTTATGGCCAATCCGGCCCAGGGATATTCCATCCCGTATATATATACACATCGACTAACAGTCAGTCACTCAGTACCGTATAAGGCCAATCCAACCCTGGGAAATTTATTCCCAAATATAAATGATACGGACAAGATCCATGTCCAGGTAAATTCATCACAATATAAATAAATAAGGCAAGTCCATGCCCTGGAAAGTCCATCCCGAATATATATAATCATCTACGCTCACTGGGGGTGTGTACAGACTCTAGAGGGGCTCCTTCAGCCCCAAGCGTGCTATAAAGCCGATATGGACTACTGCAGGCGGGCAGTCCCGATCCGTATAATAATAAAGCCTATAAGGCCTGCTGTAGGTGGGCAGCCCCGATCCATATGATAGTAAGGCCTGCTGTAGGCGGGCAGCCCCGATCCATATAATAATAATGTATAAAGCCAATACGGCCTGCTGCAGGCGGGCAGCTCCGTTCCATGGAGTAATCATATATATAAAGCCAATATGGCCTGCTATGGCACGCATCTCGATCCCATAACTATCCTCACAATGGGCGAATATGACTGAGTGTGAAATGTATATTTTTAAAATAATTAATTCAACAGCAACAGGACCCCATAGGTCCCAAAATATTGGCACATAGCCTAAACATGATCTTTAATAACATGTTCAGATAATAACATGATTCATAAATTTTACAACTGCATGGGATTTATTTAAGACATAATTTCTATGGTGCACGTTCACATGCTCGTCACCTATCGTGTGTGTCACCTCCAAACAATTTATATCATACCAAATTCGGGGATTCATACCCTAAGAACCAAGTTTAGAAGTGTTACTTACCTCAAACCGTGTAATTCTTTATTCTGCTAGGCCCTTACCTCGTGAATTAGTCGCCAAATGCCTCGAATCTAGTCACAAATTATCTGATTCAGTCAATAAAAATTATAGGAATTAATTCCATAAGAAAATATAAATTTTCTATCAAAATCCGAATTTTAGTTCAAAATTCGCCCGTGAGGCTCACGTTTCGAAACCCAACAAAAGTTACAAAATCCGAAAATCCATTCAACCACGAGTCTAACCATACTAATTTTACCAAAATACGACCTCAACTCAACCCTCAAATCCTCAAATTAAACCAAGATGGTTTTCTAAATTTTCCAACTTAATTCACCAATTAAATGTTAAAAACAACCATGGATTCGGGTAATTTAACCAATATTGAGCTGTTATTTTCTTTGAAAATCTCCCAAAAATTACCTATATCCGAGCTCCAAATCGGTAAAAATGAAAAATGGGACGAAATCCCATTTTTAGAACTTAAACTCTCTGCCCAGTCATTTGCTCTACACGATCGCGGACAACTACACGCGATCGCGAAGCACAATATTTCACTACCTAATTTTATCCTTACGCGATCGCGATTGCCTTTACGTGATCGTGAAGCACAGAGTCCCCAGCTCTACGTGATCGCGACCCTCTTCACGCAATCGCATAGAGCAAACATGTGGCCCAGCTTCCTCTCCAATCCCCTTATACGAACACGACATTTCTCACGCGTTCGCGTAGCACAGCCTGGCCAAACCTATGCGATCGCGGTTGCCTTCACGCGATTGCATAGAACAATCTCACCTCTGCCCAAACAAGCCTATGTGATCACGGACCTTCTCACGCGATCGCATAGAAGGAAACCATAGACAGAAAACAAGCATTCTTCAGCTGAAATGCCAAGTCCAAAATTGATCTGTTAGCCGTCCGAAACTCACCCGAGGCCCCTGGGACCTCAACCAAATATACCAACAAGTCCTAAAATATCATACAAACCTAGTCGAAACCTCAAATCATATCCAACAACGTTAAAACCACGAATCATACCCCAATTCAAGCCTAATGAACTTTGAAACTTCCAATTTCTACAAACGACGCCGGAACCTATCAAATCACGTCCGATTGACCTCAAATTTTGCACACAAGTCATAAATGATATAACGAAGCTATAAAAGTTTTCAGAACTAGATTCCAACCCCGATATCAAAAAGTCAACTCCCCGGTCAAACTTCCTAAAAATTCTTTTTTTGCCATTTCAAGCCAAATTCCACTATGGACTTCCAAATAATTTTTTGGACACGCTCCTAAGTCCAAAATTATCATACGGAGCTATTGAAATCATCAAAACTCCATTCCGGGATCGTTTATACATAAGTCGTCATCCAGTCACTATTTAACTTAAGCTTTAAACCTTGGAACTAAGTGTTCCAATTCATTCCAAAGCCTTACCGGACCCGAACCAGTTACTCCGTCAAGTCGTATAACAACTGTAAAGCACAAATTGAGTAGTAAATGGGAAAAACGGGGTGGTAATACTCAAAACGACAGGCTGGGTCGTTACATACAACAACATAACATGTTATTAACTCATACAATATATTACATGTAATTACAAATGCTATGCATATCACGACCTTAACTAATTGTAATGTTGACGTTTGCAAGTTCAGAAGATATTCACCATATTTGAATTCACCTATTACATCAATGTAATTACACTTATTTTTACATTTCGATTTCATGTTGAATCTATTTGGACAATTACTATACACATAGTTCATTCACGTAATTTATAATTCTCTTATAAATAGATGTGTTTTACACGTGCATCGCACATACCTTAAAACTAGTATATATTAAATGTTGATCCAGAGCAGCTCAGTAGGCAGTACTCCACATCACTAAACCTTGTGGACTATTCCTTTTGCGAATTGGGCCGAGCTAAACGATAAAGATAGCCTGGTCTAACTCTAGTAAGCCCATTAATTCATGCAGATGGGCTTTCAATTGGATCCAATCCTTTTGAGAATTAAGGGCCGAGATTGTCTCTTTGTCACAATTGTCACTTTTCACAATGCCTAATTGGCAATCAACTTATCAAGATCTTGTCAGCCTTGCTTCATTGACCATCTTATCTAGAGGACATATGAGCTTTTCTCTGTTTCACTTTGTTTTTAATATTTATTATTTAGAGAGTAAAGAGGTTCTTTTTTGTCAAGTGTTTTAAATATTTTCTTTAATATTTTAAATTATTAAATATTTTGATTTATAGTACTTTCTATATAATTTTTATGTATGCAAATTTTATTTCCAAAAATCTACAATAACTATGTCTAAATTAACACCAAATATCAAGTATTTTGATCCTCGTACTCCGAATAACGTCAAACAAAGTGGAACGGAAGAGTATGATTTATGCGGGAGTAAGAAGGTGAACCACGGAGTTGCTTGTAGATGTAGAGTAATTAGTAGTTGGGGGCACAGCCAGAGTGCAAAATGTGTGTTCAATCAAACCCATTAGCTTTTATTCAAATTATATTTGTGTTAAATATTTATTAATTTAAAATGCAATAACTTAAAAAGATTATAATCACGAACTCATAAATTTCAAATTCTAGCTCTATCTCTGTTAGTAGTCTTGGATCCTTCCACTGAGTTAAGGAAAATGAGGCCAAAATAAAAATAAACCTTATAGTACAACAGAAGCAAAGGCCTAAGGGGATTGTCTCAAGTTTTTATGGAAAGGCAAAAGTACTGCCTATCACCTTGTCAACAATGTGCACAATGGAATTTTCCTCTTCTTCTAATTAACTATATATATATATATATATATATATATATATATATATATATATATATATATATTTGTTTTTACTAAATAAAACAATGTACATAACTGGTAACTTTGATGTGATAGTTTAGGGCACAGCTTTTTCTATATTTGTTGAAGAGGATAAAGATCACATGCAGAAACATTCGTTCAAAACGTTTTCAAAAGCTCAAGCAACTGGGTTTTCTGCACGTTCATTTAATTAATAATGTTCATGTTGACAATAAGTAAAAGCCTGACATATAATACTCGAAAGTCTTGACATTTGGTAAAGGGGCAGATCGAGAAATTTCTCGCCATATAATTTTACTGTAACACATACAGGACAATACTCGTCGGGACATCAAATTCAAAGATACATCTTACCCTTTAATGGAAAGGGTTAGCTAGCTGGACTGGAACAGATAAGGATAGAATCTCTTCTTTTACCGTTTGACACTATTTTTATGGAGAGTACTTACGTTTGCTCAATATATCAGACGAAAAGACTAGCTCATTTTGTTACAATAATAATTATGTTTCAGTCTTGGATTCGATTATATAAGTCTTTATTGTCCATGTTGCTCAAGTAAATATATCTCAAACCAATATTATATAAAGTAAAAAATAAAAATAAGAAGTATACGCGCGTATAAGACTCATATATTTCCTACTGAAATAAAAATATCTAATAGGACTAAGAACTTATAGAAAGCAAAGGACTAAAATAGATGTATATATCGCCTATAAATTATTAAAAAGAAAAACACTAAATTATAAATTTCCCGTTTTTGAAAATTTTGAAAATCTGATTCTGGTAAAATCGTCATTTAGTATTGGAAGGATAAGAAAAAAATAATCATGTATAAGATAATACTATGCTTGGCTAGAGAAAATAATACTTTGTAACTTATGCAATTAACATCTAATTGGCTGTAAAGAAAAAATCATTAAAGTATTTACGATAAAACATTAAAATCTGCATTTATTAATCACCGCATAACAATCCGTACATCCTTAATTACCATATGCTAATCACTGCATAAATAATTTCAAACAAACGCCACGGCGGGGAAAGATGGGTACTAAAGCAACTGTTAGCGTCTCCTGGCGGCGGTCTCTCGTTGTGCATTGAAGAAGACGGCGGCGACAGGCGGGCCAAGATCGTTTACGTTGGCAAAGTTGCGAGTGTTGAAGTGATCTCTGGAAACATCATGTGGACTAACTGACTGTCTGCATTTCTGCTTAAACAGAACAAACACAAACCTATGTATTCCAATATTAGGCCGTGGGATCTCATAGCTAACCAACTCTTTTCCTGCTCAAAATTAGCATGTCAAAAACCAACCTAGCTATATACTAAAAGAAATTGAAGGAAAAATGAAAATGCCAAAATAGTGAGCTTACCAAAGGTGGCATCTGTTGTTCCTGGAATATCAGTCACTATCCTGCAAATATGATGGTAAAGAAGTATGTTTAAGAGTTATCCTTCTGTAGTACTGTGGTTCCATATGTAACATAAATTCTAACTATATAACATACTCTTCCCAATTGAGGCACTCTTTGTGAGTGTTGTGATGACCTACATTAATTTTTAACTTATAAACTGACGACGACGATTCTCAGTGTATCGTTATAGCAGATTACTAACCTTATTTTTTAAGTTAGGAGTCCCACTGATTATATACCTATCTTTTAGGTAACTAATGTAATATATATTTGTCTATTAGCGAAGTATTTTACATGACATTGGCAGCTTGCATAAGGATGCTTATGCTTTTCTTTCTTTGATTATATGTTGACCATACCTTTTGTGTATGTCCTTATAACCAGTTTATTACTAGATAATGGCATGACTTAATATAATTAATGCAAATCAAACAATCATTAAACTCCTTTCTTTTTTACCTATCTCATCTAGTTATTTTTTTCCATAGCTTTTCTTGAATATAGTGCATACCAGTGAAGATGTTCTCTCAGATACGGATCACTAGGGCCAGGAACATCAGGGTCTGTCATGACCTACAATAAGGAGATCGAAGAATATCATGCATGATTAATGATTTATCAAAGATGTCTATATACCAATACGACTAGGGGTGTACACGGTTAGGGGTTTGATTCGGATTTTCTAATTACCAAACCAAACTAATTGTATCGGGTTATTAAATCTAAATACCAAACCAAACCAATAAAAGTCGGATTTTTAATCTCGATTTTTCTCGAGGTTTCGGGTTTTCGGGTTTTTATTTTATTTTTTTTTCATAAAGTCTTCATAACACAAAAAGTAAAATTTGTGCTCCAAATATTTTTTTAATCCTAATGAGGCAGAACTATATGAGGTGTTTTTCAATAAAATAACATAAATATGAGATGAGTCGTGGCATTGTACTAAAATATTCAACAATAAAGATAATAAAATTGCACAAAAAATTAAATATTATTAATAAGCCATAATAAAAATAAACATAATTTAAAATTATGATTAATAAGATTATTTACATGACTAACCATACTCAAAGAAAAATAAGTTATACATTTTATCTAAACCGTGGAAAAACTATAAAAATATATATCCAACACTATTTTCATTCATAGTACAATTGAATTGAATGTCTTTTATTAGCATTAGTATTGATTTGATTTTGGTTTAGGATTTATTTGAGTTACTAACATTTATGGACTATAAAACTTATTGGAGCATCCAAAAATTATAAGCCCAAGTTTGAAATAATACGTTAAAAGATAAACTATGAAAAATCTTAAGAAATATTTATAAATTACACTACCATAAATATTTTTATGTATTAAATATATTTAAAATTTCTACACATATAATGTCTGGTTGGTTTGGTTTCGGTTTGACTTTTTTTAGTTAAAACCAAACAAAACCAAATATGTCGGGGTTTTTTCCATCACCAAACCAAATCAAACCAAACCATAATCGGATTTTTTCTCGATTTGACTCGGATTATCAGATTGGTGCAGTTTGTCAGTTTCATTTGTACACCCCTAAATGCGACAACAACAACATATTCAGTGTGATCTCACATGTGGGCCGGGTAGGGTATACGAATACCTTACCCCTACCTTGTGTGAGATAGAGTTGTCTCTGTTGACCCTCGATGTGTCTATATAGAAATGAAAAGTTAATAACCTTAAGGAGAATTTAGAAAAGTTACCAATGTGAAGAAAGTTCTCATATCACCACCTTGAACCTCAACCCTAGGTCTAATGGTGACCGCAGAAGGGAAGAGCTCTTGGCCATTGCAAACTTGTTTATTGTTGTAAGTGACTGTCATTTTAACTTTGGGACTGAATGAATCAAGAACATCCCCTACTACTCTCCCTACAACTAGAGGCTCTACATTCCTTGCCATTAGAGAGAGAGAGAGAGAGAGAGAGAGAGAGAGAGAGAGAGAGAGAGAGAGAGAGAGAGAGAGAGAGAGAGAGAGAGAGAGAGAGAGAGAGAGAGAGAGATCTTTTTTGGATTGCTAGGAACTTAGCTTGTGAGAGATTTTGATTGAACGGTGAAATAGATCCTCATTTATAGTTGCTGTCTTGGAATATCTACTCAATATAGTTACAAATTAAAAATGGGATCTTATGGAACTTCAAATAGAATATTTTTTTTTAAAAAAGTAACCCTACCCCTGAAAAATAAACTGAATTTTTCTTTGTTAGTTTTATACAAGACATAGTAAGCAAAGAAGATTGTTCAACGTTAACTATACTTATCTTGATCACCAAAAATACTTGCACGAGAATGACGTTTTATGGTTTAAATACATTCTAAATTTCTTCCACGAAAATAATGAAATCTTAGTACATGTACTTAATTATAAACGTTTCCTCTACAACACCTTAAAATTGCCATTTTGCTTACCTTGGCTTTAAGTATGCGCTAACTTGGTACTTTAATTTCCCTACTTTCTTTTCCTTTAGGAGGGGTCACATGTACTTAATTGACAAATGTAAGTACAATAAAAAATAAAAATAAAAAGTCTTATAAGTTCCTTTCAGAAATTTGTGAATGATAACTTGTCTTCTAATCATAGTAAAATTATCCTTAAATTGACACTAAAATTTTAGCTTGATATTACAAACTGGTACTAACACATCTTAGCTTATTCAAACACTTTTCTAATTAATCTTATCTTCCATATAGGAAATTAATCTATAGCTCTCAAATGTGGAGGAGTTAGTGATGTGTATTTTATACTATCATGTCAGCTCTCTTTCACACCTGAATGGAGCTCTTAGAATTGGTCCATGATTTGTTGATAAGCTAAGCTTACATGATAGGGAAAATAATATTGTATAACTGCTCTGAAAATAATAGTTTTTTTTTAATTTCTTGTATATATATACATTTCCGTGTATACTATACAAAAACAAATATACAAATTTTATATATTTTTACAGCTATCGAATATAAATAATTTTGGCAAATAAGGAATATTTAAATTAATCCAGCCCTTTTCCTCTCCACTATAAAAATATCAGATGAATTCCTTAAATTAGTTTTTGCATGTGGTCCCAACTAAGCAAGTTGTCACTTTTTCTTTTTGTTTTTGCAAAAATTCAAAATATAAGTAAATTGCCAGGGAATCTATTGCTTTTTTCATTTAGGGTAATCCTAAGAAACAAATCTTGAAACATGGGCTTGTCTTTGTTAAAAACTTTCCTAAATTGTGTGTGTAAACAATAGGGAAAGATTATAAAGTACATTAATTGTTTTAAGTGATGGAGGAGGATGGGCACACTGCTCAGAGTATAAAGTGAACTCCACCATACTTAATTTACAGACAATGACAGTACTTGCTGAGAAGTCATTAATTTGAGAGTATATATAAAGATGATTTGCACCCATAATTCCTATTATGGAAATTTCTGAGATGTTAGGATTACTATAATTAGAAACCAAAGTACTCTGTTCCAGACTAGCTCTGTCAATCGTGCAGCTCGATGCTGTTCAAAACACACCACGTTTCCTCTTCACCTTTTTCACTCATTAATGTATTACTAAATTGCTTTTAAGTTATTCTTAACACCGTAAAGATTTTTACATAAGTGTAATTTTAATACTACGTGATATATAGTAGATTAGCTAGCTACCGTTTTATTAGGTTACTACTTAATGTTTAGTATAGCATTTCACTTGTAATTATCGTATTAGTGATTATATAAATATTTTTTTGACAGTCGATGCATGAAACTTAAACTCTATTAGATTAAATTTAAAAGTGTCAAAAAGCCTCCTTATAATATTCTTGCATCTGGAACGTTGAAAAACGGTTGCCGGGTGCACTAAGCTTCCGTTATGCGCAGGGTCCAGAAAAGGGCCGGACCAAAAGAGTCTATTGTACGCATGCAGTCTTATCTTATATTTTTGCAAAACACTTATCACGACTCGAACACGTGACCTTCCTGGTCACATGGTAACAACTTTACAAGTTACGCCAAGGCTCCCCTTCAGCATCTGGAACATTGTTCAGTACAAATTTTGAAGGCATTTTGAACTTGGACTTAGCAAAGGGATTATAGCAGCTAACCGTTACTAATTAATGCCCTTATCGTTCCTCATTGTGGATGATAAGAATTCATGTTCATGGTAACCATAGGGTACTATATAAATGTTGCAATAAAAAGCATTAAAAAAAAAGTGAATGGAGAAGAACATAGACATAATTCTCAAACTTTGCCTTTGTTCAATTTGTTATTTGATCCTTCTATAAACATGAGCTCTTTCGTGGGCGTTTAAAAAAGTGAAAAAATTATCATATCATCGAATATCTCCAGTAATAAAAAAGTAGGAGTATATTAATGCAACTTGAAGCAAGTCATGATGCCCATTTTAACTTGTTTAAATTAGGATCAAGCCAATAGATTTTAAAAAACAAACAACAAAGTGGCAAGTATTCATAAAATAAAGAGATGGATTCCTGTATATATGATAATGTGACAATTTTGTAGAAACAAAAAATTGTTATTGGCCGAACATATACTAATAATATACTCCCTCCCTCCCAAATACGGAAATGTGTCATTTTTTTTCGAAATAACTTAAAAAAGAAAGAGTATCACATAAACTGAGACAGAGAGTAATAAAACTGAACATAGTTTCTTTCTTGCCATAAAAAAGTTTAGAGTGCAGAAATCCAAAAACAACACTAAGATGACGCCAAATATACCAATGTTGGACATAGAAGGGTCCGCAGGCTGGTTTCATGATCCAGGAATAAATTTTATTTGATTTTCTTGAAATAAACGATGAAAATACGGATTGCTCATTATCGGATATATAATGTCATAAAATAGAGTACAAATTTAAGTCAGTACATCTCTAAGTAGTGATAAATTATTAACGACACAAATGAAGTAAAAATGTAGTAGCTTCAAAGTAGTAAAAGTAAAAATTGATACTTTGTAACTATTTTAGTATTCGTTAAGAAAATTACTAACATTGGATCTAAATCAGTCCCAAAAGCTAGATCACTACATAAAAGGGCAGTCATGTGCATTAAGCTCCTACTATGCACAAAGTCCGAGAAAGGACCGGACCAAAAGGGTCTATCGTACGCAATCTTACCTAGTATTTCTACAAGAGGTTGTTTCCACGGTTTGAACGCATGAACTCCTATCCTGGTCACATGGCAGCAACTTTACCAGTTATGCAAGGCTCCGTTTCACTATATAAAGTTGTCCAAAATTTCATAAAGAGACTGTAGTCCATGCCCTCAATCAGTTCCTTACATGCCCAAGGATGGATATTTTGGAGCGTGAATAAAATATAACACGAGGCACATCATTGAGTAATATAACATCAAACATAGTTTTGGCTCTGATTTCATGTGAAGACAATGAACCTCGAACCTAACTCTATCGCAAATAATATCACCTGAGGTGATGATTGTCCAAAGTTATTATAATATCGAGTTATGATGTGAAGTCAGGTTGTTGAGTTCGAGCCTTAGAAGCCGACCAAGGTCGGGATCAGCCAAGATCGACATTGAGCCCTGATAGAGGTCGAGACCCAGAAATCGATAAAATACTGAGACCAAGTCAAAGTCGAGCTCGAAAACCAAAGCTCGAGTCAATATCGATCTCGAGTCAATATCGAGCTCGAGAGTTAGAAATCGATCGAGCTCGAGTCAAGGGAAAACAAAGTCGTTATAGCCGCACTAAGGGAGAGAATCTCGACATAAATCAAGGAAAAGCTAATTGATTAATCTATCATGGGATCCCCACTATGTATTTTTAATTATATCCAAAGTAGTATTCCCCCATTATATTAGAGTGGCTGCCATTTGTAATGGGGGAATTTCACAGTTGAGGATACACATTCATACATTCTAATATCTAAAGATTATTGAGATTCACATAACATATAGCACATATTGTCCTTTTTGGGCTTTTGAGATTGGTTCATCTTGCTCGTTTAGCAATTATTCTTTACTCAATTTGGGTTTGTATTCATTCCTTTTTATAGTCAATATTCGATATATTTCCACTTATTTTTTCGATTTATACCACGTATCCTTAGAACTACGTATAAATTCAACTCTCTCCATTTTTCGGGTAAATAGCTTGGTGCCCACCGTGGGGCTAAGGACAACAGTGGTTATTTGGTACGAATCTCTGTAAAACACACCATTTTACACTTGCTCTTGGAAGTGTCTTTGATTTCAGGTTAAAAATAATGAACTCTCAATTAATGGCCCTACCTATCGACAACGAAGTTGTCCTTCAAGATGAGAACAACAATCTGACGACCAGGGATGAAAGGCCACTCGTCGATCCCGTTGGAAATCAGGTCGCAGATCCAATTAATGTTAATTCATATGTGGCCATCGAGGCGAACCAACGTTCCGACCCCAAAAACAGCATTCGTGGTGGAATTCGATCTGTAGTTCGAAATACCCAAAACGTTGGAGAAGACGGGATCAGCCTGCGTATGATTTTCAAAATGTTGCAAGCTCAACAAGTAGAAATAGCTTAGTTGTAGAGCCAAAGCCAGGCACTAAGCAGGGCCAAACCCGGTCCACCCCGAGAAGTCACCCACAAAACGGGGCTAGCTATAGTAAGATCAAATGAACAAGAATCGGGGACTAATCCCGAAATTATTAGGATGCTCGAGGAACTGACAAAACAAATTGAGTCAGGAGAAAAGAGTATTGAAGCAAACGACCAAAAAGTAGAAACTTATAACTCTAGGGTTGATCAGATCCCGAGGGCACCACCGGTATTGAAGGACTTGGATTCCAAAAAATTTGTACAAAAGCCTTTCCCCCCGAGCGCGGCTCCCAAACCGAACCCCAAGAAGTTCCGCATGCCCGAAATTCCTAAATATAATGGAACGACTGACCCCAACGAACATGTCACCTCTTACACATATGCCATTAAAGGGAACGACCTAGAAGATGGCGAGATCGAATCCGTATTATTAAACAAGTTCGGTGAAACCCTATCAAAGGGCGCAATGGTATGGTATCATAATTTACCGCCTAATTCTATCGATTCTTTTTCCATGCTTGCAGATTCTTTCGTAAAAGCACATGTCAAAGCCATAAAGGTCGAGACCAGGAAGTCGGACCTTTTCAAGGTAAGGCAAAAAGATAACGAGATGCTAAGAGAGTTCGTATCTTGTTTTCAAATGGAACGAATGGATCTACCACCTGTCATGAACGATTGGGCTATTCAAGCTTTCACTCAAGGACTGAACGAACGAAGCTCGATGGCTTCACGACAGTTGAAGCAGAACTTGATCGAGTACCCGGCTGTTACCTGGACCGATGTACATAATCGATATCAATCAAAGATTAGAGTCAAAGACGACCAGTGAGGTTCTGGGTCCGTTATGAAAAGGGACATCGACCGAGAACCATGGTCGAACAAAGACCGATACCGGTCATATAACGAAGATCGCAGGGGCGGCGAACTTGCATGTAACCCCGTACGAGGCTAAAGAAAAGTGATCGAGGCCAAGAATCTCGGTTGCTGATAAACAAGAATGGGTTCGACAGGCATACCGGACCTAAGGAAGCACCACGGTTATCAGAATATAATTTCAACATCGATGCATCTGCCATCGTGTCGGCTATCGGACGCATCAAGATACTAAGTGGCCTCGACCTCTACAGTCCGATCTAGCCCAGAGAAATCCCAATCAAATGTGCAAGTATCATGGAACCCATGGCCGCATAACCGAAGACTGCATGCAGTTGAGAGAGGAGGTAGCCCGGTTATTCAATGAAAGGCACCTTCGAGAATTTTTAAGCGACTGGGCCAAAAACCATTTCAAAAACAGAGATTTCAATAGACAAAATGAACAAGAAGAGACGCAACACGTCATCCACATGATCATCGGAGGGATCCATATCCCCCAGGTCCCGGTGCTTAAATGCACTAAGATGTCGATTGTAAGGGAGAAGTGGTCTCGGACTCAAGATTACACACCTAGAGGAACCTTGTCCTTTAGTGATGAAGATGCGGAAGGAATCATGCAACCCCATAACAATACACTGGTAATCTCTGTACTTATGAATAAAACCCAAGTTAAGCGTGTGTTAATTGATCCAGGTAGTTTGGCCAACATCATTCGATCGAGGGTCGTAGAGAAGCTCGGTCTGCAGGACCAGGTCGTGCCCGCAGCCCTGGTACTAAATGGATTTAATATGGCGTATGAAACTACTAAGAGTGATATAATTTTGCCAGTAAATGAAGCTGGGACAATGCAAGAAATGAAGTTCCACGTGATCGAGGGCAATATGAGATATAACGCCCTGTTCGAGAGGCCATGGATCCACAACATGAGAGCAGTGCCCTCGACCCTTCATCAGGTTATGAAATTCTCAACATCAGAGGGAATCAAAACGGTCTACGGGGAGCAACCGGCCTCAAAAGAAATGTTTGTCGTCGACTAAGTGATTCTGATATCATCATTATCATCGACAAAGGGATCAGATTCGAAGGAAAAATGGGACACCAAATAGCAATCACAAACGTCAGCCGCGACCCAACTCGATAAACAGGAGACTGACGAGGATAATAATTATGGGATCCATAGATCCTTCATGGTTCCCAGTGATTCCGACGCTACCAAATCAACAGTCGAGGAGCTGGAGCAAATTACGCTAATCGAACATCTGCCCGGGCGAAAGGTATACCTGGGCACGGGGTTAGATCCCGAGCTCAGGAAAAAGCTTATTCAATTTCTTATAGCTAACATGAATTATTTCGCTTGGTCCCACCTTGACATGACAAGGATCCCACCGGAAATAATCACTCATAAACTAAGCTTGGATCCAAAATTCCATCCGGTAAAGCAAAAAGGAAGGCCCCAGTCCAAGGTCAAACATGCCTTCATCAAGGACGAGGTAACCAAACTTCTTAAAATAGGATTCATTCGAGAAGTAAAATATCCCGAATGGCTAGCTAATGTGGTAATAGTCCCTAAGAAGGGAAACAAACTTAGAATGTGTATGGATTATAAAGACCTGAATAAAACATGCCCTAAAGATTCTTTTCCTTTGACTAATATCGATCGTATGATCGATGCCACGGCCGGCCACGAGACTCTCAGTTTTCTCGATGCCTACTCCGGGTGCAACCAGATACAGATGAACCCGAAGGATCAGGAAAAGACCTCATTTATCACTAAGTACGGTACCTACTGTTATAATGTGATGCCATTCGATCTAAAAAATACTGGTGCAACTTATCAATGCCTAGTAAACCGAATGTTCGAAAAGTAAATAGGAAAATCAATCGAAGTTTATACTGATGACATGTTAGTTAAGTCTCTGCGAGCATAGGACCATTTAAAGCATTTGCAGGAAACTTTCGACATACTGAGGAAGTACAATATGAAGCTCAACCCCGAAAAATGTGCATTCGGGGTTGGCTCGGGCAAGTTTTTTTGGTTTCATGGTGTCCAATCGAGGAATCGAGATCAGCCCCGATAAAATCAAAGCTATCGAGGACATCACAGTAGTAGATAATGTGAAGGTCGTACAGAGGCTAACGGGAGGGATAGCCGCCCTAGGACGAATTATTTCGAGATCCTCAGATAGGAGCCACCGATATTTCTCACTGCTTAAGAAGAAAAGCAACTTTGCATGGACTCCGGAATGTCAGCAGGCTTTGGAAGAACTAAAGCGGTATTTATCGAGCCCGCCGCCGCTTCATACCCCAAAAGTGAATAAACAACTTTACCTGTACTTAGCTATCTCGGAGATAGCGGTAAGTGGAGTTCTGGTTCGAGAAGAACGAGGTACGCAATTCTTTATTTATTATGTTAGTCGAATTTTAGGCGAGACCGAAACTAGATATCCACACATAGAAAAATTAGCGCTTTCTTTAATAAGCGCTTCTAGGAAACTAAAACCATATTTCCAGTGTCACTCGATACATGTTGTAACAACTTATCCTCTTTGAAATATTTTGTAGAAACCCGAGCTTTCAGGTCGATTGGCCAAATAGGCCATAGAAATCGGCGGGTACGATATTGAGTATCGACCCCGAATCCTATCAAATCTCAAATCTTAGCGGACTTCGTGGCTGACTTTACGCCGGCCTTCACACTCGAGATTGAAAAGGAACTACTGATAAAATCGGGTACCTCTTCGGGAGTCTGGACCCTCTTTACAGACGGTGCCTCGAACGCGAAGAGGTTTGGGCTGGGCATCGTACTAAAATCACCCACAGGTAATGTAGTTAGACAGTCTATCATAACTATAAAATTGACTAACAATGAGGCCGAGTATGAGGCCGTGATTGCAGGTCTCGAACTAGCTAGAAGCTTGAGAGCTGAGGTCGTAGAGGCTAAGTATGATTCCCTCCTCGTGGTAAACCAAGTTAATGGGACTTTTGAAGTCCGAGAAGATCGAATGTAGAGGTACTTGGATAAATTATAGGTGACTCTACATCGATTTAAGGAATGGACTTTGCAACATGTACCCCGAGAACAAAACAGCGAGGCCGACGCTCTTACAAACTTAGGTTCATCGTTCAAAGATGACGAACTCAACTCAGGGACTGTCGTACAACTCATAAGATCGGTGATCGAAGAAGGTCACGCCGAGATAAACTCCACAAGTCTAACCTGGGATTGGAGAAACAAATATATAGAATACTTAAAGAACGGGAAGCTTCCATCAGATCCAAAATAATCGAGAGCTCTGTGCATAAAGGCAGCACGGTTCATCCTGTCCGAAGATGGGACGCTATTTAGAACGACGTTCGATGGAACATTGGAAATATATTTGGGACCAGGTGATACTGATTACATCATACAGGAAATTCATGAGGGCACTTGTGGAAACCATTCTGGTGCTGATTCGCTAGTCCACAAAGTAATTAGAGCAAGGTATTATTGGACCGATATGGGCAAGGATGCAAGGGAGTTCGTTCAAAAATGCGATAAATGCCAAAGACATGTGCCCGTGATTCATCAACCCGGGGAGCTTCTCCACTCGGTCCTATCTCATTGGCCCTTCATGAAATGGGGAATGGACATCGTCGGCCCCCTCTCATCGGCCCCAGGTAAGCTCAGTTCATTTTATTTATGACTGATTACTTCTCTAAATGGGTTGAAGCACAGGCTTTCCAGAAAGTTAGAGAAAAAAAGTGATAGACTTCATCTGGGACCACATCATATGTCGATTCGTGATATCATCCGAGATTGTGTATGATAATGGAAAACAATTCATCGGAAGCAAAGTAACTAAATTTCTCGAGGATCACAACATCAAAAGGATCCTATCAACACCTTATCATCCCAGCGGGAACGGACGAGATAAATCGACCAACAAAACCATCATCCAAAATCTTAAGAAGAGATTAACCAATGCTAAAGGAAAATGGAGAGAAATACTACCCGAGGTCCTGTGGGCATACCGCACAACATTGAAATCCAGTACCGGAGCAACACCATTCTCGTTGGTTTATGGCACCGAATCCCTTATCCCGGTTGAGGTCGGAGAACCTAGCATCAGGTTTCGATATGCAACAAATGAGTCGAATAACGAAACCATGAATACGAGCCTAGAATTGTTGGACAAAAGAGGAGAAGCCGCTCTCGTCCTATTGGCCGCCCAAAAACAGAGGATCGAAAGGTACTATAATCGAAGAACCAATCTTCGATATTTTAAAATCGGGGACTTGGTGCTAAGGAAAGTCACCCTCAACACCCGAAATCCAAATGAAGGCAAACTGGGTCCAAACTGGGAAGGACCATATCAGGTTCTCAAAATCGTCGGAAAAGGATCCTACAAGCTCGGTGTGATAAACGGCAAACAGCTACCGAGCAATCGGAATGTATCGCACCTAAAACGATACTATTGCTAAGGTATGACCCTCCCATGTTCATTTGTATTTCGAAATTAACCCTTGCATGTGTTCAACCAAAAACACGGATGGATTCTTCAACGTGAAGCCTTTAGGTCTGAAAGCACGCGTTGCACTCTTTTTTCCTTAGACCGTTTTTTTCCCAAATGGGTTTTTCGGCGAGGTTTTTAAAGAGGCAACCATTGATCGTGCTAAATTAGAACAATTCAACAGTATCCGAGGCCTCTTTATAATCAACCTCGAATACTGGGGGGCATAACACTCGAATATATCAAGTTCGATACAAGGAAACTACTTCATGACAACAGGGTCTCGATAGAAAAAATTTGTAAGGGCCAAATGGTCAAACGAACCATGCCCGCGTAGTTTGCTCGAGCCCTGGCACAAATCATGAACACATGTATAATGACTTATAAAGAGAAATTTCTTTTTTATCGACATCTCATATCTTAGAAAGATTCTTCTGCTTCATATTCTCGATCTATTATGCAAACAGGCTTAAGGGCCGACCATGACCGAAGACACTCACTCGACCATAAAGCCTAAGGGCTACATTAATTCGAGTTCAAGCAAACACTCACTCGACCATAAAGCCTAAGGGCTACCTTAATTCGAGTTCGAGAAACCATTCTCACTCGACTGTAAAGCCTAAGGGCTACATTAATTCGAGTTCGAGCAAACACTCACTCGACCATAAATCCTAAGGGCTACCTTAATTCGAGTTCGAAAAATCATTCTCACTTGACTATAAAGCCTAAGGGATACATTAATTCGAGTTCGAGCAAATACTCACTCGACCATAAAGCCTAAGGGCTACCTTAGTTCGAGTTCGAGAAATCACTCTCACTAGACTAAAAAGCCTAAGGGCTACATTACTTCGAGTTCGAGCAAATACTCACTCGATCATAAAGCGTAAAGGGTTGTTTTATACTTCAAGTTCGAGCAAACACTCACTCGATCAAAAGGCCTAAGGGCTACACTAGTTCGGTTTTGATCAAATTGTCTAAACCCCAGCCTTAGAAAATAACCTCACAATTCTATAAGGCAGAAAGGAAGAAAGTTTTTATACATATCAAAAGTCATTTACAAAGGCAGCATAGCCCGATCAAATCTCTTTACAAAATACCAAAACGGTTCTATAAAAAATGAAAAAATACTAAAGGACTTAGTCCTCTCCAAGAGCAGCATCTTCGCCCTCGATGCCCCTTTTGCTGTCAGATCCTCTCGTATTCCCGGTATCATCATCATCGGGAAAAGCCAACAATTTGGTTTCGGCTTCAAACTCCTTAGCTTTCTCGATCTCGACTGTAAGATCGAAGCCACGAGCATGGATCTCTTCAAGAGTCTCCCTTCGAGACTGGCATTTAGCATGCTCGGTAACCCAGTTTGCCCGAGCCTGAGCAACCTCAGCAACCTCCTTTGCTCGAACTTGAGCAGCTTCATCATCAGATCGATAAATAACCACCATTGCATCAGCATTGGCCATGGTTTTCTCGACTTCCGATTTGGCCGCTGCAAGTTCCATGGTCAGCTTCTCTCGATCAGAATTTGCTGAGCTCAACCGAGACTGGAACTCCTCGATTTTCTTGCACCAAGGTTCTCTTTCAAGCTTCGGAGTTGGGCCTCAACCGAAGCCAGTTAAGTTCGGGCAGCTTCCTTTTCTGAGGCGATGCAGTCCATGTTCTTCTTCCATTCCTCGGCCTCCGACTTCACTACGTCCACTTCAACACGAAGCTGCCTGATCACGTCAAACTTTTGCTCGACCTACAGGACCGAACTATTAGCCATCACTCCCAAGTCTATATTATTAAATTCAAAGATTATTTTTACCTGCCGGCCAGCTCAGCTTGTTCTTTCTGAGACGCTTCAAGCTCAGCTCGAAGTCTTTTTACTTCTCCTTTTATCTGCTCACTGAGAAGCTTGAAGGTATCTCTCTCCTCAGTAAGCCTTCGAACTTCGGCTTCATACCGGCTCAGCTCCCTTCGGGATTGGATAAAAGCCTCGTGATGAAGCGCAGAAGCCTACAAAAACAAAAGGAAAGGATTATACAAGGAAAGAAAAACACAAGTATGAAAAATAGCAAAGACAGTATGAACTTACCCGGTTCAGGGCCTGTTGGGCTTCGTTGAAAAGGCAAGGTGCTCCCACCTCGTATAAGCCCTTCTTTGAAACCTCTAAGTCACCCGGACCGGTGGCATCTTCTACCCCGATAAAATAACTACGGAAAGGATCCTCCCCTCTATGGGCTCCTTCCCCATGACAAACCTCCACAGCTTGAGCGTCACGTATCATCGATTGAGATAAAGAAGGGAAAGGGGTGGAATCTCCGATCTCTATTGCCCCGAATAGGTCTTTTTTAGCGACGCCTCCGTCTCAGGGAGCTTCAAGCTCAGTTTGCATACCGGCATCCGCAGCTTTTTCGATGGTCTCTTTTCCCTAAGGCAAAACATCCTTGGTCTCCCTCGGCTTGGGAACTTGGGTCAAAGTCTTCTCCTCGACCTCATCAAGCCTGGTCGGAGCAATATCAATTCCCACCGATATCGTAGTATTTTGAGTATCGGTGCCAGCCCGTGCACGGGACACCATCCTGAAATCAATTTCTTTTTCTTCTTCATCCCTTAGACTCAGGACCGACTCCATAGTCAAAGGGATTATGTTCGCCTTGGGTTTTCGAGCCGCTCTCTTCCTGGGTTTTTGACCTTCGGAGTCCGAGGCCTTTTTTCTCTTAATCACCTTCTCTGGTTTTGAGATAGGCGGTGAAGCTTCTTCGTTACCTGATGGGGGTCTCATAACCACATCTTCCGAGACCTACAAAAAAGGAAAGTGAAGCTTATGCCTGAGAAAATGCTTGAACGATAAGCAAATCGGTGAGCCAAGAAGAAGCTTTACCATGAGTACGAGCCTCCCACCGGCCCTTTGACAAATCGCGCCATGCGCGCTCGACATATGTTGACGTCGAAACTAGGCTCCTGACCCAGTTCTCGAGATGGGAAACCGCACCCGTCATCCAAGCAACGGTTGTGTCAAGAGAAACACTAATAAGAAAAGATGAAAAAGTAAAAACAATACAAACTAAAAACGAAATCACACTTACAGTTCATATTCCATTTCCCGAGAAATGGCATACTTTCAGTCGGGATTAGGTCTGAGGTCTTCACTCGAACAAACCGGCTCATCCAACCCCAATCTTTGTCTTCATCTATGCTCTATGTGAACGCCTTGGTGGCCCGGCATTGAAGATTTATTAGCCCACCTCAGTAATGATGAGGGCTATATAATCTTACGAGGTGGTCGAGGGTGAAGGGAA
The DNA here is from genome assembly GCF_000715075.1 of Nicotiana tabacum. Classification (NCBI taxonomy): domain Eukaryota; kingdom Viridiplantae; phylum Streptophyta; class Magnoliopsida; order Solanales; family Solanaceae; genus Nicotiana; species Nicotiana tabacum. Next base: position 91,608,344 of record NC_134103.1, read on the forward strand.
GCCTGTCGAGGGCTATATAATCTTATGAGGTGGTCGAGGGTGAAGGGAAGCCCGTCGATTTTGCTCACAAAGAAATGGAGCAGTATTACAATCCTCCAGAAAGAAGGATGTATTTGGCCGAGGGTCACTTAGTACTTCTTGCAGAAGTCGATGATGACCGGATCGAGGGGACCCAGCGTGAAAGGATAAATGTAAACACTCAAGTACCCTTCCGCGTGGGTAGTCATCGCATCTTCCGCTGCCGGTATCACGACCTCTTTGTTTTCCTAACCACAATCTTTCTTCACCAAATCGAGAAGGCTTTAGGGTATCGAGCATATATATCTCGATACCGGCTCACATCGACCAGCAACCGACGAGGGTTTCTCGACTTTCAAATCGGAATCAATAACACACACCCCGGGAACAAGTTCTTTAAGGCGTGGCTCCACCACCGATTTCTCACCGGCCGGCCGAGATTAGGAAGCAGCCTCTTTCTGAGGAACAATTTTAGATATCTTGGCCATCTAAATTTTCAAGATTAGAATACGAAGGGAAATTGAAATATTTTGGTGTTTGGTGAAGAACAACCAAAGAATTTTTTAAAATCTGGAAATTTTGGAGAAGGCGAAGAACTGTGAAGTTTGGAATGAGAAGAGTTGAAAGTAAAAGTTCAAACTAATGGAGAAGGGGAGCTATTTATAGATTTCACAATGACGGTTCAAAATTTTGCAGTGGCCGACCATTGACTGACGCGCATTTAATGCCTTGGTAAATGAACTGACCGGATATTTGTCACATACGTCACAATCGGGCTTGACGTAGATGTTAGTGTGTATCCAGTCATAGGTTGAAAAATTATATCGTTTCTCGCTATATTTTTTCCGAGAAACATTGGGACTATCTGTATACGGTCAAAACCGAGTTTGCCCTTTGTGTGATTAATCGAGTTTGGGGCATGATGGACCGAGGTTCGTCATTATAATATCGAGCTATGATATGAAGTCAGGCTACTGAGTTAGAGACTTAGAAGCCGACCAAGGTCGGGATCAGCCAAGATCGACATCGAGCCCCAATAGAGGTCGATACCCAAAGACCGATCAAATATCGAGACCAAGTCAAAGTCGATCTCGAAAACCATAGCTCGAGTCAATATCGATATCGAGACTTAGAAACCGATCGAGCTCGAGTCAAGGGACAACAAAGCCGTTATAGCCGCACTAAGGGAGAGAATCTCGACAGAAATCAAGGAAAAGCTAATTGATTAATCTATCATGGGATCCCCACTATGTATTTTTAATTATATTCAAAGTAAGATTCCCTCATTATATTAGAGTGGCTGCCATTTGTAATGGGGGGAATTCACAGTTGAGGATACACATTCATACATTCTAATATCTAAAGATTATTGAGATTCACATAACATATAGCACATATTGTCCTTTTTGGGCTTTTGAGATTGGTTCATCTTGCTCGTTTAGCAATTATTCTCTACTCAATTTGGGTTTGTATGCATTCCTTTTTACAGTCAATATTCGATATATTTCTACTTATTTTTCTAATTTGTACCGATTTATATCACGTATACTTAGAACTGCGTATAAATTTAACTTTATCTATTTTTCGGGTAAACAATCATAAAATAGAGTACAAATTTAAGTCAGTACATCTCTAAGTAGTGATAAATTATTAACGACACAAATGAAGTAAAAATGTAGCTTCAAAGTAGTAAAAGTAGAAATTGATACTTTGTAACTATTGTAGTATTCATTAAGAAAATTACTAACATTGGATCCAAATCAGTCACAAAAGCTAGATCACTACATAAAAGGGCAGTCATGTGCATTAAACTCCCGCTATGCACAGGGTCCGAGGAAGGGCCGGACCAAAAAGGTCTATTATACGCAACCTTACCTAGTATTTCTACAAGAGGTTATTTTCACGGTTCGAACCCATGACCTCCTATCCTGGTCACATGAAAATAACTTTACCAGTTATACAAGGCTCCCCTTCACTAAATAAAATTATCCAAAATTTCATAAAGAGATTGTAGCCCATGCCCTCAATCAGTTTCTTACATGCCCAAGGATGGATATTTTGGAGCGTGAATAAAATATAACACAAGGCACATCATTGAGTAATGTAACATCAAGCATAGTTTTGGCTCTGATTCCATGTGAAGACAATGAACCTCGAACCTAACGCTATCGTAAATACCAGCACCCGAGGTGATGATTGTCCAAAGTTATATAGAGAGACTACAACATATGCCCTCAATGTAAGACTCAACAGCCTTAATTTTAGTACTTGATGAAAACATTATATTATCTTTGAGATCATCTGGGTTAGAAGACAATTAAAATAGAAATACAACAATTGTTTTTCCATTAAAATGGAATGAAGAATAGAGAATTTATTCAATCAATTAGTGCATATGAGCATAGCAAATAGCACTGCAGAAGTTTACCTTGATGTTTCACCTCCTGCATTTCTCAAGGCATCATATGCATATCCATTTCCTGTATCAGCAAGTGCTATAAATGCAATCCGAAATCCATGTAAGCGCTCTTAAAACCAGCAGTTGATTTCTCCAAGTATTTTCATTTCAGAAGAAGTTTGATTTTAAAATCCAATTAAGCTGAAGAAACATTTAGTGCAAGAGTCCTTCGCAGTTATAAAAAACAACTCATTTAAACATTCAGAAAACTTCCTTAAAAGGTTCCTTTACAAAGTCATCTAACTCATGCTACAGTTCTAATGATCACTCGGGAATACATTATGCTTTACCATTTCAAGTTGAACTTCTCAAATCATGCACTTCTACGTTATACCAAGTAAAAAAGAAATGGTAATTGATATAGAGAAGTATATAGCAGGAAAACGGCTAAAAGATATTAATATAAAAGAACACTGAACAAATAACATTAGATCATGTATTCCGATATTCAAACTTGTTCTAACAGAGACTCGAGAACCATTACAAGTTTAAAATCATAATACTCGCTCAATGAGGAGAGGAGTTTGCCCAACCTAATCCGGAATGGAATAAAAGGAGGATACGAGTCATATAAATGCTATGAAAGTTAATAATATAGGACCACAATGGAATAACAAGTAACCAAGCCACTCCAGTACAATGAGCTAGGTGACACATGACATCCCGCGCAAAGAGTATATTATACAAGTTCAAACAATGGCTAAAAATATTGAGGCAGACATGAGCAACCAAGAATCAAGAATTTGGTAACGAATTTTACAGCAATTTGATGATTCAGCATCTTCTGATAAACCCTCTTTACGCAGTGAAACAACACTAAAGTCCACCTTAAGAAAAAAGCTAAAAGCAATAATTCACCTCAACTGCATTCACTTGCCTTCTGAACACAATGCAACCTGCTGTCTCCATTTTGAAGGCAATAAAAGGAAGAAAGAATCATTTGCGCCAGGCAGGAAAGTAATTCATCCTTCTCAAATTTTTACATAATTACATTTGGAGACATCTCATTTTGAAACTCTTCTAGAATCTACTTTTTCTGAACCCTTCACAAGTCTGAACGATTTATACATTTAAACATCTCAACTTTAAACCAGACCTCATCATTTTCGTATCACATTAACTTTTCAACAATCACCGTACTATTTGCGTTCAAATTAATTACCTACATTTGTGCCAATATACACATACATCTTGTAACTAAAGAGTGTTAAATGTATTTAACTCCTATAGTTTCTCCAATTTCAGTAGGTTTTAAGCTAAATAACTGTTGAGCAACCAGCTTGCACCACTTCAAGCCCAAAGCAGCACACTTAAGTTGGCCCGGCTATTTATTTATACTTAGCCTTTTTTGTACTAGTTAGCCATTCTTTGTTTAATATAACATAGTAGTCATTCATTTAGTGGTTAGCCAACTTTACACTGTATAAGCAAGATATAAATATAAGAGGCCACAATTGTTAATGTTTGGCCGATCATTTTTCATTAATATCTTCTCATTTGTTTTCTCTGATGAAGAATTCTCTATAAAGTCCTAACCTCCATTAACGAGCTTCCCCTCTCTGGTCTATTTTTACTAGTTTCACATGGTATCGGAGCAGGAAATCTGTTAGATCTTGTTCATCTATGTCAAGCGGTGTTACCCCTGTTGATTCCATCCATTTTTTATTAGGATTTCTCTTCGTCGGAATTTCGTGATTCTTTTGTGGTTTTTCGGCAAATACACTATGTTTCTCTGCGATTAATTCAACTTTGCGGTGTAGATTGTACTGAATCTCTCTGGTGTTGATTGGAGGCTGAGATTTCTATTCTGTTGGAGCTAGGGTTTCCTCGATTTATCTTAGAGCTAGGATTTCCTCATTTTTCATTGCTTCACTGGGCTTCTCTACTATATAAATGACTTACTTCTTCAGGTTGCGAAGAAGGCTGGTATTTTTCATTTCTCCTTTGCATGTGTTGGATTCTTATTTCAGTATAAAGTGTTTGTCGGTGAGTTGATTGTTGTAATCATGAGTGGTTCTACTTCTTCTTCCGCATACACTCCTGAGCCTACATCTCTTTTATTCCTTCTGTCGTCTGATGTACCTGGTGTGTCACTGGTCCCTGTGCCATTTTAGGGAGTGGGTTTGGAGGTTGGAAACACAGTATGATAGTGTCGTTGTCTGCTAGGAATAAAATTGCATTTATTGATGGTTCGTGTCCTAAACCTGCTACAACTTCTTCTGATTATAAACAATGGGACCGTTGTAATAATATGGTAATATCTTGGTTAACAAGCTCATTATTACCAGATATAGCCGAAAGTATTCAATACTCTGAGACAGCTGAAAGTATATGAAAACAATAAAATAATATGTATGGTAGTGTAAATGGGACAAAAGGTTTTGAGCTAAAAAGGAAACTTGCCTCTACCTATCAAGGATCCCTTGATATTGCCTCATATTTAACCAAACTTAAGAGAATTTGGGATGAATTGGGAGTAATAACAGTCATACAAATTCTTGCAATTGTGCTACTACAGAGGGTCTCCAAAAGGAGAAACATGAGGACAAAGTCCATCAGTTCCTCATGGGATTGAATGAGGTTTATGTTGGTGTGAGAAGCAATCTGTTGATGATGCAACATCTACCATCCCTTAATAATGTCCATAACATTCTTCATCAAGATGAAAGGCAAAGACAAGTCAACTCACCTCCTCAATTTATCTCTAAAGCAACCTTTTTCAATGTGAATTCATTTAATAAAACTACTCAGCCCCAACTGAATATGCAATTCCAGGGGCAGCAGAGACAGTTTACTCAAAGAGTGAATTTTGACAATCAGTCCAGGGACTCTAATATCTTCTGCAAGTATTGCAAGAAGCCTGGGCACTTAATTGATAAGTGTTTCAAGCTTCATGGCTTTTCTGCTAACTTCAAGTTTACTAAGGGTAGAAAGGCAACTACTAATATGGTGACAGACTCTGATTTCTCTGTTTCTGAGTCTTCCAATCAAACCTCTATTACACTTGTTGCTGAAAATGCTTCTGTGGTGCCTAGGCTGACAAAGCAGCACTCTCAATTGCTATCCTTATTGCAGAAATCTCATGTCTCTGATCCTGCACCCCAACTCAATATCATGAGTTCTACCAACTTTGTTGGTACTCTATTGCCTAAGAATGTAGTATATAGTTTCAACTCTACTTTGCTAAACCAATCTGATTCCTTAACTTGGATAATTGATTCTGTTGCTTCTGATCATATGACTTCTAATAAAGAATATATCATTAATATCACACCTTTACCTATTCCTTTCCTAGTATCTCGACCAAATGGTTATAAAGTAAAAGTTACTTGCACAACTTTGTTTTGACTGATTCTATAATTCTTCAAAATGTCCTTTATCTACCTTCCTTTAAGCACAATCTCATCTCTGTGTACAAACTCACAGACCAGTTTGATTGTATAGTTCAGTTTACTAGACTTTCATGTCTCATACAGGGCCCTTCTCTGAAGAAGCCTCTGGATCTTGGTAAACTGGACAGTGGGTTTGTACAAATTCGTGTGGGAAAAGCCCTCTCAACCTCAGGTTACTTTGTCAACTGACTGCAGGAGCTTGACATCTCTGTTTGTTTCTGATCATCTTACTTGTACTGTAAATATTATTTCCCCCTCTTGTAATAAAGCTGCTATGAATAAAGTGGACATTGTTTGGCATCACAGACTTGCACATGTTCCTTTTATTAAAATGAAAAGTATTTCTGAAATTTCTTCTGATATTTCCTCTACACAGTATTTTCCATGTACTATTTATCCTATGGCTAGACAAACTAGATTACCATTTTCTGATAATTCTATTCATAGTTCTAAGCCTTTCTAACTTGTTCATATTGACACTTGGGGACCATATCACACTTCTACATATTCAGGCTCAAAATATTTCCTTACCATTGTTGATGACTTCTCTAGATGCACTTGGACTCATTTGATGGGGTACAAAAGTAATGCTTTTCCTCTCCGAAAAGTCTTTGTATTGATGGTTCAAACTCAATTTCATGTCACCATTCAAAGCATAAGGTCTGATAATGCACTAGAATTAGGGAATGGCAATGCTGCAGCTTTTTTCTTTTCTGAAAATGGCATCATTCACCAAACCAGTTGTCCCCACACACCTCAATAAAATAGTGTAGTGGAAAGGAAACATAGAACCCTCATAGAAGCCTCCAGAGCTTTACTTTTCCAATCCAAAGTACCAATAAGATTTTGGAAAGATTGTTTCCTCACAGCCACATACATCATTAACAGACTTCCCTCTAGGTTACTACAGAATAAATTACCTTATGAGTTGTTATTTGGCAAGATACCTAGCTATTCACACTTGAGGACTTTTGGTTGCCTCTGTTTTGCCACTGTTCCAATTCCTCAAAGAGACAAACTAAAACCTAGAGTTATCCCCTGTATATTTCTTGGCTATCCTTTTGCAAAGAAAGGTTATAAGTTGTATAACCTTCAGTCAAAGCAGTGTTTTGTCTTTAGAGATGTCATTTTTCATGAACAACTCTTCCCTTTCTCTTCAGATTTTTTCCTTCCAGTTGTGTCAATGTCCCCATTGTCAACCACTTCATCTTTTGTTCCAACCTATTGGTCTGAATCTGTTCTACCTTCTGCTTCTACCACTCATTCTACTCCTCTTTCAGCTTCATTCCCTTCTGATGCTCCTTCCTTCCTTTCTGATACTCCATCTTTCCCCAATGCTACTAACAACCACCCTTCACCTTCTTATGCTTCACCTTCTCCTCATCTTACTGATGCTTTCTTTGACTCTAACCCTTCTCCTTCTCCTCCTGCCACTATCAGTCATGCCACCTCTATTGCACTACTTAGAAAATCTGATAGAACACAAACTCATCCCTCTTATCTTAAGGATTACATCTATAATCTGCCTAGTTCTCTTTCCTGTTTTGCTGTCCAACCTGTAGAGTTTGAGCCATATACTTATTCTCAGGCAGCCCCTATTTTAGCTTGGCAAGATGCTATGAGAAAAGAGTTTGAAGCTCTAGAGGCTAATAACACTTGGGATATTGTTGAATTACCCCTATGTAAGAAGCCTATTAGTTGTAAATAGGTCTATAAAATTAAATACAAAGTTACTAGGGAAGTAGAAAGATACAAGGCTAGGCTTGTTATTAGAGGGGATACACAGATTTAGGGGTGGATTTCAATGAGATATTTTCTCATGTAATGAAGATGTCTACTGTCAAATGTTTGATTGATGATATTATTAAGAAGAATTGATATTTATTTTAACTTGATGTTAACAATGCATTTCTTCATGGTGAGTTGGATGAGGAGGTCTATATGAAATTACTTCCTGGCCTTTTTGTTACATCTCCTTCTTCTTCTGCCACTTTGGCTTGCAAGTTGAAAAGGTCTCTTTATGGGCTTAGACAAGCTTCGAGGCAATAGTATGCCAAATTGTCTCAAGCCCTTTATTCTAAAGGTTTTCATCATTCACTCAATGATTACTCTCTCTTTATCAAAGGGTCTCCTGGTCATCTAGTAATCTTGGTTGTTTATGTTGATGATATCATCCTCACTGGTGATGATTTGCATGAGATTTTCGCCTTAAAACAATTTCTAGATTCTGAATTTAAGATCAAAGACTTGGGTTTTCTTCATTATTTTTTGGGTATTGAGGTCACTGTATTACCTTATGGTGTTGTATTGAATCAGAAGAAGTTCACTTCTGATTTATTCAAAGACTATGATTGCTTGGATGTTCATTTTGTTGTTAGCCCATTGGAATTGAATCAGAAACTTAAAGCTGATGTTGGGGATCTTCTACCTAATCCTGAGAAATACAGAAGCCTTGTGGGGAAGTTATTGTTCTTGACTCGCACCCTGCCTGATATTTGCTTTAGTGTTCAGCATCTTAGCCAGTTTATACAGGCTCCCTGGCTTCCTCACATGATTGCTGCTCTTCATTTTCTTAGGTATCTCAAGGGTACTCCTGACCTTGGCTTTTTTTACTCTCACTCTACTGATTTTTCTATCAAGGTTTACTCTGACAGTGATTGGGCGGCTTGCCCTGACACTCGCAAATTTGTTTCTGGTTTTTGCATTTTCTTGGGTGATAGCCTTGTTGGCTGGAAGTCGAAGAAACAACATATGATTTCTCTTTCTTCCGCTGAAGCTGAGTATAGAGCTGTTAGTAAGGTTGTTGCTGAATTGGTTTGGCTATCCATATTATTGCATGATCTTACTATTAATGTTTCATTTCCTATCTCTGTCTTCTATGACAATATGGCAGCTATTCACATTGCAAAAAATATCGTCTTCCATGAGCGCACTAAGCATATTAAAGTGGACTGCCACTTCATCCGGAGTAAATTGACTGAAGTTTTCATCCAGTTATCGCATGTTCCCACCTCTGATCAGCTGGCAGATGTATTCACCAAGCCACTACTTGGTGTTCTCCATCACTCTTTTCTTGGCAAGTTGAAGGTTGTTTCCCACTCCAACTTGAAGGGGGTGTTGGGCCACCAGCTTGCACCACTTCAGGCCCAAAGCAGCACACTTAAGTTGGCCCGACTATTTATTTATACTTAGCCTTTTTTGTACTAGTTAGTCATTCTTTGTTTAATATAGCATAGTAGTCATTCATTTAGTGGTTAGCCAACTTTACACTGTATAAGCAAGATATAAATAGAAGAGGCCATCATTGTTAATGTTTGACCGGTCATTTTTCATTAATCTCTTCTCATTTGTTTTCTCTGACGAAGAATTCTCTAGAAAACCCTAACCTTCATTAACGACCTTCCCTCTCTAGTCTATTTCCACTCGTTTCACAATAACTCTTTATTTACTTCCAAGAAAGACAATGAAAATAATTTCTAGCCCTCCCTTTTACCTCTCTACCACTTATCCTCACTTGTCATAAAACAACTTATAAAATCAGTTCATTCTCCTGTTAAAAATGAAGCACAATTTTCCTCTGGCAAAGGAGTGGATCTCCTGATGTAATTCACCACGATCAGGTCAAAAAGAAAAATTAATTGGAATACCCATTCTCATCTTCACTAAACATAGGGCTCAGAAATAAAATAGCAACACAGACGAAAGAGAGAGTTAACACAATTCCATCAAACAAAAACTTAAGAAAGTCCTCAAAAACTAGAATAAAACTCTATTTATTTATGACTCCAATAAAGGTCATTAAGCAAGTGAACTGCTTTGTAAACGAACCTCTAGCATTTCGGAGGTCAAAATTTTCCACATAAAGTAAATTCTTGTTAGCACATTTCTTATTAAAAAAATGCTCAGACAATAATTTTGAAATGGTATACATCCATATTTGCAGGTCACTATTAAAGAATGAGACAATTAAGGCAGAATATTTAAGTATAGCATACACATTCATGATTCAAGTATCATTGCTCGCAATAATGCAGCAATCAGATAGATGATAGTTCCTAATAACTTCAGTTTGAAGTTAATATGCTTTCTAACTGAACTATGAAAGCACACAAGCAGTGCTATTTCAGATGGAAAAGAAGACAGTTTTGTACAATTTCCTTTTCCTGTTTTTCTTTGATAGAACTCCTAACAAAAGAAATTGAAGGTTTAGAATTGCCAAACTAAAGTTCAACAGCTTTGGTTTTCCGTAGGGATTCTCCATATTTGATTCTTTTTTTTTGTTCCAGTAACTCTTTTGGGGACTAATTTCTCCTCCCCACCATGTTTCTGATTGTTACGATTTTTCAATTATTTAGTTCTAAAAAATCTCAACGTTTTTTACTGGACAACAAATATTTGATCGGCTTATATCAACTTCAGAATTAATTCTTGAAAGGAAAAGACTCTTTTGGTATACTTCTTGTGAAGGGAATTTACTCCCTTATTGTGAAAAATCCCTCCTTGCCAATTTTTCAAGCTCTGCACAATCAGTCACAAAACACAACCACCGTACTGAGAATATGCAACACATTCATAAGTTGTACTATAGCAAGTGCAGGTCAAGGCGAAAAGGTCCCATAAAATTATTAAACTTATGGCACATGTGGTCTCATTCGGGAATGATTTGGAAGATCCAAAACCAAAAATAGTGGTATTTTGCTAGTAACAACATAACGGAGGCAGTCACTCAATATAAAATTGATCCAAAATCTGATTCAAATCCAAAATAGTACCTATGGGTACATAAGAAATGTAGCATTTCACCTTAAATTAACTTAAACCATCCCAAAGATGCGATAGAAAAAGGATCTGATTTCAAGATGGATGGCACTTTTGACAAAGCAACCAATTATATGTCAGTTCTTTTCCTCATTTCTTCAGCATGTAAGTCAATTTATGCAGAGTATACCAGAAAAGCTAAAACATGAACCAAAAAAACTTCATTACAACAAGAAATAAAACAGAAAAGCAGAAACGGAAAAGAGAAGTTTTTTTTTGCACCAGGAATGGGAGTGCATCGATGCACTAACTAGTAACAATAAGAATACCATAACCGTGAATGTATGTGAACTTGAACTGAAAGAATAGGGTAAGTTACAATGTTGAAGCACAACTTCAACTAAAAAAAGGAACGGTATGGTATCCGTGTAATAACAGAAACAATCACCAGAAAGATCATGTACCTCCTTGAGCTATTGACTTTTGACAAAAATGTGAATTCCGAGGCAGCGTACAGTTGCTCAAAATCTAGTCATATTCAAACTGAACATCTATCTTCAAATACTTCCTCATTAGCCTTACAATAAAGGATGTGAATTTGGCTAATGTATGGCATTCTTCATGTGTTTTGGTTTCTGAAACAACCCCGTGAATCACCAACTTCCTCAGATTAGGACACCTTCCCAATAGCCCTGCTACCCACTGTGAGAAGAGGTCGCTAATCACCGTCCAGCCAAGCTCCAATACAACCACATTTTCCAATTGAAAAGAACCTTGCAACCCATACTGAACTGCTGCCTCTTTTAGTTCATAGTTTAACGAGAGATGACTTAATTGAGGAAAGCAAGCAGAAATAGTCTCAATATCAACAACCTCATCATCGTCATCAAACACAACTCCCCATAATCTCAATCTTCTCAGTTTCGATGATTTTGCTATCATATGATGGAACTTGGACCACATGATTGTGAAATTGCTGACGTCCACAATCTCTAGATTCTCAGCACTCTCACCAATATCAAGATGGATGACACTAACATCATCAATCTTAAGGAGTCTTAACTTCCCCTTGCTAACAAGCTCAAAGACTTCAAGCGTACAATCTTTTAACTGCAACTTCTCAAGGCTATCAGCCTCCAAAACAATTTTATCCAAACTAATGGCTTCAACGTAGATATCTTTCAAAGAGTTAGTACTCAACTCCATTGAGGCCTGCGGATCAGACATAACAATATCCAGACTTACGAGGCTCAAGACCTCAACTTTTGGGCAGGCTGTGAGGAAAAGACTGAGGTCCAACGCTGATACACTGACATAGCTCAGCGAAAGAGACCTCAAGCAAGGAAATTTTTGGTAACTAGGTTCCACACCCGTAATCGTATTATGTGCCAGATCTAATACTTCCAATCTCTGACGACCACATTTCTCGAGTATATTAATGTTAGGGGTAGTCCTGACATTATAGTGTAACTCACGCAAGGTTTCTCTCGTATACATTAGCCAAGCAATCACCGGAGCAGCAGAAAACTCATCCACATCATCCATAAGAATTGAAAGACACTGCAGTCCGTTAGTCTGGAAAATCGTCTGGGTTACAATTATTTCTAGTCTGCTCCGTGTGAGCTCATGATAAAGAGGCCAGTCATTCGAATTAAAAGTGAGCATGTAAAGATGATTTCTCCAAGCCTCTCGCCATTTCCTGCAAGTAGAAGATGCAATCACAACATCTCGTGCAGCTCCTAGCCGGGACAATATGTTGCCAATGACCTCAACAGGAAGATGCTCCATTCCCTTTTGAACAGAATAACACATCAAACGGCCACTAAAACCTCCAAACTTATAAAGCTACATTATATGGGCATAATAATCAAGCAATTTAAAGTCCAACATCTGCTTACCCTCAGCAACTAAATGAAATCCAAAATCAGATGAAAACAACTCAAAACATACTGTGCAAACTGAGATTAACAGTAAATAGAAGACCAATCTTCAGCCAAAAGTAAACCAAGAAATGAAATATCAAGCGACCCAATTAGTGAGCCAGCAAATTAAAATCAACCAAAGACAGATTGCTTAATTCCAGTAAAAAACCCAAATCGAGAAAGACTCAAAAAGATTTCACCTTTTTGGGCAGAGGCAACAATCCCATTAATACCACATCAATTTCCCATCTTGCAACCAAGAAAAGAATAAAATCAACGAAACAATTTTAGAAAATCACTGACACTACCACACCACACACATTCATAGAGAAAATGATACATGACATAGTAAATAATCAGGAATTTGGCAAACTTACAACAAGAATTGAGGTTATGATCAGGACCCAAAACCAGAAATGGATCGACGAGGCAAATGATAAGGAACGTTCGATCAAAAGAAATGGAATCTAATAACAGTTTTAGGAGAAAATTGGTCAGGGCAAGATGGTGGAAGAAACGCAGCGCAGCACAGACAAACACACACAGTGAATGGTGTGCTGTGTGCGAAGTGGAATACACGTGAGAGTTGAGACCCGCGTCAGTCTGTCCTTCAAAACTTCAAGTAGCCTGTTATATATGGTATATACACAAATCATGTTGCCTTGCGATTTATTTAGGGTACGCCATTTATAAGACGCATTTATAAGTCTCGATTATATGTCAAATGTTACTATGCGATTTATAAGTCACATTTACTAACTGCACCATATATCCAATTTTATAGTATCACAATTTATAGTATTGCGATTCATAAGTCGCATTCATTAAAATTTATATGTCGTAGTGTGTTCAGCCTACAAATGGGTATAAGTTTCTTTTCAAAAATTCTATTATAAATATGTATTTTTAAAATGCAATTTAAACTAATAACATTCAGAAACACATGTAAATCATATTTCACATGTGCGTTTTACATATTTTTTAAATTGTATTTGCACATATCACAATTAGTGCTGTAGAGAAAAAATTATAGAAGCTGCAAATCAACTATTTTCAGTATTTCATTTATATTCCCTAGAATAAATTAGTAAAATTAAAGAAAATACCCATGCAATCAAAAAAAAATCACTCAAAAAGGCTCATTTTGAAAATTATTACACTTCATATAGATATTTCTAAAGGGAATGGGGAGATTGAAGAGGATGTCACACATTTGTATCGAAGCGGGGTGGATGAAATGGAGGCTAGCTTCCAATGTTTTGTGTCATAAGAATGTGCCACCAAAACTTAAAGGCAAGTTTTACAGAGTAGTGGTTAGACCGATTATGTTGTATGAGGTAGAGTACTGGCCAATCAAGAATTTTCATACCCATAAGATGAAAGTAGCGGAGATAAGGATGTTGAGATGGATGTGGGGGCATAATTGGTTGGATAAGATTAGGAATGAAGATGTCTAGGTAAAGGTGGGTGTGATCCCGTGGAGGACAAGATGCGGAAAGCGAGACTTAGATGGTTCTAGCATGTGAAGATGAGAAGCTCAGATGCCCCAATAAGGAGGCATGAACGGTTAACTTTGGTGGGTTTGAGAAGAGGTAGGAAATAATTAAATATATATTAATTATCATATATTTATGATACAAACTGTGAAATCCGTCACGAACTCACAGATGCTCGTAATACGATAAATATATAATTATTATACATTTGTTATACAATTCCTTCAACAATTATTATACATATACAATTATAATACAATCGCGATACATTTCTGAAAAATTGTGATACAATTATGATCTTCATCTTCTTCAAGTTTCAATCACAACTCTACACTAAAAATCTAATATAATCGTATAATAATTATATTAGTATTGTATCAAGTATTGTTTTGGGTATTGATGTATCATATAGAAGTCACATACAGTGAATATTTTAGAAAGAAAGAAAACAAGATTCAAAACTTACTCATAGCTTGATTCTAGAGCAATATTTTGATTTTCGTCTACATTGTATCAATAAGAAATAGAGATTTTGGGTGATTAGTAAGAAAGAGAGAAATTGGGTTTGAAAATCTTTGGAAAAAGGAAAAAAACTGGATTTTTTTTGTGTGTGTGTGTGGGGGGGGGGGGGGGGGGTAAAAATAAAAGAGAGATTTGGGGTGATTATTAAGGAAGAGAGAAATTATTTTTGACATCCTTTGGAAAGAAACATAATCTTAAATGGGGGAGGGGGAGGGTTATTGGAAATGGGGTGGATCTCATATAACTGACAAGCTAAAATTAAAGGATTTTGAATTTTTTTTCTTTTTTATGCTTTTGTATATACCTTATAAATATAGATATACAAATTAATTAATAAGAAACATAAGTAAAGGTGATAAATGGGTTTCTATTATAGTATAGCTAGGTAAAACTCCCCTTTAAAAGTTCGTTTGTTTTATATACAAGTTATGCAGGGATTAATAAATATAGAGATTAATTATACAAGAATTAAAAATATAGGAATTATTATGCATGTATTAGCTATGCAAAAATTATAATATGGGGATTATTTCTTGTTGGGATATTTAGTTTTATTATTCAACATAACTTATAATAATTTAAAATATTTAATTACGTTTAGCAACAAAAAGAATTGCTCACTATTAGGAGGATTAGTTTTTTCATTCTAATGTTTTAATCTTGATAATATACGTGTTCTTATTTCACTTTCTGCTTCGCATAAATAGTACATAAATTTTCTCATTAACTTATATGGGTATTATATACGAAGAACATAAAAAAGCCGACCAAACATTGTATTAGATATACTGAATTTTATACCAAGACTATTTTTCCTTAAACACCAACCAAACAATGTACTATTATGTTAATTCTATATATTGATGATTAACTCTATTGAAAGGTCAACCAAACGGCACCTAATAGTATACAACAATATAAATCAATTATTCTAACTTTCGAGGTATACAGTTCATCTTTGGGGGTATATAATTATGTGATTATGTATTTGAAAGGTATACATCGTATAAAGCTGTATTATATGGAGTAATTTTTAAATGATTTTTTTTATAGGTACAAGGGGATAACCTTTTTATTCCACCTGAACAATCCTTTAAAAGTCCCAATAATAATGCTAAAATCTCTGTAATTTGATTCATTCAAGTATGCCAAGATTCATCGCAATCACTTATATAATAAAAATTCTATACAGATGTGAATAGTTATCCGTTATTGTTAATACAGTGTTGGATTATGGCTTTTAGTAGCCCATCTTTATCCAAGCACGAGCTTAAAACCACCTTAAAGAAAATTATATTTCTTAGGATTGGTGATGGCAAACTGAATATGTATAGGGGTAAAACTGAGCTCGATGTTTGATCTAGCTTCCGAAACGGTAGGCCAGGGTTGATAAATCTGTAATTGGGTAAAAGTCGATGTTCGAAGCTCGATCTGACGTTCCACACGATCAGCCAAGATCGGAATATGATATTTAAGATCGTACCCAAAGCATTGTCAAAACTAGCCATCGAAACTATTAGATTGGCCCTCGAGTTTATCGAAGGCATAACCGGTCCTATTTCTAAAGGTCTCGAAGAAAGCTTTGCCAACTCATCCGATAGAGATCCTTAATTCTCGTCGTTAATCGGTCATTATGGCAGAAATCACAGAACAAGTCCAAAAAAAACCAACGATCACCAAAATCAAGGATTTTTGCTTTTTATGGAACAATAAAGTAATGCCTTAAAGGTAGGCCTCCCTTAATATATAAAGGGGACTTGACAATTAATAAAACATATTGTAACATATACTGATAAGTTATACATTCTCTAAGTTCTTACTCTTTGATATTTTGGTGTCAATTAAAGTGCATTCAATTCAAGGGTGACCTGCTTTCCTAAGCCGAAATCATCCAACTCACGTGGTTTACGGTTAATCTATCGTTATTTATTTCAATTGCAATCTAATTTATCGTTTTGTATCAAGTTAATCCACATATCCTTATAACCACTAACAAATTCAATTGTTATCCGATTTTGAGGGTAAACAGTTTGGCGCCCGCCGTGGGGCTAAGAAAAATAGTAGTTATTTGATACAAATCTTCATAACACATACTATTTTACACTTGCTCTTTGAAGTATCTTTGATTTCAGGATAAAAATATCAAACTCTTGATTAGCACCCCTACATATCGACAACGAGTCCGGTCATCAGGGTGAGAATAAAAACATAGCTCCCGGTAACATAGGGCCAACCGCTGGTCCCGTAGGAATTTCGATCACAGATCTGATTGATGTTAATTCACATGTGGCTATGGACGCCAACTTGCCTACCGACCCCATAAATAGCATCTGTGGTGGGGGCCGATCGGTAGCTCGAAACACATAAAATAATGATGAAGACAGGATCAGCCTACGGATGATCTTCGAAATGGTGCAAGCTCAACAGGTGGCGATAGATCAGTTGCAGAGCCAAAGCCAGGCGCCGAGCAGAGTTGAACCCGATCCGCCCCGTGAAGTCACCCACAGAAATGAACCGGTCATAGTAAGGTCAAATGAACAAGAATCGGGTATTGACCCCGAGATTATAAATATGCTCGAGGAGCTGACAAAGCGGATAAAATCAGGGGAAAAGAAAATCGAAGCGAACAACAAAAAGGTAAAAACCTACAATTCCAGAGTAGATCAAATCCTAGGAGCACCTCCGATATTGAAAGGACTGGATTCCAGGAAGTTCGTACAAAAACCTTTTCCTCTGAGCGCGGCTCCAAAGCCAATCCCCAAGAAATTCCTTATGCCCAAAATACCTAAATATAACGGAACGAACGATCCAAACGAGCATGTAACCTCTTACATATGTGCCATCAAAGGTAACGACTTGGAAGATGACGAGATCGAGTCTGTTCTACTGAAAAAATTTGAAGAGACCATGTCAAAGGGAGCTATGACATGGTATCATAACTTACCTCCTAATTCTATTGATTCATTTGCTATGCTTGCAGACTGCTTCGTAAAAGCACATGCTGGTGCCATCAAGGTCGAAACCAGGAAATCGGACATTTTCAAAGTTAATTAGAAGGATAATGAGATGCTCAGAGAATTCATGTCTCATTTCCAAATGGAACGAATGGATATGCCGCCAGCCGCTGATGATTGGGTTGTTCAAGCTTTCACTCAAGGACTCAATATTCGGAGCTCAATGTCTTTACACCAACTGAAGCAGAATATGATAGAATACCCTGTCGTTACCTGGGCAGATGTACATAACCGGTATCAATAAAAAATCAGAGTCAAAGATGACCAACTCAGGGCCCCTCGGAGTCTGTTTATCCCGTCAGAACCCTCGACAGAGTTAAGAGAGACATCGATCGTGAACCAAGATCAAACATGGATCAATATCTACCATATAATGGAGATCAGAGGAGAAGTGGGTCCTGGAGGAACCCCGTAAGAAACAAAAGGAGAAATGATCAAGGTCGAAGCAACCGGGGGCTCATGACCAAAAACAGCTTCGACGGGTCCATCGGGCCTAAAGAAGCGCCTAGGCTATTGGAATACAAGTTTAATGTCGATGTTGCCGCCATCGTATCAACTATCGGGTGCATCAATGATACCAAATGGCCTCGACCACTACAATCTGATCCATCTCAAAGGGACCCTAACCAGATATGCAAATATCATGGCACTCACGGTCATAGAACGGAAAATTGTCGACAGTTGAGAGAAGAAGAAGCCCGTTTATTCAACAATGGGCAACTTCGAGAATTCTTGAGCGACCGAGTCAAGAACCACTTTAGGAACAGGGATTCTAACAAATAGACATAACAAGAAGATACTGAACCTCAACACATCAAAAATATGATCATCGGTGGAGACGATATCCCACAAGGGCCGATGTTGAAATGCACCAAAGTATCCATTACTCGGGAGAAACGAACTCGAGACTACGTACCTGAAGGAATTTTATCTTTCAGTAACGAGGATGCGGAAGGGATCATACAGCCTCATAATGATGCACTGGTAATATATGTACTCATAAGTAAAACTCGAATTAAATGTGTGTTGATTGATCCAGGTAACTCGGCCAACATCATTCGGTCGAGGGTCGTGGAACAACTCGGTCTACGTGACAAAATCGTGCATGCAGTCCGAATTCTAAACGGGTTCAACATGGCATGTGAAACCACTAAGGGGGATATAACGTTTGATGACGTCCAAATCCACTACTAAAAAGTAAATGGACACGGTCGTATTCAATAAAATTTACCCAACCAAAGAGAACAATATGTAGGCGATTAGGAATGTAAGTGAATTATCACTTATTATGCAATGCCAAACACTTAGAATGGTTGTTGAAAAAATATTATAGCTAAATGCGAAAATGTAAACTAACCTAGAAAGCAAGTAAAATGATCAATGGCTACAAGTATAGATGCATCGGGAATTACACTCAAGTAACGATCCAATGTATTTCACGATTTTACAAATATGAGCGAGTTTATGTTAATTAGCCTCGGGTAATAATTCTATATTAGCCTCTTCCGAAGACTAACAAAACTTCCTAATTGAATTATCCCTAAAATAATTAAGAGATTAAGCACACCCGAATACAGCTATAAGTAGTTCAATCCTATCCCTAGGTAGAATCTATAAAGTAAGGGTTAAAGCCTCATGTTCTTGTTAATTAATATTTTCCAACCCCAAATAATCTTTCCCAAAATTAATTCGAAGTTAATGGGCGAGTCCTAGGGTTAGTGAATCCCTTTGGAAACATTAAAGAACAAGAATAATTAAAGAAACAATAACTCAATTCATAATAAATAAAAATCGTTCAATACATAAGCACAACAAAATATTTAATCCACACTTTAAATATGAATATTCCCATAAACAAGATTCAAGTGTTGAAAAAAATACTACACACTTAAATATTCAATACAAAGCAAAGAAATGAAGAAATGAGCATAAATGAGTAAGAAGTTCTCAACCAAAAGCTTCAAATCTTCAAGCCCAAGTGTGTGTGCAAGAATCCTAGCTCCAAAACTTGTCGTCACTAGTCTAAGAGACTGAAAAATAAGCCAAAGATTTGCAAAAGATCTACTAGGTCGTGTATTTATGGTTTTGGAATTGAGGATATGTGAATTTCCAGGTCTACCCTGGTCTGAAGCCCGTTGATCGCACCCGCAGAAGAATCCACGCAGGTGCGGATAGCCTAACGCAGAAGCAGCAATCAATGAGAAGCACTAATTCCGCAGAAGTGGACTTACACTCGCAGATGTGCCAACGCATATGCGGTCTTCAAGCGCATGTGTGCTTCCGCAGATGCGTTGATCATATCGCAGATGCGATTCCTGCCTTCCAGGCCTTCTTCCGCAAATGCGGCCATTTCCTCGCATCTGCGAGATAGTAGAAGCGGGCAGTGTTCCGCAGATGCGGAATCACTGAAGAGTTTGGCATTTTTTTCACTCTTTTTGTTCAATTCCGCTTCAATTGAATTCAAATCACTTCATGGCATCATTTACCTGAAAATCTAACAATACACACCATAAACGACCTCATATTATAATTAAAGGATACAAAATCTAAAGAAAAGAGACTAGAATGAGTGGTAAAATCATCACTTATCAACACCCCCAACTTAAAGCTTTTGCTTGTCCTCAAGCAAATCAACACCAAATATTCAATGAGGTTCTACCATTCAAATAACAAGTAGGATTACTATCATTCACAAATCACATTCTCCGATTAAGCACCATACTTGTGGATTTGGTTGGTACTAATAATTAGTCTCAAGCATGTGAATCTCAACCAAATAACTCCCTCATTTAAAAACAACTTCAAGAATGCAATGGGTTTTCAAAATAACCAAGTGACAACAACCAAGCCTCAAAAAGTAACTCAAAAGCAATAGTCTACTACATATGCTCAATTTACTCAATTCGGAATCTATCAATGTCACCAATCCATCCTAATCTATGTGCCCTCACAAGAAATAAAGTCCCAAAATTACCATATTTATAATAACACAAGGGACAAATGCACAAAGACACTCACTCTCACAAAGAATTTCAAGTGTTACAAAATATCATGCTATAAGCTTACCCTTATTTTAATTCGCCGCCTATTCAAGAACATTCGGTTGGAGATCTCATAAGGACTTTTAAGCTTGTAATGTAGGTTTAGGGAAGGGTCGGACAGCATTTGAGATACAAGTGACTACACCCTCCTTGAACACTACTCACATTTGTCTTTCTTTTTGCACTTTGCTTATTTTTAAACCACATAGCCCTTATCGGCATCTAGCTACCAATATAGAACCACCTTAAAGTACCTATCTAATTTTCTCAAGACTCCATATTTATATATATACATATGTTTCTCAATTTTATTTTATTTTAACTATTGTCTTTTGGAGCTTGAGTAATTTCATATGAGCACTTTGAGGTATATATTTCTATACTCAATGTACAACCTTACCAATTTCCAACTTGACACCAACACCCTCAACTTAAGATTTTAGCCTCATTCTCAATATTCAAGGAGGGACGAGTTTAAAAGAGGAAAGTATTTTACAAAAGGGTAAAGGTTTGTAATGAGGTGGCCAAAAAAAAGTTAAAGGCTCAAATGGGGTAAACTAGTAATAATATTTATGCAATGGTAGGCTTGAAAGGCTAAAGAGGCTTTTTCAAAGATCACAAAGAATGCCTAAGGTCATCCCTCCAACCAAACAAAATTAACATTAGCATTGAAAGACCAACCGGGCAAGTTCTAGATGATAGAAGTAAACACAAGAATTATTTATAACAAAAACTAACACACATGGAATATCAACTAATCAAGACAGATCAATTTCACTTCTTAATAAGAGCATCTAGAGCAATATCATACCAACTAGTGGGCAAAGAGTCACCAAAAGAGCCAAAAAGTTATTACATAAATTATTCTTTCCCATGCAACTTACTTTTTCAATTTAAAACCAAAATTCGGAGGGGTATTCTTAATTCACACTTCATATACAAGAGACTAATTTTATTAGTACCAAATAATTCAAAAGTCTCCACATAACAAAATAAGACTAATTCCCTTAAGAAAGTCATTACGTATCCATCATAGGAAAAAGTCACCCGGTTCAACACAAAAATGTTCCTCGGAAAAGAACTGCAGCATAAAGAAAATCCAAGGAAATATTACTAAAGAATTAAAATATAAACTAAAACTACTAAAGAAGATAAAATAAATGCTAAAGAAATAAAATAAAATAAAATAAAATAACAAAAACTACTTAAAGAAACTAATACTAAATGAACAAAAATAACATAAACTAAAAACTACTAAAGAAAATAAGTAAAGAAAGAAAAATAAAATAGAATAGCAAAAGTGACTAATCTTGCAAATGTACAACCAATCACAACTACGCTCGGCAAGAGCACGTGATAAGCACTACTAAAACAAGCCTGGCAAGGGTTCACAATATCCATACCATAACATAAACCCGGCAAGGGCACATATATAGCATCAATGTACGAATAAAGTATACTCCTTAAAGCCACCACTAACTAAAAATATTGCAGTGTCCTTACTGCACAATATCAAAATAAAATAAGATTAGTTTGAGTGTCTCCATGAGGGCTGCATCAGACTAGCAGACTACAGGAGAAGGGCTAATCATTGCTGTTGAGAACTCTCGGCCTCATCATCATCAGTATCATCAGCAGCACTCGACATGAAAGAGTACTCCTCGCTATCCTTACCATCAACAACATGTATCTTCCTTTTCGGCTGCCCCCATTGGAATATGGCTTTGATGCCTCTCCACATTTTGATCATAAACTTGCCCTTCTTCTTGTTTCTCGCTTTCTCCTTTTCGAAGTCCGACTGAAGATCTACATGTGCCTTGGCCAAGTTGCCATAGGATGCCTCGAGTCTGCCAACAGATGCTGTTATTTTCTCCTAAGACTCTGCCTGCTTTTTTTGTGCATCTAAGTAGGTCTTCATGTCTTCCCTGGTGAAGTACTCAAGCCAGGCTGGGGTGTGAGGGTCCACTGGGGAGCTTTGACACTAAGTCACGGATGACGCCAAGCTGCGAGTTCAACATCCCAAATGGTCCCTCAGGCACTGCTGCCTATGAGGATGACTCTGATCTGCCAACAATGGTGACTTTCCTCTTCTTGCTCTTGACTGCACTACCCTCACCCGTTACTCTCAACGGATGAAAGGGTTTGTCGGCCGGCAACCAATGATCGGTGCTGCGCACCTCAACCTCTGCCTGCCTACACAACTTTGTGATCAGTGAAGGAAACATCAACCCTTGGTTGTCGTCGTGCAAGTACTCTCTCAGCTCCCGCAGGATATAATGACCAACATTCACAGGAATGCCGTCAAGAAGGAATGCAATGATCAAGGCTCTAGTGTATGATATATCTGAAACATTTCCACAGGGTGATACCCTGTTGCATAGGATGTAGAGCCATATTTTAGCTTCAGCTATGAAGTCGTTGGACTTCAAACCCCTTATCTTGTTAGCTCATTTTGCTCTCATGCTTGCGGGATAGAGTTTACACACAAGCCATTCTGCGTTGTTGCAATGATATTTTTCTAGCACCGACTCGAGTGGATGGTCAGGAATCCCGAGTATGTTATTAATCTGCTCAGTCCCAAACCTCATTGTCTTACCCCTTATGGTGAGTTGTAGGTCGGTGGAGTTTGTACGCTTAAGATTAGCATAAAATTCACGAACCCACTCCTTATTGGCTTTGCACGGAGTTGGCATGAAGCACGACTAATCGGAGGCGTGAAGATGTCCATAGAATTATGGGAGTAGCTCGGCCAATTTCTCCTCGGCGATCCCCTTTTCAAGCACTATCTTTTTGGTGAGGAGGTTGTCATAATATCGGTGGTGACAATCAGCCGACATGAAGCATGACTAGTCAAATTGTTCATCCACAGCTTCCTCCTCAATTTCATGATCAAGCAAGGCATTTTTGTTCATGTTCGAGTCCATTTTAGCTCAAATTACCTTCAAAAAATCAAAACAATGTTAGTCGGGCAGTAGAATCATGTTAGGAAATTTAAAACAAAGCAATTAGGCCAAAGAATCGAGTAGAACGGGCGCGGGAAGCTCCAGATGCAAAGCTACTGGAATTGGGAATTCTGCCCAGTTTTTGCACCTGCAAAAAGACCATCGCAGGTGTGGCCCCGCTTCTGCGAGTTTTTATCCGCTTCTACGGTGTTTATCAAAGGGTTCCAAAGCCCAGAATTTTTGACTCTTTAACTTCTCAAACAATATTTTTAGCACATAATTTATAGTCAAGACTTCTAAATTGGTGCACTACATGAATCGATGATTCCATTAAACCTGATTTTATGGTACTTAGCTAGCAATTGTCTTTTAGACAATTTGTCAAACACATGACAAGTAGAGAGGATGATATGCTTTTTTAATTTAATTTGGTACTCAGACTTTCCAACAATTTGTTTCATCATTAGCAGCACACACACAGACACTCTCAACCATTTTTTCTCACTCCTAAAACTAACCGTGATAAAATAAAAAAATAAAAAAAAAATTGAAAACATGACTGTAGAATAGATGAGATGAAGAAGAAGAAAAAGAAGAAAAGAGAAGTAGAAGAGATGAGTAGATGAGGGGACTAAGAACCATACGTGTGTGTCTTGTGTGTGAGAACTCAAATGTGAGCAGTTGGTGAAGTAAAGAGTAGTAGCGTGAGAGAGGAGAGGGAGTTGTGAGAATTAAAGAAAATTAGAATCTCACCTAATGAAGGGTTTTAACATTTACCCGTTGGACCGCTTCTGCGGCTTGCACATCTGCGGGAGCGCTTCTGCGGCTGCCAAACCACTTCTGCGACTTAACACCGCAACTGTGATTCTTTAGGCACTTTTGCGAGGCCGCATCTGCGGTGAATGTTCAACAAATGCGGTTACACCAGATGATTGATGTACAGATTTTTTAGCCACTGTTTTTGTGCACTCCAACACCTCAAACTCCTCAATCCAACTCCAAAAATTCTGAAACTTGACAGATAAGTCAAAAATAATATTCTAAACTATTCTTAAAAAGAAAATTTCAAAAACGACTAAAATTTTTGAAAATCGATAGGTTGCCTCCTACCAAGCGCCGCATTTAATGTCGTGGCACGACGCGAATCAACTTTACAACTTTTTTCGCCACTTGGACGATATGAATTGGGCACCTAACTTGGAATCAAGCTTGTAACCACGAGCGGTGGGGGTGGTAAGTTGATGATCAAGCCAAACTTTAATTTCTTCATTTTGCGTTTCTTGGCTTTCATGCAAGAATGTCATTTTGCCTTCTTGTTCCCTCAAATTGTAAGATGTATGGCCTTTTCCTTTCCTCCTCGCAATCCCTCATTGACTCGTGTAGTTCAATTCCCATATTACCACACAATTTCAATGTTGAAAAATGCTTGGAATGTGACATCAAACCTCCAAATTGCAATTCTTCTCGGATTTTGACATCCTCTTTTTCCCCCGGAATAGAGTCACTTTCAACCATGTTTTTAATTACACCGGTTGACTCTAATTCCATATTTTTCTTGGCATCACTAACAAGCATGGAGTCGATTTGCGGATGTTCAATTTTTTATTCCTCAAAATAAAGCTCACTTTCTTCCTCGATGTCGGACTCTTCTTGATCTCTTTCCACACTCTCAAATTGGTGGGCATAGTGAGCCTCAACCAATATTTTCATTTAATTTTCCAAGGTGTGTATATCATCATCATTTTGAGTTAGTGCTTGTTTTAAGTCCTCGAGTGCCAAGCTTTGCTTCTTCTCATTTTGAAGAATGGCCTCCAACATGAGCATCATCCTCTCATTTTGAGCATTTGAGAGTTCTTCTTGGTTTTGATCAAGTGCCAAAGAAGGATTTTTGGCTTCAACCTCTAAGTAAGGTTCTTGGCTATCATTCACTTTCGAGGATTTTTGGACCTCTAAATCTTCAAGCATTTCTCCCATTTGTAAGTTCAACCTTTCAAGCACCAAATCATTTTGGAGACTATTTTCCAAAATCTCCTCCAATGCATTTTGCTCTTTGTTTTCTCCTTCAAGTAGGCATTCTAACATGAGCTTAAACTCTCCATTTTGACCGTGCTCAATTTCTTCCACTTTCACATCCCTATAATTTTTATCACAAAAAGAAGAATCATCATAGCAGGGGCTTGAGGAAGGAAAGGACGAATAAGCACAATTATCCCAATGACCATTTTGGCGACTACACTTATCACAAATACTCCACTCATGGGTTTGAGATTGTGCGCACAATCCACCCCGGGAGAATTTAAATAATTTTTTCATGAGTGTGGTCCTCCACAATAAGGACAAGGGTCATTAAAGTATGAACAACTACCATCCGACCAATTTTCATTATATGATGCCATTTTTTTTATAAAAAAAAACTAAGAAAGTAAACAAGAAAACAAATAGGAAGATAAACAAGGATAAGAAAATAATTACAAAAATATTCACAAGTTTGGACCAAAGCACTTACGCTTACTTCTCAAGCAACCTAAATTGCGCCAAATTGTTCCCCGGCAATGGCGTCAATTTTTTATGACGTTCAAATCCACTACTAAAAAGTAAATGGACACGGTCGCATGCAATATAATTTATCCAACTATGAGTCGGGTCGAATCCCACAGAGAACAATATGTAGGCGATTAGGAATGTAAGAGAGGTCTCAAAATTGTAAGGTCCCTGCTATGATGATTCTTCTTTTTGTGATGAGTAATGGTTGGAATGTAAGGGTAGTGTAAGGTCTGCGTACACACTACCCTCCCCAGACCCCACTAGTGAGATTATATTGGGTTGTTGTTGTTGTTGTTGTATTTATGCAATGCCAAACACTTAGAATGGTTGTTGAGAAAATATTATAGCTAAATGCAAAAATATAAACTAACCTAGAGAGCAAGTAAAATGATCAATGGCTACAAGCATGGATGCATCGGAATTTACACTCAAGTAACGATCCAATGTATTTCACGATTTTACAAATATGAGCGAGTTTATGTTAATTAGCATCGGGTAATAATTCTATATTAGCTGCTTCCGAAGAATAAAAATACTTCCTAATTGAATTATTCTTAAAACAATTAAAAGATTAAGCCTGCCCGGATACGGGTACAAGTAGTTCAATTCTATCCCTAGGTAGAATCAATAAAGTGAGGGTTAAAGCCTCAAGTTCTTATTAATTAATCTTTTTCAACCCCAAATAATCTTTTCCAAAATTAATTCGAAGTTAATGGGCGAGTCCTAGGGTTAGATAATCCCTTTGGAAACATTAAAGAACAAGAATAATTAAAGAAACAATAACTCACTTCATAATAAATAAAAATCGTTCAATACATAAGCACAACAAGATATTTAATCCACACTTTAAATATGAATATTCCCATAAATAAGATTCAAGTGTTGAAAAAAAATACTACACTTAAATATTCAATACAAAGCAAGGAAATGAAGATATGAGCATAAATGAGTAAGAAATTCTCAACCAAAAGCTTCAAATCTTCAAGCCCAAGTATGTGTGCAAGAACCCTAGATCCAAAACATGTCTTCTCTAGTTTAAGAGACTAAAAAATAAGCCAAAGATTTACAAATGATCTGCTAGGTCGTGTATTTGTGGGTTTGGAGTTGAGGAGATGTGAATTTCCAAGTCTGCCCAGGTCTAAAGCCTGTTGACCGCACATGCGGAAGAATCCACGCAGGTGCGGATAGCCTAACGCAGAAGCAGTAATCAATGAGAAGCACTAATTCCGCAGAAGCGGACTTACACTCGCAGATGCGCCAACACAAATGTGGTATTCAAGCGCATGTGCGCTTCCGCAGATGCGTTGATCATATCGCAGATGCGATTCCTGCCTTCCAGACCTTCTTTCTCAAATGCGACCATTTCCTCGCATCTGCGAGGTCGCACAAGCGAGCAGTGTTCCGCAGATGCAGAATCACTGAAGAGTTTTGCATTTTTTTCACTCTTTTTGCTCAATTCCACTTAAATTGAATTCAAATCACTTCATGGCATCATTTACCTGAAAATCTAATAATACACACCATAAACGACCTCATATTATAATTAAAGGACACAAAATCTAAAGAAAAGAGACTAGAATGAGTGGTAAAATCATCACTCATCAACGTTATCAGTCAATATCACCGGAACCATATGAGAGGCCAAGTTTTATGTGATCGAAGGAGACATGAGGTACAACGCCCTTCTCGAAAGGCCATGGATCTACAACATGAGGGCAGTGTCCTCAACTCTTCACCAAGTGTTAAAATTCCCAACTCCGGGGGGGATTAAGACAATCTATGGGAAACAACCGGCCGCAAAAGTTATATTTGCAGTCGAAGAAGTGATCCCAATATCCATACTCGCAAAATAGAAGGAACCGAATTCTGGCGCAAACCAAGATGCCAAATAGCAGTCACCGACACCAACCCAATCGGATAAGCCAGGGACTTATGAAGACGATGATTATGGGGTTTCCTGATCATTTATAATCCCTGATGACTCTGACGCAACCAAATTAACGGTCGAAGAGCTGGAACAGGATATATTGGTCGAGCATCTGCCCGATTGGAAGGTATACCTAGGAACGAGGTTAACTCCTGAGCCCGGGAAAATACTTATTCAATTTCTTGTAGCTAACATAAATTGTTTCGCTTGGTCCCATCTCGATATGATAGGGATCCCATCGAGGATAATCACTCACAAGCTAAGCCTGGACCCGAAAATCAATCGGGTCAAGTAAAAGAGGAGGCCCCAGTCCGAGGTCAAACATGCTTTCATCAAGGAAAAGGTATATAAACTCCTTAAAATAGGGTCCATTCGGGAGGTTAAATACCCGGATTAGTTAGAAAACGTAGTGGTAGTCCCTAAAAATAGAATAAAATAAGAATGTGTGTAGATTACAAAGATTTGAATAAGGCATGCCCCAAAGACTCTTTTCCTTTTCCCAACATCGACTGTATGATCAATGCCACGGCCGGCCACGAGATCCTCAATTTTTTCGACTCCTATTCCGGGTACAACCAAATACGGATGGACCCCAGTGATCAGGAAAAAACCTCCTTCATCACTAAATACTACACATAATGTTATAACGTGATGCCATTCAGATTCAAAAATGTCGATGACACCTATCAACGCCTAGTAAATCGGATGTTTGAGGAAAAAATAGGAAAATAGATAAAGGTTTACATTGACGATATGTTGGTTAAGTCTCTGCGAGCAGAGGACCATTTAAAACATTTGCAGGAAACCTTCAGCATATTGAAGAAGTACAATATGAAACTGAACCTGGAAAAGTGCGCGTTCGGAGTTGGATCAGGTAAATTTCTCGGGTTCATGGTATCCAACCGAAGAATCAAGATCAACCCCTATAAGATCAAAGCCATCAAAGATATCACATTCGTGGACAACGTAAAGGCCGTGCAAAGGCTAACCGGGAGCATAGCCTCCCTCGGGCGATTTATTTCGAGGCTGTCTGATAAAAGCCACTGATTCTTCCTACTATTGAAAAAGAAGAATAACTTTTCATGGACTCTGGAATACCAACGAGCTTTGAAGGAGCTAAAAAGGTACTTATCGAGCCCACCGTTGCTTCACACACCAAAGACAGACGAACAATTGTACTTGTACTTGGTGGTCTCGGAGATAGCGGTAAGTGGAGTCCTAGTTCGGGAGGAACGAGGTACACAATTTCCAATTTATTATGTTAGTAGGACCTTAGGTGAGGCCAAAACTAGGTACCCTCACCTAGAAAAATTGGCGCTCGCCTTGCTAAGTGCCTCCATGAAACTAAAACCATACTTCCAATGGCACCCCATATGTGTCGTAACAACTTACCTGTTAAGGAACGTGATGCATAAGCCCGAACTCTCGGGCCAATTGGCCAAATGGATCGTGGAAGTAAGTGGTTATGATATTGAGTACCGACCCTGAACCGCCATTAAGACCCAAATTTTGGCAGATTTTGTGGCTGACTTTATGTTGACCTTAATACCCGAGGTCGAAAGAGAGTTATTGATTAACTCAGGGACTTCCGGGAATCTGGACCCTATTTATGGACGACGCTTCAAACTTAAAAGGGTTCGATCTTGGCATCATACTAAAGCCACTAACAGGTAAAATAATTAGGCAATCTATTAAGATTATGGAATTGACTAACAATGAGGCCGAATATGAGGCCATGATTACCGACCTTGAATTAGCCAAAATCTTGGGGGCATAGGTGATCGAATCCAAGTGCGGCTCACTCCTTGTGGTAAACCAAGTTAATAGGACATTCGAGGTCAGGGAAGAACGAAAGCAGAGATACTTGGACAAGTTACAGGCGACATTACCTCGGTTCAAAGAATGGACTTTGCAACATGTGCCTCGGGATCAAAACAACAAAGTTGATGCCCTCGCTAACTTGGGATCGTCGGTCGAAGACGACGAGATCAACTCGGGAGAAATTGAACAGCTTATAAGATCGGTGGTGGAACACGCCGAGATCAACTCAACGAGCCTAACTTGGGACTAGAGGAATAAGTGTGTGGAATATCTCAAGAGTGGAAAACTGCCCTTGAACCTAAAATAATCGAGGGCCCTACGAACAAAGCCAGCCCGATTTAATTTGTCTGAGGATGGAACCATAGTCAGAAGAATGTTCGATGGCCCGATTGCGATATGTTTGGTATCGGGAGACATCGAATATATTTTGAGGGAAATCCATGAAGGTACCTGTGGAAATCATTCAGGTGCCGAATCACTAGTTCAAAAAATAATCAGAGTCGGTTACTACTAGACCGATATGGAAAAAGACGCAAAGGAGTTCGTTCGAAAATGCGATGGATGTAAAAAGGCATGCTCTGATGATTCACCAACCAGGTGAACAACTACATTCAGTCTTATCACCATGGTCGTTCATGAAATGGGGGATGGACATCGTTGGCTCCCTTCCACGGGCACCCAGTATGGCTCAATTTATTTTATTAATGACTGACTATTTTTCTAAATGGGTGGAAGCACATGCATATGAAAAGGTCAGAGAAAAAGTGTAACGACCCGACTGGTCATTTTGAGCAATTACACTTTTCTCGGTAGTTTGAGGGCTCAAGTAACTCCGCATAATGTATTATGATTTGCGTAAATCATCGGTGTTAGTTTTTAAGTTATCCGGAATTGATTTGGAAGAATGCACTTCAAGATTTAAGCCTTGAGTTAGAAGAGTTGACCAAGTTTGACCTTTTAGTATTGGATCTCGGAATAGAATTTCGTGAGTTTTGTTAGCTCAGTTGGGTGATTTTGGACTTAAGATCGCGTCCGGATTGTTAGTTGGAGGTCTGTAGTCGAATTAGCCTTAAAATGGCAAAAGTTGGAGTTTTGGGATGTTTGACCGGGAGTGGACTTTTTGATATCGGGGTCGGATTCTGATTCTCAAAGTTTGAATAGGTCTGTAATGTCAAATGTGACGTGTGTGCAAATTTTGAGGTCAATCGAACGTGTTTTGATAGGTTTCGGCATCGGTTGTAGAAGCTGAAGTTCCAAAGTTCATTGATTTTGACTTAAGGTGTGATTCATCGTTTCGAGGTTGTTATGCATGATTTGAAGTCCCGAGTAGGTTCATTTCGTCACATGGAACTTGTCTGCAAATTTTATCATCATTTGGAATTGATTTGATATGGTTCGGACGCTTGGTTGCGATTTTAGATGTTCTTGAAGTTTCCTTTGATCTTAATGCATTTTGGCGTCCGCTTCATGATTCTAGAGGTTATTTTGATGTTTTGATAGCTCGTGCGAGTTCGTGTGATATTTTTAGACTTGTGTAGGTTTTTGGTTTGGGGCCTCGAGTGAGTTTCGGATTGGTTTCAGATTGTATTTGTTAAGGTTTTGAGTGTTGGTTCTAGTTTAATCGCATTTGCGATGTTTTGGTCGCAAATGCAGCTATCGTATTTGCGATGCAGCCTCGCATTTGCGAACCTGGGCTGCTGGACTGGAGTTCGCTTTTGCGAAGAATATCGTCGGGCGGAATAGATGTTATTCGCACCTTGGTCTGTGTTATGTGTCCTCTCTTATGCTATGACGGGTTGTGAGGGTTACATGGTTCTTCGTACGCATATTGTAATTCAATTTAGGCCTCATGGCGCTATGGGCGAGATGGCCTTCGTGATGTTGATTTGCTTATTGCACCATAGTTGTGCGTGTCCTTCTCAGTATTTTGTGTTATTAATAATTTTTCCCACAGTTATATTTTGTGCACTCTATTGTGCTTGATACTGACGCACATGTGATTAGTGAGCCCGAGTATTATGGCTCGAGGGATACCCTATGTGGACTAATATTATGGGATCGGGTTGCACGCCGCAACGGTACTGTGATGAAATGTAACTCCTGATGTTTACTTCGTGTATTTTTGCTTTCACTTTGTTGAAAATAATTCATATGGAAAATGCTAAACCTGTCTGCTTAACTTGTTTAGTAGTCTTCTTATTTAACTCTCTTATTGTTACATGTTATATCTGAATTATTACTTGTTGTTCGGGACTCTGTTGTGTGGGGTTCCATATGATTATTGTTGATACCTGTCGGTGGGGCTGCTTGTATTGGTTGAGATGAGGTTTCTAGACTTGAGATTTGCACTATTGTATTGGGACGAGGAAGGTTTGGGAGAATAATACCATATTTTTCTAAGTATTTGGGCAATGGCCCTGGTCGGACGAGTGAGTTTCTTGGCTTCTTGATCAGATGAGTAGTTAAGAGGTTATGCGTGTTTATTTCATCACCGGCAGGGTATGCAGGTTTTGAACGAGGCTCTAATCGATACGAGGTTTGCTACCGGCACCGGGTTTGTTGTTAGGCAGTAATGGTGGTTAAAAGTCACTGATGTGAGTGTCTGAGTGATGGGGCGTATTATGCGATTTCATCTTGGGGTTATGGTTATGACCTAATACAGTTGTTCAGGTTTATACAGTGTGTAGATGTGAGATTCGGGGCTTGTAACGAATTTTGGATGTTGGAGATTGGGTTCTAAGGTTAAGGACCAAAGTTGAAGTAAGGATCTCAAGTTATGTTGCGTTGGCAGGCTTATATGGACTATGGTGATGTGGGATCATCCCCGGATATTTGCATAGTAAAGTTACACCTTGGTTTGAAAGCTTTGGAATGACTTTTGGGACGTTCAAAGACGAACATATGTTTTAAGTGGTGGAGGATGTAACGACCCGACTGGTCATTTTGAGCAATTGCACTTTTCTCGATAGTTTGAGAGGTCGAGTATCTCCGCATGAAGTATTATGATTTGCATAAATCGTCAGTGTTGGTTTTTAAGTTGTTGGAAATTGATTTGGAAGAATGGACTTCAAGATTTAAGCCTTGAGTTGGAAGAGCTAACCAAGTTTTACCTTTTAGTATTGGATCTCGGAATGGAATTTTGTGAGTTCCATTAACTCCGTTGGGTATTTTGGACTTAGGAGCACGTCCGGATTGTTAGTTGGAGGTCCGTAGTCGAATTAGTCTTGAAATGGTGGAAGTTGATTTTTGAGAAGTTTGACCGGGAGTGAACTTTTTGATATCGGGGTCAAATTTTTATTCCGGAAGTTAGAATAGGTCCATAATGTCAAATGTTATGTGTGTGCAAAATTTGAGGTCAATCGGACGTGTTTTGATAGGTTTCGGCATCGGTTGTAGAAGTTGAAGTTCCAAAGTTCATTGATTTTGACTTTAGGTGCGATTCGGCATTTCGAGGTTGTTATGCATTAGTTGAAGTCCCGAGTATGTTCGTTTCATCACATGGAACTTGTCTGCAAAATTTGGCGCCATTTGGAGTTGATTTGATATGGTTCGGACGCTTGGTTGCGATTCTTGAAGTTCTTAAAGTTTCCTTTGATCTTCATGTGTTTTGGCGACCAATTCGTGATTCTAGAGGTTATTTTGATGTTTTGATCGCTCAAGCGAGTTCGTGTGATATTTTTAGACTTGTGTGGGTGTTTTGGTTTGGGGCCTCGGGGGCTCGGGTGAGCTTCGGATTTGTTTCAGATTATTTTTGTTAAAGTTTTGAGTGTTGGTTCTGGTTTAATCGCATTTGCGATGTTTTTGTTGCAAATGCGGCTATCGCATTTGCGAAGCAGCCTTGCATTTGCGAACCTGGGCTGTTGGGCTGGAGTTCGCTTTTGCGAAGAATATCTCGCATTTGCGATGGCCCCCTTTTTCGCATTTGCGAAGCTTTTGGTCGCAAATGCGGCCTTAGTAGGAAAGTCTCCAGTTCGCAATTGCGATACTTTGTTCGCATTTGCGGGGTCGCATTTGCGAATCCCCTGTCGCAAATATGATATCTGCAACCTGCTAAATGCTGAGAATTTCGAGACTTGGCTTCATTTTGATATATTTTGAACCCTAGCTTCGATGGGAGGCGATTTTGTGAAGGGATTGTCATATCAAATCATTGAGTAAGTGCCTCTAATCAATTCTCAACTACATTTCATGATTTTACACAAGATTTAACATCAAATTCATGAGAAATCTAGGGGGAAATTGGGAATTTTGTCAAAATTTTGAAAAATAGAAATTTGGGATTTGAGAGTCGAATATGACTCGGATTTGGAAACAAAATAAATATTTGGACTCGTGAGGCTATGGGTAGCCAAGACCTATCCTTAGACTCGGGTTTTGACCGGGCTGACCCCGAGAGTTGACTTTTGTTGACTTTTTAGAAATTGAATAAAAATCACAACTTTATTAATTAAAATTGTTTTCCCTTGCATTGTGTGATGTATTTAAGTCGTCTTTGGCTAGATTGAGCCGAGCAGAGGTGAATCTTGTAAAGGAAAAAGCTAAATTGAGTATTGAATTAGCCGAATTGAGGTAAGTGTCTTGCCTAACTTTGTTGAGGGAATTTTTCCTACTATTTGACATTATTTTTTACATGTAGGGGTGATACATCTATGAGGTGACGAGCATATATGCATGTGCCAGAGTTAACCATGCTCGGGGGTAAATTATATTATGAATTGTGTCTTGTACATTCACGTGATCTTCTTGCTTCATGCCTTACTTGATTCATAGATACTAAGAATATAGTATTAGATGTTGGAAACTAAGACTTAGTTCATTATGACTTGATCAAATTTAATGGAATTCTGAGATTACATTGATGTGTTTAACTCGGTTATCATTATGCATAATCATTAATACATTGCTACGACCGATATTCTTGAGATACTAGATTTTACACTTGTGTTGTAGATCATTTGTGAGATTTGTTGGAATACTTGAATAATAAGGTTCTTGCGGGTTTATTGAACTATTGTCGGCTTGGGAAGTTGTGATTGGGATTCATTTGGAATATTCGTTTAAATACTCTCCTTGACGTTATTTATGCTTCCTACCTTGTTTGTCATTGATATACATATGCTTGGTAAGGAAGAGTGTAAAGCACGAAGGGTGATGCCATACCATTGTTCATACATTATCATGTGAGGGAGAGTGTAAAGCACGAAAGGTGATGTCGTGCCATATTATTTGAGAGTAAAAGCATGAAGGGTGATGTCGTGCCATATTATTTGAGAGTAAAAGCATGAGGGGTGATGTCGTGCCATATTATCTAAGAGTAAAAGCATGAAGGTTGATATCGTGCCATATTATTTGTGAGTAAAAGCACGAAGGGTGATGTCGTTCCATGTTATGTGAGTAAAAGCACGAAGGGTGATGCCATGCCATTGCATTTATATTATCATATTTTTATGTTATTGCGAGTTCATGGCACGAAGGGCGTTTCCGTGCAAGTGAGGACGAGGGACATGCATTATATTGTGATATCCTTTTCCTGCAGATATCCTCATGTCCTTACCTTAAATTGTTACTGTTGTACTTACGGTTATGACTTGTCGTCATTGTTCTGTCTTTATTCTCTATCTAAATTGTTGTTATGTTGCCCATGACTTCTACTTGCTTAACTTTTAAATATCATGCCTACTTCCTGCTATTATAGTTGCATCCATGACATATCTGTTTTGTTGCACTTAGGTACAGGTCTTATTCCATGTTAGTCATTCATGTCTCTACTTGTTAACTTATAAAGATCATGTGTCCTCTTTCTTGTTTGTTATATCTATCTTCATGCCCCCACAATGCTAGTTAGTTGAAGTTACATTCCTTTTCCTAATTGTTGTCATGACATTTATGCCTTCCGCCTAGTCTGTTACTAATGTCCTTATGTACATTCTCATTCATTATTACTACTTGCGTAGTTCCTACTTTGTCATTTCTGTTATCGGTATTTCCGCCCTTCGGTTGGTACTGTTTTACGCATATTTGGTGTGGAGGAGATAAATGCACAAAGGGTGTTGCCGTGCCGTTGTATTTGATATCTTGAGTGTTTCTCTCAAACTATGAAAGTTTTGAGGTGATTATTGTGGTTCATTGGGTTTCACTCTAAGGAAAGGATTGGTCGAGATATTGGAAACTATTGAATTGTGATCTTTTCTAGTACTCTGTTATTGTTTTGTATATTTATTTGGTGTACTCTATCATGTTATACTGTAGTATAGTTCTATTGCGAAATTCCGGTACATATTTTTAATAGTGAGCATCTTTTTACTAAAAAGCCTCGTCATTACTTCGACGAGGTTAGACAAAATACTTACTAGGTAAATAGGGTAGGTTGTACTCGTACTACACTTCTGCACCTTGCGTGCAGACTTTTAGAGCGGAGCTGCTGGTGATGTCGGGAGCTGACCCTAAAGATGTTCGTACATTCCGAATATAGCTGCCACTTGTCCTTGGTGGCTTTAGATTTTGTTAATCTGTTTATGTAGCTTGCAAACCGATCGTGTAATTTTTTTGTATCAGCTTTGTAAATTCTAAGTCCTATAAGTTCATGATTTGTACTGCTAGTTCTTGGGTTAATTTGTAAAAGTTTAGATAATTCTTCTTATTTTTCTACAAATTTCAATTGAATTGTATTGACTGTTAGTTGGCTTACCTAGCGGGTCGAGTTAGATGCCATCACGACTGGTGATTTTTGGGTCGTGACAAAAAGAAGTCATCGATTTTATCTAGGACCACATTATATGTGGATTCGAAATACCGGCCGAGATTGTGTGCGATAACGGAAAACAGTTTATTGGTAGCAAAGTAAGCAAGTATCTAGAAGACCATAAGATCAAAAGGATCTTATCCACTCCTTACTACCCTAGTGGGAACAAACAAGCAGAATCCACCAATAAAACCATAATCCAAAACCTCAGAAAGAGGTTGAACGATGCCAAAGAAAAATGGAAGGAAATGCTACCTGAGGTCCTTTGGGCGTACCGTACAACCTCGAAGTCCAGTACCGGGTCCACATTGTTTTATTTGGTTTATGGCACCGAAGCTTTAATACCGATCGAGGTTGGAGAACCGAGCATTAGATTCTGACATGCAACAAAGGAATCGAACGACGAGGCTATGAGTATGAGCCTGGAACTATTAGATGAAAGGCGCAAAATCGCCCTTGTCCGGTTGGCCGCCCAAAAATAGTGGATCGAGAGATATTATAATCGAAGGGCTAACTTTCGATATTTCAATACCGGGGACTTAGTACTAAGAAAAGTTACACTGAACACCCAAAACCCGAATGAAGGTAAATTGGGGCCAAACTGGGAAGGACTGTACCAAATTATTGAAATCACCGGAAAACGATCCTGTAAGCTAGAAACAATGAACGGCGAACAATTGCTGACCAACTAGAACATAACTCACTTAAAGCGATATTACTGCTAAGGTGCAACACCGTTCTTTATTTTATTTTACATTTCAAACTAACACTTGCAGGTGACCAACAAGGGATGATACGAGATCCTAGGTCTGAAAGCACGCGTTGCACTCTTTTTCCCTTAAACCGGCTTTGTCCCAAATGGGTTTTCCGGCAAGGTTTTTAATGAGGCAACAAAGTAAATCATGCTAACTTAGAATTGAAGGCCGGCTACGAACCGATGACAATAATGACAATAGCCTGAATTAAACTCGAGGGCATGATACTTATTTGGCATTGCCTGAATTAAAAGGCTAAGGTTGTTCCGAGTTAATAATACCCGAGAGCATGAAGCTTATTTGGCATTGCCCGAATTAAAAGGCCAAGGCCGATCCGAGTTGATAAAAGTCGAAAGCATGGAGATTATTTGGTATTGCCTGAACTAAAAAGGCTACAGCCATATTAACACGGCTCGGATACGTCCTAGACTCGTAAAACAACAAGGCCTTCGAAATATTCTTATAACCGGTTCTAAAGGCTACCGTCACCAAGCTATAAACCTAAATTATTTTGCGAAAAAAGTTTTTGGTAACACCAAATCCCTACAATGCCTTAACACAAACTAACGTTAAAGGCAAGGTTTGTTCGAACCTTCGAACATAACCTAATTATTTCATGTTAAGGCATTTCAACCATTGCGAAGACAAATAAAAAAGCAAAGGAAAATTTCAAAAGTGATGAAAGGAAAAAGCCTTATATATATATATATATATATATATATATATATATATCAAAAAAATTTACAAGAGTTGAATAGCCCCGATACATATTTTTTACAAAGGCCAAAAGGCCTCAACAAAAAGATAGTATAAAAAGCAAAAAGATCCTAAATGGCCTAATCTTCATTGGGGGCTACATCATCAATTACGGGGTCTTCGCCACCATCGAGCCCACCAGACTCTTTAGACCTCTCGGAATCCTCCTTGGGATAATCCATCTTCCAAGCCTTGGCTTCGCATATCTTGACATTCTCGATTTCAGCCAATATGTTAAAATTCTAAGCATGAACTCCCTCGAGAGCCTCCCTTTGGGATTGCCACCTCGCATACATCACCATGTTTCTCGCTTGTTCCTGAATGGCCTCGATGTCAGCCTTGAACTGGACCACTTTATCATCGGCCTTGGTCTTGGCCACAACAACCTCTAACTTGGCCGCCTCAAGCTCCTTGGCCAGGTTCTGTTGACCAGAAACAACCGAGTTTAATCGATATTGGAGTCCTTCGATCGTACTGACCTGCACCAAGTATTTCTCCTTTATAGCTCGAACTGAACCTTAGCCGAAGCCAACTGCGCCTGGGCAGTCTCTTTTTCCGAGGCCAGGCGGTCCATATTTTTCTTCCATTCTTCGGCCTCAGCCTTCACCGTATCTACCTCCACCTGGAGCTACTCGATCTGGTCAAGTATCTTTTGAACCTATGGTTCGGATCATTAGCTAATGTGTCTGAATCATCATCACTAAGTTCAATTATTCGTCTTACCTGCTCGACCAGATCGACATGCTCCTTCCGAGCCGCTTCTAACTCGGCCTGGAGCTTCTCGCTAAGAAGCTTGTAAGCATACTTCTTCTCAACAAGCTCTCGAGTCTCGGCCTCCTGACGCTTGAACTCCTCCCGATATCGGAGAAAGGCCTCGTGATGAAGCATCAAGGCCTGCAAGCACAAAGGAAAATGTTACGATTATTCATGATTAAATTTAAGTACATAATAAAGGGATATTCGAAATTACCCGATTCAGCACCTGTTGAGCTTCGTTGAACAGGCATGGCGCTTCCACCTCATTCATTCTAGATTGATCCTCTTCGGTCACCAAGTACTAAAGGTAACATGCAATCCCCACCGGGGCAGAGAAAACCCGGGCGTCCTCCAGAATATGCATAAATATTGCTCGTCTCCGAGTAGGACCAACACTCAGAGCTGGGAACTAATTCACTAATTTTGGGCTTGAAGAAGACCCGCCAACTCCCGAGGACGATATCTTCTTTGGTA
Source organism: Nicotiana tabacum (assembly GCF_000715075.1). NCBI lineage: Eukaryota > Viridiplantae > Streptophyta > Magnoliopsida > Solanales > Solanaceae > Nicotiana > Nicotiana tabacum. The sequence goes on from NC_134103.1 coordinate 91,647,682, forward strand.
CCGGTAAGTCACCTAACCCGCTGACATCCTCCGAAGCAGTAGAATCCAGTCCATCGAAGAAATTGTGAAAAGAATTGACTGCTCCTTGGGCCTCTTTGCTGAGGTTACCTTTCAACGTCCGAGACTCATTTATCATAGAATTGGTAAACGAAGGCGACCCAAAGAGATCGATCACGCCAAGCGCCTCCTTAGGCACATTATCTTCTGACCGACAAGTACCGGTCACAATCTTTTTTTTGACCTCCCTAGCTTGGGGCAAAATGGTCTCGACCCTCCCTGGTTTGGAGACTTCAGCCACTGCTTCCTCTACGACCTCCATGGATTGAGGCAGTTCTAAATCACTTCTCATGCGGGCAACCAATTCAGAATATTCTTCTTCTTTGGACTCATCCCTCAACCGATGGAGTGAGTCTGATGAAAGTTCTCGGGCGCTGACATTCTTAGGTTTGCGCACTAGCCGCTTCCTCGGTCTCTTCTTTTCAGGGCTCGAGGAACTTGGAGCTTTTCTTCTTTTTTTCTCTTTATCCTGCTTCGGATCATGGGATCGGCGTATATGTCGCCATCGCCTGATGGAGGCCTCATTTCGACATCTTTTGATAAACCTGCAAAAAGAAAGTAAAATGATTTAGAGATCAAAGATGTGAAAGTAAGATCAAATATAATCTAGAGAAAAATTCTCACCATGGTTACGGGCCTCCCATCGGCCCTTCGAGATCTCACGCCACAAGCGCTCAAAATAAGGTCTCTATGTTGCAATACCCTCGACCCACTCCTTGAGTCGAGGAATGACATCCGGTATCTGGGCAACAACGGCATCATCACATAACATCGACGAGAAGGGAGGGAAAATAAAAGCAATAAAATAAATCTTGAAGTTATACTTACGTTTCATGTTCCATTTTTCAGGAAATGGCATATTCGCAGCCGGTATTAAGTCCTAGGTCCTCACTCGAATGAATCGGCTAACCAGCTTCGGTCCCAATCCTCATTGATGCTCGAGAATAAGGCCTTAGTAGCTCGACGTGCGAGATTGATTAATCCCCCTCGGTAAAGTCGAGGGCTATACAAGCGCATGAGGTGGTCGATGGTAAATGGACACTCCCCGAGCTTTCTCACAAAGAAATGAAGCAGAATAACAATCCACCAAAATGAAGGATAGATCTGCCCGATCGTCACTTCATACCTTTTGCAAAAGGCTATGATAAATGGATCTAAAGGACCCAGCGTGAAAGGGTAAGTGTAAACACTTAAAAAACCTTCCACGTAGGTGGTGATTGATTCTTCGGGGGTAGGGACCACTACGAGTTTATCTTTCCAGTTGCAGTCCTCTTTGACCTTATCGAGGATGCTCGCAGTAATAACACATATGTATCTCGAGACCGGCTCGCACCGACCCGTTACCAAGGGGGTTTTCTTGATCTTGAAGTCGGCCCCGGTTGGGCACCCCGAAGGGACATACGACTTTAAAGGGGGTTCCAGTGTTGGTTTCTCAGTAGCAGCAGACGAAACATTTTCAGATGGTTTCGAGAAAGAGGGGGTTTCTTTTTTAGAAATAGATTTTGAAGTCTTTGCCATTTCTTTTAAATAGAGGAGAGAAGAAGATGTTGGTAAAGTAGGAGTTGCAACAAGCAGGTAACTTATGAAGAAATTTCAAAGAACTAACAAGGAAGGAAGTTCTTAAGCTTAAATCCAGAAAACCAGAAGATGGGGATGATGAAGTTTTCTTGAAACGCAAGAACAAGAGTTGGAATGGAAAAGATTCTAATGAATAGATTGAAGGGTATTTACAGTTTTCCCAAATGGAGTTTCACATCACGACGATTCACATCCCAAGATGGCCGACCGTTAACTGACACACATTTAATGCTTTGAAGACTAGACCGACGGGACGTTCAATTACTTTTTGTCCCTTATATTTGTCGCTTACGTCAGGATTGATCGAAGTAAGAATCGAGAGCTCATATCATTTCTAACCACCGAGTCTCCGAAAAATGAAGGGACTATCTGTATAGGGGTAAAACTGAGCTTGATGTTCGATCTAGCTTTTGAAACGGTAGGCCGGAGTCGATAAATCTGTAATTGGGTAAAAGTCAATATTCGAAGCTCAATTTGACGTTCCACACGGTCAGCCAAGATCGGAACATGATATTTAAGATCGGACCCAAAGCATTGTCAAAACTAGCTATCGAAACCATCATGTTGGCCATCGAGTTTATCGAAGGCATAACCGGTTCTATTTCTAACGGTCTCGAAGAAAGCTTTGCCAATTCATCCGACAGAGATCCTTAATTCTCGCCGTTAACCAGTCATTATGGCAGAAATCACGGAATAAATCAAAAAATGAACCAACGGTCATCAAAATCAAGGACTTTTGCCTTTTATGGAACAATAAATCAATGCCTTAAAAGGTAGGCCTCCCTTAATATATAAAGGGGACTTGATAATTCATAAAATACATTGTAACATATACTGATAAGCAATACATTTTCTGAGTTCTTACTCTTTGATATTTTGGTGTCAAATAAAGTGCATTCAATTCAAGGGTGGCATGCTTTCCTAAGCCGAAATCATCCAACTCACATGGTTTACGGTTAATCTATCGTTATTTATTTCAATTGCAATCTAATTTATCGCTTTGTATCAAGTTAATCCACATGTCTTTATAATCACTAACAAATTCAATTGTTATCCGATTTTGAGGTTAAACACTGACCAAATCAATTTAAATTGAAGAGAAACAACGCATAGACAAAATGAAGCTAAAAAGATGAGAAATTCCTCGACATGAACCATAGTCTTTAAAAGATGCGTAATCTATGGCTCTAGCTTTTTTACTTTAATTTTTTTCCAACTTGAAAGTAACAATTGTAAAAAAAAAAAAAAAAAAAAAAAAAAATTCACTTTGTGCGGTAGACGAATTTGCTATATGAATTTTAAAAATAAATGAATAGTTTACAAATGGATATTATATCATAGTTGTTTCTTGTAAAATTTTAACGAAAGTGAATATATATGAAATTTTCATTTTCACTTTCAATTTCTGTTTTTTAGTATCTCAATTTAATTGATTTTTTAGAGTAACTACTTCGGTTATATCTCCTGTATTTTAACACAAACATTTAACCACTACAAATATTTTCAAATGCAGTTCAGACTAGATTGATTAATTCAATATTTACACCATACTTATGTAAAAAAATTACAGAAATCTGTTGAATGTGAAAAATCATCAATTATAATAGATTCTCTAGTTTAAAGGAGGGGACTCGAGCGCACACACACACACACACACACACACACACACACACACACACACACACACACACACACACACACACACACACACACACACACACACACACACACACACACACACACACACACACACACACACACACATATATATATATATATATATATATATATATATATATATATATATATATATATATATATATATATATATATATCGGTCGAAATAGATTTTGGCGTTCGTACGATTGATCGAGTTCTAAACATATTGGATCGAAGTAAGACTTCGAGATGGGTTCCGAAGATGGAACAAACATGCTTCGAGCCCGAGAAACCGATCAATGTCAAGCTCGATATCATTATCAAGCTCGAGTCCAAATCGAACTATGATGTAAAGTAAAGTTATCGAGCTTATGATCCAGAGACAGACCAACATTGATCCCGAATCAATTTAAGGATCCGAGTCAGAATCGAGCTCGAGTCAAGATCGAAAGCTCGAGTCAAGACCGATAACTCGAGTCAATATGGAGCTCATAAACAAGAGCCGTTGCAATCCCACTAGAGGGGAGAATCTTGGCAGGAATTGTAAAAAAGTTGATTTATCATGGGTCTCCCACTATGTATTTTTAATTATATCTAAAATAAGATCCCTCTACTATAAAGGGGATGGTTATTATTTCTGTAAGGACCAAGTTTTTTACTTACAATGTAATTCAAGCACTATATTGTTCCATATTCTAGAACTGTTCTTGTAAGCTTCATCAATTGGTCCATTGTGCTGAGTCCTAAAAATCATCTTCTTTCCTACCTTGTTTATATCGTATTCTTTACAATCCATATTCAATATTTCTATTTATCCATACGGTTTGTATCAAGTTATATCATATATTCTTAGAATTATGTACAAATTCAACTATATTCATTTTTCGGGTAAATAGTTTGGCGCCCACCGTGGGACTAAGGATAACAGTGATTATTCAATACGAATCTACAAAAAATACACCATTGTGTTTTGCACTTGTTTTCGAAAATATCTTAGATTTCGGATTAGCAATGACTAACTACCAATCAAATGGCCTCACCAATCGACAACGAAGCCGGTCTTCAAGACGAGAACAATAACTTGACACCCAGTACCGAAAGACCACTTGTCAACGCCGTTGGAACTCGAATCGGAGCACCGATAGATATCAATTCGCATGTGTCCATTGAGGCGAACCTACATTCTGAACCCGAAAATAACATTTATGGTGGCACTCGGTCTGCAGCTCGAGATACCCATAATGTTGAGGAAAATGGCGCCAGCTTGCGTATGATTTTCAAAATGTTGCAAGCTCAACAGGCAGTAATAGCTCAGTTGCAGAGCCAAACCCATCTACAAAGCAGGTCGGAGCCCAATCTACCTCGAGAAATTACCCACAGAACGGAGCCAGCCATAGTGAAGTCAAAAGAGCAAGAATCGGGGACTACTCCCGAAATTGCTAAATTGCTCGAGGAACTCACAAAGTGAGTCAAAGCCAATGATAAAAAAGTAGAAATATATAACTCCAGGGTCGATCATATCCCGGGAGCTCCACCAATGATAAAATGGTTGGATTCAAAACAATTCATGCAAAAACCTTTTCCCTCGAGCGCAGCCCCAAAACCAATCCCCAAAATATTCCGTATGCCCGAAATTCCCAAATATAACGGAACGACCGATCCCAACAAGCACGTCACTTCTTACACATGTGCCATCAAGGGCAATGATTTAGAAGATGATAAAATCGGATCTGTGATGTTAAACCAATTCGGAGAGACCCTCTAGAAGGGAGCAATGATTTGGTATCATAACCTACCACCAAATTCCATTGACTCATTCGCCATGTTAGCATATTCTTTTGTGAAAGCACATGTCGGCGCCATAAAGGTCGCAACAAGTAAATCGAACATCTTCAAGGTAAGACAAAAGGATAACGAGATGCTGAGGGAGTTTGTATCTCGTTTTCAAATGGAACGAATGGATCTGCCACAAGTCACACACGATTGGGCTGTTCAGGCTTTCACTCAAGGTTTGAACGAATGAAGTTCAACGGCTTCACGGCGGTTGAAGCATAACCTGATCGAATACCGAGCCATCACGTAGGCCGACATGCACAATCGGTACCAATCAAAAATTAGGATCGAAGATGATCAATTGGGGTCGGAACCCGCTGCTCGAAGGGATATTAATCGAGAACAAGGTCCGATCAGGGATCGATACCTACCATATAACGGAAACCACAGAATCGGTGAATCGAGACATAACCCCAGACAAAATAACAAAAGAAATGATCGAGGTCAAGGATCCCGGGGGCTCATGAGCAGAGGTAAGTTCGAAAGGCCTGTCGGATCTAAGGAAGCGCCTCGGTTATCAGAGTACAACTTCAACATCGATGCATCCGACATCGTGTCGGCTATCGGACACATCAAAGACACTAAATGGCCTCGACCCATGCAGGCCGATCCTGCCAGAGGAGACCCAATCAAATGTGTGAATATCATGGCGCCCATGGCCACAGAACGAAAGATTGTAGGCAACTAAGAGAGGAGGTAGCCTGGTTATTCGACAAAGGTCACCTTCAAAAATTTTTAAGCGATAGGGCGAAGAACCATTTTAAAAACAAGGATTTCAGCAAGCAAAACGAACAAGAAGAATCACAACACGTCATTCACATGATCGTCAGCGGCACCGATACCCCTCAGGGACCGGTGCTTAAATGCACTAAGACATCGATTATGAGAGAAAAGCGATCTCTAACTCAGGATTTCACACCCATAGGAACTTTGTCCTTCAATGATGAAGATGCAGAAGGAGTCATACAACCTCATAACGATGCAATGGTAATATCCGTACTCATGAATAAAACTAAAGTTAAGCGTGTGCTAATTGATCCAGGTAGCTCGACCGACATCATTAGATTGAAGGTCGTAGAACAGCTCGGTTTACGGGACCTGGTCATACCTGCAACCCTGGTTCTAAACGGATTCAATATGGTATGTGAAACCACCAAAAGAGAGATAGTTCTACCGACAAACGTGGCTGGGACCATCCAAGAAATAAAGTTCCACGTAATCGAAGGTGACATGAGGTACAACGCCCTTTTTGGAAGGCCATGGATCCACAACATGAGAGTTGTACCTTCGACCCTACACTAGGTCCTTAAATTCCCAACATCGGGAGGAGTCAAAATAGTGTACGGAGAACAACCGGCCGCAAGAGAAATGTTCATCGTCGAGGAAGCGAATCCAATATCCTCGCCTTCGCCAGTAAAGGGATCCGGCTCAAAAGGGGAACGCGATACCAAATAGCAATCACAGATATCAGCTTTAACCCGACCAGATAATCAGAAGATCAAAGAAGATGATGATCAGAGGATCCCTCGATCCTTCGTGATTCTCGATGATTCTAACGCTACCAAATCAACAATTGAGGAATTGAAGCAAGTCACACTAATCGAGCACTGGCCCGAGCGGAAGGTATACCTGGGAACGGGGTTGACCACGGAACTCAGGTATAAACTTATTCAATTTCTTATTTGATTTCTTTGCCTAGTCCCATGTAGATATAACAGGGATATCACCGGACATAACGATGCATCAGCTAAGCTTGGACCCTAGGTTTAGAACGGTGAAGCAAAAGAGAAGACCCTAATCTGAGGTTAAGCACGCATTCATAAAGGACAAGGTAACCAAACTTCTCAAGATAGGGTCCATTCGGGAGGTGAAATATCCTGAATGGTTAGCCAATGTAGTTGTAGTGCCTAAAATATGGAACAAACTTAGAATATGTGTAGATTATAAGGATTTGAACAAAGCATGCTCCAAAGATTCCTTTCTGCTGCCCAACATCGATCGCATGATCGATGCCACGGCCGGCCACGAGATCCTTACTTTTCTCGATGCCTATTCCGGGTATAATCAATCTAGATGAACCCGAAAGACCAGGAAAAGACTTTATTTGTCACCAAATATGGAACATATTGTTATAATGTGATGCCCTTCGGGCTAAAAAATGCAGGAGCTACTTACCAACGTCTAGTAAATAAAATGTTGGAAAAACAAATAGGTAAGTCGATGGAAGTTTATATTGATGACATGCTAGTTAAGTCCCTGCACGCAGAGGACCATTTGACCCATTTGCATGAAACATTCGAGATTTTAAGGAAATACAATATGAAGCTCAACCCCGAGAAATATGCTTTCGGGGTCGGTTCGGGCAAGTTCCTCGGCTTCATGGTGTCAAATCGAGGGATCGAGATTAACCTCGATAAAATCAAGGACATCGAATACATCACCATTGTGGACATCGTGAAAGCCGTACAGAGGCTAATGGGACGGATTATAGCTTTAGGCCGATTTATTTCGAGATCGTCAGATCGAAGTCATAAATTTTTCTCTCTACTCAAAAAGAAGAACAATTTCGCTTGGACCCCGAAATTCCAAAATGCATTAGAGGAATTAAAACGATATCTATCGAGCCCACCACTACTTCATACTCCAAAAACAGACGAAAAACTTTGCTTGTACTTGGCAGTATCGGAGATCGCGGTAAGCGATGTACTAGTTTTAGAAGAGCAAGGTACGCAATTTCCCATTTATTATATAAGTCGTACCTTAGGAGAAGCAGAAACTAGATATCCGCACCTAGAAAAATTGGCACTTGCACTGATAAGCGCCTCTAGGAAGTTAAGATCGTACTTTCAATGTCACCCTATATGCGTATTAACCACTTACCTGCTTCGTAATATTTTTCACAAGCCCGAACTATCAGGCCGATTGGCAAAATGGGCCGTCAAACTCAGTGGGTACGATATCGAATATCAACCTCGTATAGCCATCAAGTCTCAAATTTTAGCAGACTTCGTGGCCGAATTCACGCCAACCCTTATACACGAAGTCAAAAAGAAATCTTATTGAGATCGGGTACGTCATAGGGGGTATGGACCCTTTGTACGGATGGGGCCTCGAACGTGAAGGGGTCCGGGCTACGCATCGTTTTAAAGCCACCCGCAGGTAACACTATTAGGCAATCTATCAAAACTACCAGGTTGACTAACAACGAGGCCGAGTATGAGGCCATGATTGCAGGTCTCGAGCTAGCTACAAGCTTGGGAGCAGAAGTCATTGAAGCCAAGTGTGACTATTTGCTGGTGGTAAATCAAGTAAACAAAACCTTCGAAGTTCGAGAAGATAGAATGCAAAGGTATTTGGACAAACTACAGGTCACTTTGCACCATTTCAAAGAATGGACTTTGCAGCATGTTCCACGAGAGCAAAATAGTGAGGCTGATGCACTTGCAAATTTGGGATCATCGGTCGAAAAAGGTGAGTTAATCTCGGGGACTGTCATTCGACTCTCGAGATCCGTGATCGAAGAAGGTCATGCCGAGATAAATTCTACGAGCTTAACTTGGGATTGGAAAAATAAGTATATTGAATACTTAAAGAATGGAAAGCTCTCATTGGACCCTAATAATTTGAGGCCCCTACGAACCAAAGCTGCTCGAATCACGTTAACTACAAATGGAACGCTATACCGAAAGACATTCAATGGACCATTGGCAGTATGCTTAGGTCCATAAGACGCCAATTACATTCTACGTGAGGTGCACGAGGGCACTTGTGGGAATCACTCCGGTGCCGATTCGTTAGTCCGAAAAATAATCAGGACAGGATATTATTGGATCGATATGGGCAAAGATACAAAGGAGTTTGTTCGGAAATGTGACAAATGTCAAAGGTTTGCACCAATGATCCATCAACCAGGAGAGAAACTTCACTCAGTCCTAACCCCATGGCCATTTATGAAATGGGGAATGGATATCGTCGGCCCTCTACCATCGACCCCAGGTAAAGCTAAATTCATTTTATTTATGATTGACTATTTCTCTAAATGGATTGAAGCACAGGCTTTCGTAAAAGTGAGAGAGAAAGAGGTTATAGACTTTATCTAGGATCATATCGTATGTCGATTCGGGATACCCGCCGAAATAGTGTGTGATAATGGGAAACAATTTGTCGACAGCAAAGTGACGAAATTCCTCGAAGACCACAAAATAAAGAGGATATTATCAATACCATATCACCCCAGTGGGAACCGACATGCCAAATCAACAAACAAAACTATCATTCAAAACCTAAAGAAGAGGTTGAACGACGCTAAAGGAAAACAAAGAGAAATCCTACCCGAAGTTCTTTGGGCATATCGAACAACATCAAAATCTAGTACGGGGGCGACCCCGTTCTCCTTAGTATATGGCTCTGAAGCCTTGATTCCAGCCGAAATCGGGGAACCTAGTGCTAGGTTTCGGTATAAAACAGAAGAGTCAACTAACGAGGCTATGAACACTAGCCTCGAATTATCGGATGAAAAGCAAGAAGCTGCTCTCGTCCAATTGGCCGTCCAAAAGTTGCTCTTGAAAGATACTATAATCGAAGAACCAAGCTTCGCCATTTTAAATCTGGAGACTTAGTGCTAAGGAAAGTCACCCTCAGTACCCGAAATCCAAAAGAAGAAAAACTAAGACCATATCAGGTTCTCAAAAACGTCGGAAAGGGATCATACAAGCTCGGTATTACAAACGGAAAATAACTATCAAGCAATTGGAATGTGTCACACCTAAAACGATACTACTGTTAAGGTACGACCTTCCCACATTCATTTACATTTTGAAACTAACCCCTGCAGGAGTCTCGATAAGGAGCTAAGATGGATCCTTCAATACGAAGCCCTAGGTCTGAAAGCACGCGTTGCACTCTTTTTCCCTTAGATCGGTTTTTTCCCAAATGGGTTTTTCGGCAAGGTTTTTAATGAGGCAACCAATGATCGTGTTGTACTTGGAAATAATTCGACAGTATTCGAGGCCTCTTTACAATCGACTTCGAATATTGGGGGGGGGGGGGGCATTATCCCTCAAATATATCAAGTTCTGATGCAAGAAAGTTATTTCGTAACAACGGGGTTCCAATAGGAAAAGTTGTAAGAGACAAATAGTCAAAATGAACCGTGCTCATGTAGTTGGCCCGAGCCCTGACTCAAAACATGAACACACGTGTAAAAAGAAAGTTCTCCTCGTTATCGATATCTTATATCCAAGAAAAATTCCTCTACTTTCAAGATTTATTATGCAAACAGAAGCTCGAGCAAGCACTCACTCGACCATTACGTCTATGGGCTACATTACTTCGAGTTACACTCGACCACTAAGCCTACGGGCTACTTTTATTTCGAGTTAGAGTAAGCACTCACTCGACCATTATGCCTATGGGCTACATTACTTTGAGTTAGAAACATTCACTCGACTACTAAGCTGCCACTTTTATCTCGAGTTCGAGCAAGCACTCACTTAACCATTACGCCTATGGGCTATATTACTTCAAGTTCGAATTATTCACTCGACTGATAAGCCTACGGGCTATTTTTATTTCGAGTTCGAGCAAGCGCTCACTCGATCGTTACACCTACGGGCTATATTTCTTCGAGTTTGAATCACTGACTCAACTAATAAGCCTAAGAGCTACATCGCTTCAAGTTTGAGTAAGCCTATGTCCAAACAATCACTCAACTCGACTACTAAGCATATGGGCTACCTTATTTCAAGTTTGAGTAAGCGCTCACTCGATTAAAAATTTTGAGCAAGTTGCTTAAATCCTTGTGAAAATATTCATAAGGAGTGAATAAAATCTTCACAAGACAGAAAACAAAACAGAAGCAAGTCGACAAAAGGGGATATTTTTTTATATATACAAGATTTTTTACATGATTGATTACAACATAAAAATTAAAGACAAAGCTTCCCGGTTATCCCCAGGAGCGGTCTCTTCTCTATCGGGCTCCCCATCCGCTCTTACTCCCATCATCATCATCATTCTCATCATCATCGTCATCGGAAACCAAGGCTTCATTATCAACTTCGAGTTCTTTGGCCCTTTTTATCTCTTCAGCGAGGTCAAAACCTCGAGCATGGATCTCCTCGAGGGTCTCCCTCTGAGATCGGCATTTAGCAAGTTCAGCGACCTAGTATGCTCGAGTATCAGCGGTCTCGACTGCCTCTCTTGCTTGGACCTGGGCAGCTTCAGCATTGGCCCGATAGACGGCCACGAGTGCATACGCATCAGCCTTTGCCTTTTCGGCGTCAGATTCGACCTTGGCAAGTTCAGAGGCCAACCGATGCTCGAGCTCCTCTATTCTTCTTGCTTGGACCGAGCTTTTCTCCTTCATTTTTTGAAGTTGGTTTTCGGCCGATGACAATTGGGCTCGAGCAGTTTCTTTCTCTGCAGCAAAGCGGTCTATTCCTTCTTTCCACTTCAAAGACTCTGCTCTTATCACATTGACATCTTCACGGAGTTTTCCGATCATCTCGATTTTTTGTTGCAGCTGTGAGACCGAAAAATTAGCCATCGTTCCGGTATCAAGCCCATATGCTTTTAAAAGTATTATTACCTGCTCGGATAGATCGATCTGATCTAGGTGAGCCCAGGCCAACTCAGATTGGAGGTCTTTTATTTCCTCTCCCTTTTGGCCCAAGAGGAGTTTTAAGGAGTTCCTCTCCTTCGTAACCCATTGAAGCCCTCGTATCAACGCAGCTCGGTTCGGGACCGAGAACATGATTCTCAATGAACTACCGCGGCCTGCAAAGAAAGAAGAAACAAAGTCAGAAAAAAAAACTTAAAGGTAACGCCATATAATTTAAGGCTTGCCTGATTCAATGCTTGCTGCACTCCGTGAAAAATATCAGATGCGTCACTTGTACCGGCAGTGTCTTCGACGCCGATAAACAGGTCACGAAAGGGATCCTATCCATCATGAGGCCTATCTAATTCGAGGACCCCCAAAGCTTGGGCTTCCTGAATCGCCCCTGCGAAAAAAGCAGGGAAGGTGGGCGAGTTTTCGATTGCTACTGCCCCCAATGAATCATCTGGGGCATTCTCTTCGATTCGAAAAGATACAGGAAGATCCCCTTCAGACATATCCCCCATCTGTCGGCTTCGATTGGAAACATCTTCGATCTCCAGCAACTCGGGGACTCTGTCTGAATCTCTCTATGATATATCCTCAGTTCGAGGCGGAGCCTTATGAACCACCATCGATCCAGCTGCTTGTGGAACGTCGGTGGTCTTCTTTGTTCAGGCCGCCAGTGTAGACCCATCGTTTTCTTCTTCTTCTTCTTCTTCTTCTTCTTCTTCTTCTTCTTCTTCTTCTTCTTCTTTTTCATCCCTCAGACGCAGAACTGATTCTACGATCAAAGAAATGGTATTCTTGTTCGGCTTATGAGCCGTCCTCTTCTTCAGTTTTTAATCTTCGAGGACGGGGGCTCTTTTCCTCTTATTATCTTTCACCGGCTTTGGGACAGAGGCCGAAGCTTCTTCCTCGATGGATGAGGGCCTCAAAATCGCATCTTTGCCCATACCTACATACGAAAAATTTTATTGAAGTGTGTGAAAAACATCTTATTCGAATTACCAAAATATACGAGAAAGGTGCTTACCGTGATTTTTGGCCTCCCATCGGCCCTTTGACAAGTCACGCCATGAGCACTCGGCGTATGAGGAGGTCGAAACCAGATCACGTACCCAGTTCTTGAAATCGGGCATTGCGCTAGGCATCCAGGGAACCGCTGCATCACAAAAGGGGAATATTGGTGAGAAAAGAAATTAAAGAACAAAATAATAGGAGATAACAACGGAATTACACTTACGCTTCATGTTCCACTCCTCAGGAAAAGGCATCTTTTCGGTTGGGATCAGGTCCGAAGTCCTTACTCGAACGAACCTGTCCATCCAGCCTCGATTCTTATCCTCGTCTATACTCGAGAACAGAGCCTTGGTAGCTCGACGTTGGGGCTTTATTAACCCTTATCGAAAAAGGCAAGGACGATATAATCGGACAAGATGATCGAGGGTGAAAGGCATCCCCTCGATTTTACTCACAAAATATCGGATCAAAATAACGATCCGCCAAAAGGAAGGATGTATCTGGCCTAGGGTTATTAGGTACGTACGACAAAAATCTATGATAACAAGGTCGAGGGGACCTAACGTGAAAAGGTAAGTATACACGCTTAAAAACCCTCTCACGTGAGTAGTAATATCTTCTTCAGGAGACGGCACTACCATTTCTTTGTTCTCCCAGTTATAATTTTTTTTATCTGCTCGATGTACTCCCGGGTTATCGAACAAATATATCTCAATACGGGCTCACATCGGCCAAGAACCGGCGAACCTTTATCGAGTTTGAAATCGGAGGTAAGAACACACATCACCGGAACGCACTTCTCAGGACGAGAATCCACCGGTGTTTTGTCAGCGGCGGATTAGGAAGAAGAAGCTTTTTCTTTTTGGGGGACGATTTTTGATGTCTTCACCATTTTGGATTTAGAGAAGGTGACAAAGATTTGGTAATTTGGAAGAAGAATTTTGCAAAGAGGAATCACAAATTTGCGAATAAACTCAAAGAATACGAAAAAGAACTTGGGAAATTTGGAAGATTGAAGATGTAAAAGTGATAAATGATAAAAGGAAGGGTTATTTATAGGTTAAAGCAATGGCGGTTCAGTATCAGCGGTGGCCGACCACCGTCTGACATACATTAAATACCTTGAAAGACTAAATCGACGGGATAGCTATCACGTGCGTCATGGTCGAGCCCAATGTAAACGTCAGCTTATAATCCGATCGAGCCGTTGAAAAATCATATCGTTTCTTACCATTTTCTTCTAGAGAAACGAGGGGACTATCTGTATACGGTCAAAATAGATTTCGGCCTTCGTACGATTGATCGAGTTCGAAACATAATGGATCAAAGTAAGACTTCGAGATGGGTTTCGAAGATGGAACAAACATGCTTCGAGCCCGGGGAACCGATCAATGTCGAGCTCGATATCATTATCAAACTCGAGTCCAAATCGAACTATGATACAAAGTAAAGTTATCGAGCTTATGATCCAGAGACCGACCAACATTGACCCAAAATCAATTTAAGGATCCGAGTCAGAATCGAGCTCGAGTCAAGATCGAGAACTCGAGTCAATATCGAGCTCATAGACAAGAGCCGTTACAATCCCACTAGAGGGGAGAATCTTGGCAGGAATTGTGGAAAAGCTGATTTACCATGGGTCTCCCACTATGTATTTTTAATTATATCTAAAGTAAGATCCCTTTACTATAAAGGGGATAATTATCATTTCTGTAAGGACCGAGTTTTTTACTTACATTGTAATTCAAGCACTATATTGTTCCATATTCGAGAATTGTTCTTGTAAGCTTCATCAATTGGTCCATTGTGCTGAGTCCTAAAAATCATCTTCTTTCCTACCTTGTTTATATCGTATTCTTTACAACCCATATTCAATATTTCTATTTATCCCTACGGTTTGTATCAAGTTATATCATATATCCTTAGAACTACGTACAAATTAAACTCTATCCGTTTTTCGGGTAAACATATATATATATATATCAATTATAGTTATACTTTCAGGAAATTACCATTCGTGGCTATATTTAAATTTTATAGCAAATCAACCTATAGTACGAAATTACCTATAGCAAATCAATTATTTTGAACCGAAAAAAAGAACAACAAGCTCTAATAGCTAAGTTGGTTAAATCACCCGCTTAGTAAGTAAGCAGATACAATTGTATATTTTGTATGCACCCCTAATATAGGTCACATATAGTAATTAAACTCTAAATTGTGGTACTTTGTGAAAATTAATGTCAAATCTTCCCAATTTTCTTAGCCCAATCACGAACTAGTACTTCCATTGGAAAAAAAGCAAAAGAAGGGCACCCCTAGTTAGGGTGATTCTCAAGCAATTCGTGTGAAGGATTTTACAAATTAGTTTTGGTAGAATCTGCAGATATTTATCAAATGGCACTCTCCTACTTCGCAGAAACTAACAAAAAAGAAAGAGAAATTGCCAAATTCCTGCTTCTTATTCTAGCACAACTACAATAGCAAATATTAGTACCAAAAAATTCCCGTTTTTCGTGCACCCTCTAGCCTACTAAAACTTCTCTATCACTCACTGTAAATGCTGCGAGTATTTCTGCATTTGCTTCCAAGAATCTCTCAGAACTCCCACAGGAAACATAGGTGCCATTTACCTTTCTCTTTCTTTGTTCCATTTTTTAATTTCTTGCTCAAGTTATAGCTTTACATTTGTTTCAAAATCATGCTATAATTTCTGCAATTTTAAGCTTTTCAATTCTTCTAAAGATGCTTGCTTTTGTTATCAGGAAAAATGCTAGTTATCTGCAAAGTTTACAGCTTTCTCTTTTGCCTTTCTGGTTTATGTTATCCCCATTTCCTGCCATTTTAATGTGTTGACTCACTTTGAATTAGTGTGAATATTGAACCCCTTTCCCCTGATTATATCTGTTTGTTTTTTTTTTTCCAAAAAAATTGGCAGGTGCTGAAAGAAAATTTTAGACTCAAATTCAGACATAGTCAAGTGGGGTTGTCATATTTTTGGTGGAATTATCAGGTTAAGTTGATTTCTGGTTCTGGGATTTTTTGGGTATGGCTAGTTGTACATCAGCTGTGTGTATACCTCCTGATACTCGATTGCAAAATGGGTTATTAGCTGTTCTTGGGAAAAGATTTTGCCCTTTGAAAATGCATGATGAGAAAAATGGATTCTTGGGTGTTAACCAAAAGGGTATTTCAAGTTGGCCACATTTCAAGTGTTCAGCTAATTCACATAGGTTCAACAATTATCAAAGTAAAGACTCATTTCTAAATTTGCATCCTGAAATTTCGATGCTTCGAGGTGAAGGAAATGATACTTTTACTACCTCTAAACAAGAAAGCTCTGGTGGAGGTGTCACTGAGAGATCAATGGACTCGTCAAGCTTGAAGAATTTCAATGAGGCTAAAATTAAGGTGGTCGGTGTAGGAGGCGGTGGATCAAATGCAGTTAACCGTATGATTGAGAGCTCTATGAATGGTGTGGAGTTTTGGATTGTGAATACTGATATTCAGGCAATCAGGATGTCACCTGCGTTTCCTGAGCATCGATTGCCTATAGGCCAAGAGCTCACCAGAGGACTTGGTGCAGGTGGTAATCCAGATATAGGAATGAATGCTGCCAAAGAAAGCAAGGAAGCTATTGAAGATGCAGTTCGTGGTGCAGATATGGTTTTTGTGACTGTAAGTTCAGCTTCTGTTTAGGACAATAAGTTCATTGAGATAGGTGTTTAGCTTTATTTTTATACTAACTTTACTTCTATGCTCTTTCCTATCTTTCTTTGTATGACGTTGTAGTTATCATATGCTGCTATACAACATTTTTTGATTCATATTTTTCATCGATAATAGATACTGCTTTGGTGATACAGTGCTTCCTTTCTGTCCCTCAGGATCATATTGAAACTAGTAAAAGATATTTGGGACAGATTCAACTGAAATAGATTCTCTTAATCGCATATAATCATCATGAATTAGTGATAGCATGCAGAATCCCCAATATGATCTTCAAATTAAGGGCAAGTTAATTAGAATTGATTTTCTTAACATATGACCCCTCTCACCTCAAAGCCTCTGGAAATGGTAAAATAATGGCTGAAGAAGGGAAATAACCCTTGTATCTGTCTTTAAGCGCAAAGTTCATTCTCCCTGTTACTAATTGCTGAAGTCGTGTTGCATTGTCCCACTTCATTCCTTTAGGCTTCTCTGATTTCACAACTTCAGAATCCTAATAGGTCCGTAAAAATATACTATATATTCTACCTAGTGAATCAAAGAGTATAAATTTCGAGGATGAACTCTCGACGTGTCAAATCATTAGTTTGAGTCTCAGTTTTGGAGACTAGGTTGGACGCCAGGCATTAATGTAAATTAGTCGATTAGGTGAACTGGATGCTGGATAATAGGATGAGAAATGATCGGGTTTGACTAGGTCATCCATGCAAAGGGAGGGAAAAACTTTCAGAGAAGCATTCTTGATATTTTCACACTGCCTTGATGATCAGACAGGTATTTCAGTCATTACCAAGAAACCGGAGTCTTTATGTTTAGCTTATATGCATAATAGGGCCATTTCCGCCCCTTTGTTAGTTTTAATCCATTTATGAGAACTTCAGCCTGATTATGCATGATGGATTATCTCAAAAGTTGTATGATGTCTGGAAAATACTGAAATTTCGCCAAGCATTGTGTTTGAAGGCTCAAGCGGAGGGCGAATTTTTCCAGGGGTATAAGCAAAATGGTGAACTTCTCTTTGAGCGACTTAATAGAAATCGTAGTCTGTTCCCAGATTATATAAAGTTTGAATGGTGTCTGAAACTCAGTGAGAATTCTTACATTGAGCACATATTTACTTTACAGTACTTATCAAAAGGAATATTTTATTCTAGAATAAAATGTAATTTTCTGTTCTGGCTTAGATTTTTGGTCCTGAGACTTTTTGGAATGCCAAGCCTTAAACGATATCCTCACGAAACTATATGTGTAAGATAATTGATATCGTCCATCACGATGTGTATTATCCAGAAGCTGTGTAAAAGTTAAATATGAGATGATCTGCATATTGCTATATTCAGAATTAACTTTCCATTATTTTTTTTGGCCTTACAGTTCACTACTTAGTTTCTTTTACTTCCCAAGTACGCACTACTTTGTGCACCTGGCTGCCTTCTTTTTTTTCTTTTTGTGTGTGTGTGAGATCCAAAATGTTATGTGCAGGCTGGAATGGGTGGAGGAACTGGGACTGGTGGGGGCCCTATAATTGCAGGAATTGCCAAGTCAATGGGTATCTTAACTGTTGGTATTGTCACAACCCCTTTTTCTTTTGAGGGACGAAGAAGAGCAGTTCAAGCCCAAGAAGGAATTGCAGCTTTGAGAGAAAATGTCGATACTCTGATTGTTATTCCTAATGACAAGTTATTGACTGCTGTTTCCGCATCAACTCCTGTAACTGAAGCTTTTAACCTGGCTGATGATATTCTTCGGCAAGGAGTTCGTGGTATTTCTGATATAATTACGGTATTAATGCTGAGTTCTCCCACTCTTTTGTTTCCGCTCTGCTCTCTGCATTGTTTGCCGAGAAGTTGAAGTTCAGTCGCTTTTTCCAATCATCCTTTACATGCAGAAATTTTCATTCATGTGCCTTATCTTTCCTCTTTGTAGTGTCCCTAAATATTTTGAGCTGTGAATTACATGATGCTGTTTCATATGTTATCCTCCTTTTAGAAACCTAATATTTTGCTCTTGGAATAATTTTACTTTGTTTACAAAAAAAGTTTCTTTCGAACAACTGGTACTTAACTACAGTACAAATTCTTTTCTTTACATGGGGAGTTGACACAGAAGTTCTCCTATAATTCACATTTGTGCATTTGATTTGTTTTTAGTTTACAAATATCTAACATTTTCATCTAGGTGTAGGTCATCAGTTGCTCAATTATATGCTGACAATCACTACCTTCTTACCTAGAGTAGGTCGTCAGTACTCAGTTATATCCGAATAATCCATGTCTGCTACCAGTAGAGTGCATCTTAATTTGTTTTTATTTGGTGATGTCAAGTACAACAACAACAACAACCCAGTAAAATCCCATTAATGGGGTCTGGGGAGGGTAGTGTGTACGCACACCTTACCCCTACCCCGAAGGAGTAGAGAGGCAAGGTGATGTCAAGTAGCTGATAGTAATATAGTGCATATGTGCTGTGGCATATAACTTTAAAAGAACGACATTTTCATCCAATTTTGGGGCAACTGCTTTGAAAGTGAGATGATACTAGCAGTTTTTCCCGCCTGCCCCTGAAAAGAGAAGAAGAGACAGTGAAGGAAGAGAGAATGACGAGCTTTCAAGCCCAGCCCATGTAATTGACAGAATGGGTTCTGGTTCAGACCTGGAAAAATACACTGAAACCTAGTAATTCATATTCTTGGACTGGCCCAGTAACGTTGGTGTTGGTTTTTTTCTTGTTCTTTCTGGTATACTTGAACAAGGTATAAGGGATAGGATATGGCAATTCCCGCCTCTATCACAAAGTTTTTCTCTTTTCTAATCCTATAAGTTGCTTTCTTATCCCTCATTTCCAGAAGTCAAATCGTTAACCGTAATTGTATGAATCTCCCTACAGGGTTTATGTCTTGGTTTTGAAACATTTGGAGAGACTATGGGGTGTTGATGATGTTCTCTAAATAAATTATGATGTATTATCCTCCATTCAGTTTGGTATCAACATGTAACTTCCTATGCTCATGTATCTCCACAAGCTTCAGAATCATACCATATGACCCTTGTATGGATTTATAAAGCAACGGGTCTAATAAATCTTATTTGACTAGCCCAAGGATGAAATATCTGTTCCCATTTCCCAAAATGCCCATTCATCTTTTTATGCATCTGAACCCCTGCAGTGTAATATGTAGCTTCAATTTCAGCTTTTGATATTTTCGTTTGTTCTTTGGTTATGTGATGAACTGAATTTGCTTTGGAGCAAATGCCCTTGTTAAGTGGGGAAATATCTTAGACTGTAATGATTTATTCACAGTATGTCTACATGAACTACAGATTCCTGGGCTTGTAAATGTGGATTTTGCTGATGTGCGTGCTATTATGGCAAATGCTGGCTCCTCATTGATGGGAATAGGAACTGCTACAGGTAAGTTCAGGATGTTATTTTGTTGGTGGAGTGGACCATTACTTTATGTCGGTTACCATTTAATTCATAATTTTATGTATATGTGAGATGACTAAGAATGTGATGATGTGGCCTTTTGAGATGGAGACAGAGCGGAGCCTATACTTCTGAATTATTATCTGTACCCCTAAAGTCAAAAGAGATTAAAAAAGGCGAAAGTTGACTCGTAGTAGTTGTTCTCAATGTAATCACACATCTCAGCGTTTCCCTGATAGCATCATTTTAACCAAGATAAAACAGCAATTTTCCAAGTACAAAACTAATTCACCAAATGGTATACTGCAGAGTGATCCTACTGATAAATGGTAATATGCTGTCAAACCTTGAATTGAATGTCACAACCATCTGTTGCTAGATAAGGCAGTATCATAAGATTACTTGTGCTTTCACTCGCTCTTTCACTTTAACACATACAAATCCAGTCTCCTTATTTCAGTTCACTATTTGGACTAATGGAGCCTCTGTAAATGAATAGCAAACCCCATTCTGAACCACTGAGTCACATGTTTAACTTACTGTTTTCCTAATCCCTTTGCAGTTCCTTGAGTGAAGTTTCTTTATATATTAGTAAGCAATTAAATGCTTTAAATGGCTTTACGCGATGATGAAACCTATAATCAGAAGTCATGTTAAAGAAAAATGGCATACTGACAACCCAGAGGGCTGCAATGTTGAGAAACTTGAAACAAAAACTTTCTGATAATCTAATTATTTATCTTTTACCTTCTCCTTCCGATTGTCTTTGACCGCTGTGGATGACAAACATTAGACTACAATGTTTTACTAGTCAATCTTTTGCGAAGATAACTGGAGTAGTATCTTTTCCTCATATGTTAATTTCATCTTTTCTAACGTAAACTTACATATGCTCCCATAACTTTCACATCATGTTAAGCCACATTGTCACCATTGATGTCTTTGTATGATTGTACAAATGTTGTCTGTTGATGGAGATATATCGATGAAATATATTAAAGAAGGAAACTGCCAAGATAGAATGTCTTTTCAGCAGTGCCTTTCTTCTTGTTCGAATGTGCAACCGTTGACATATTTTGAGCCTCCAACCGTTACATCAATATGCCAAGTTGAAAATAGATAAGTTTAGTTTGTCAAAAAAAAAAAGGTGCGCTCAGGATTAAGTTTCGCAGATGTTTTCAGGATCCGGTTTGAGCTTGTATTTTTCCTAACAGATGATGTTATATCAATCAACCATGCCTCAATCTCAAACTAGTTGGGTTTGTCTATATGAATCCTTTGTATCCATTCTGCTCTCTGTAGGTTCCATTTCATCCTGATACTAGATAATTGTCTTTTAAAACAAATTAAGGATTCTCTAACCAGAGATCTAAAGCTCACAGTTATCCCTAGAAGATAATGTGATATGTAATAGGAGTAACAGATTGATATCTGTGGCTGCCAGCTAGTATCTCAGTGTAACTTTAGGTTATCCATCTATTTACTCTATAAACCCCCAAACTTTTGTTGTAAATTTATCTTTTGTGTTTATAAAGCAATAAGGAAGTCTAGGTGCGAATGTTTATTCAATAGGCATGAACTTTGTACTTTCATTTTCTAGTAAATCACTCATTTTAGTGGTTGTTTTTATACTTTATTTTGTAGAGGTTGTGTTTGATACCACTGCTTCTTGTCCTCAATTTTCCGATAGAAGTAACTTATGGAAGCAAAAAAAAAAAAAAAAAAGTTCCTGACAGAAGTAGGATTGCAGATATAACCATCTGAAAGAACCTTCTCAGAGTATTAGAGATATAACTACTAGAGTATGTTAGAGAACCCCTTGTGTTAGTATTGAAATGTTATGGACCCAAACAGAGCATCTATTTTTTTGGGTCAATGACCCAAACAGAACATTTATTATGTTGAAGATCCATACAGCCGACCCCAACTAGCTTGAGATTGAAGCATAGTTGTTGTTGTTGCTGCTGTAAGTTATGAGTTCTAGCAGGTTACGGGGAGCAAAAGTTGATCACGGTTCCCGATATATGTATGGCCACTTATGGTTTTTCTTACTTCTCAATTAGTTAGTCTTAATACTGAGGTTGTTCCAGGGAAATTATTTTGTTGAGAATGTATTACGGTTAGATATGATGTTATTGGGTTGATATTGCAGGTAAGACCAGAGCCAGGAAGTGACATTTAATGCGACGTTACCACAAAGTTTGTCCAGTCAGACAGACCTACATTAAATGTCACTTCAAGGAAGACGTGCTTTGAATACACACACACACAAACAACCCTGACCCTGCTCTCTCTCTCTCTCTCTCTCTCTCTCTCTCTCTCTCTCTCTCTCTCTCTCTCTCTCTCTCTCTCTCTCTCTCTACACACACACACACACACACACACACATACAAAAAAAAAAAAAAAAAAATTACCATGGGATGCACCTCATGCCTGAAAAGGGATGAGACATATTCACAAAATGCAGACAAGACCACCAACAGGTTTTTACTGGTTTTAGTAAAGAAAATTCTCTGTGTTGAACATATCATGTATAAATAGTTGTATGAGTCTTTTTTTCATTAATTTCCCTGAGTGATTTTTCCTAGGAATGGAAAAAATTAGAGAGAATCTTTATTTAATGACGCATGAGGCTTGTTCTCTAGAACATCAACTGGCCTATGCTCCTCGTCTACCTGTCTGCGTACTTGTTACTTCTCTTCAGCAGAGATGACTGCTTATTTATCTAAATTCATATAGCCACATTATCATCATCATCATTTCATCCCTATCTTATGGTATAGTGATGATCAGATGGATCAGTTTATCACAATTATGGAATCAAAGTGTTCCCATTTCAGGCGCACGGTTATTGTTTTTGAACCTCCAGGTTGCAGAAATCTATTTATGTATAGTTTAAATTTTAATTGGATGCGTTCAAAATATTTTATGTTTGTAGATATATTGTCAATGATGTTAATTCATGAATTATCCAACTTTTGAAGTCTTTTCATACACTTGTATGTACTTGTGGAACTTCACTAGGTAAATGCTGCAGCTGAAGTTATATATGACCTTGTTGATCCAAGTGCCAACCTCATTTTTGGAGCTGTAATAGACCCATCATTAAATGGACAGGTACATTAATTTCTCCTATCACTAAGATAATATTGCTTTTATTTAGACGATAATATGCTAAAATAACTAGCAAAGATCTCTATGTTAAAAAATTACAATGGGCCTGGTTTTGAATATCAGAAGCTTTTAATGCTTGAAACAGCATAAAAGTAGTTCCAACTGTAAAACCTGAACTAGTTGATTTCCTTTACTAGGAGAAAGCATTAGCAATCGATTTCACTTGCATAACAAGTCTGATTCTGAATTTACTTTTGAGATTATTCTTTGATATTATGAAAAGACATATTACTTGCAGTTTTCAAAGAAAAAAGGAATTTATGTAAAAGAAATTGGTCAGACAGTAGAACAACTTGAAAGAATTTGTCATGCAAAGTTAGTACTTCCAAGAAGCAGCTTATCTGGTTAGAAGTCAAACATCGACGAAGTATAAGAAAGGCTTTCTTTCTAATTGGTAAATCAAGTGTTTAAAATTGGGGAACAAAAACAAACTTTAGGGGATCGAGAATCAGTCTTTTGATCCTCCTCGAACCTACTCTCATCTTTCAAATTGGTCTTTATTTTTTCACACCAAATACTCATTCTAAGGCAAACATAAATAGGTTCTAGTAATGTTACAGCACCCATGAGGGTGGTATCACTGTTCAGTTGTCATTACTCATAATCTTTCTACTTGCTAGTTTCAAGCTCTCTTTCCCTGAACCCGTGACCGATATTCATCTTGAATCATGGTCACTCGCATCCTTATTCTCATGATGCAGGTCAGTATAACCCTAATTGCCACCGGTTTTAAGCGCCAAGAAGAAAGTGATGGGAGGCCCGTCCAGGTATTCCTCTCTTTCACCTTCTCTTTGCATGTGTCTGCTCATGAAAATCCTGTGTATTGATTGGGCATCTTGTATAATTTGTTCATTATGATGTTACAGGGAAACCAGCTAGCACAGGGAGATGCTACACCTGGGATTAACCGACGACCTTCATCCTTCCTTGAAGGTGGTTCAGTAGAGATCCCTGAGTTCCTCCGGAAGAAAGGGGGCTCTCGCTATCCAAGAGTTTAAGTCAGTTTTTCTTGTATATATATTAATCTTTCACCGTTCATATAACTGTCCTTTGTTCCCTCTCTATCTTTTAAGGTGATAATGTTTTCTATGTACAGGATCTTGAGTATGCTCCAAATAGTAACTGTCTCAGGGAAAGTTATATCCGTTGCCCTTTCTTAGTACATGGATACTGTCTATTTTCACTAGTCATGCCCATATATATCACTTCTTTGGCATTCATTGGAATAAGCTGGAGCTTTTTACGTCAAGATATGCAAGCAGGATCAGTCGGCAACGTTGTCATACATGAACTGTACTGTTACATCTTTGATTGCGTGCGTGTGTGATTTAGGATCAGTTTTGTGGTCAGTAGAGTATGTCCAATACGTCCTATCTCTATTCTTTGCCACTAATGGTATGTGCAGATATTATATTTAGTGTGAAGTTGGACTATTTTCTTCATGACAACAATGAAGATATCTAAACGGAATGCCTAATCTAAGCCATTTTCTTTTTGAGTGAAGGCAGATTGACTATTCCACTGCTAGGGAGAATGGCAATGTTGAAATATTAGAAACCAATATTTGTGAAAAGATGAGTTGTACAAGGAACACTGTTTCTAGTGCAGGACATAATTTAAGAGGTTCTTAAAGCCTTAGTTTTGCTATTTGGGTCAAGACTTTGGGCCAAAAGTAAGATATATTGCTACACCATGAAATGTTCTTGCTATCTTATCCACCTTTGCTCTAAATTAGTACTTATTCCTTCTAAAATAAATGAACGGTCATACTAAGAAAATTGAGCAAAATTCATTTATAGCCCATCGGCCCAAAATATATCACCCGGTAGCCCAAAAATTATAATATACATTTTATAGCCCAAAAGTAATTCTAGTGCCTTGCCCAAAAGTACTCAACTAAGAGGCTCAGATTTGCAAAGATAGATGCAGAAAGAGAGGCGACCACGCCATGGCTGGAAAGACAGACCTCACTGCCGACTCCGCCGCTTCAATCACCGCCATCATCTACTGTTTCAACCCATCAATTATAGTTTCCAAACTCCGAAGCTTCCTTGTCAACAAGCAATCCACCTCTTTTCATTTTTGATTTTAGCTTCTTCAATTTTTCCCCTTGCTCTGGTGTTAATTCTTGGCCTATTGAGTAATTAATTGTAGGAAAAAGCATAGAAGGTTTAAAACCAACCAGTTTAAAAGAAAAAAACTGTTTAAGATCATGGTATGAAAGAAATAATAAGTTGGTACAATACCCAGTTAATTATGAAATAGTATTAGGCAGTACTAACTAACTTATGATTATTTGAATTGTTAAATGGAAGTAGTTAATTTTTTTCTGATGGTTTGAAAAGGGAAAGAAGGTCAAGTTTATTGGCATAGAAGGAATGTAATGTGTTTATCAGAGATATAGGTCCCTTGGAATTTTATTGGTCTGAAAGTAAAGGAAATGATTGATGAAAGTTGGTAAAGCCCTGAGTTTCGTTCAACGCTGAAAAAGAAGGGTTTCTTGCACTGGGGTTTTATATATGTAATGTAGAGGACGATAAAGATATTCCATGTCTCTCTATGTTTGTGAATATGCCTTGCTGAGCTTAAACCAGTAAGGTCCTATTAAAGCTTGATGGAAGTGTTTCAATGTCATATCTATTTGAAATTTCTTTCCTCTGTGCATGGTAAGCAAATGGTCTTAAAGAGTCAACATTATAAGCTGGATAATATAAAATTCTTATTCTCTTTAGCCTTGCATGTGGATCTAAAGAAGTATACCAAGGTGGAGAATTAAGAAAAAATGTATCTGCATTTGTTGCCTTGAATTTTTCTTGATAGTATTCTTCGTAATGGTCCAAATTTTATGTCACCAATTTGCTGTTGCTGCTTCTATTTTCTTCTGCTTCTTCATTGAAAATATCATATGAGGCTGAGACATCAGCATAAACATGAGTAAGAAGATAGAGACGCGTCATCGGATGGATATTCTCCGACCAAACTCCGGCAAAGTTTTTTACTATTTTTGGGACTGATGAGAAGGGTTGTTTTGTGGAGGAGAGAGGCTATGGAGTAGAGAATAGAAAAAAACAAATTGCAGTATATGTTCCGACCACAGTCGACTCCGGTCAATCGGATGAGACTATGGAAAATTATCCGAATATGTTCTAAACTTTGAAAATGAGAGAAATTAATGGTGAATGGAAAGACAACAAGGGATTGGGTGGAAGGTTTTGATTACACGGCCTTTTTTCTTCTGATGTGCCTACATGTCACTATAACAAATATATACAAAAATAGACTGTTATTATATAAAATAATATACTAAAATAGACTATCACTATACAAAATATATACAAAATAGATTGTCACTATACAAAAATATACTAAATAGACTGTCACTATACAATTTATATACAATAGACTGTCACTAAACAAAATATATACAAAATAGACTGTCACTATACAAAATATATACTAAATAGACTGTCACTATACAAAAAATATACAAAATAGACTATCACTATACAAAATATATACTAAATAGGCTGTCATTATACAAAATAGACTGTCATTATACAAAAAATATACAAAATAGACTGTCACTATACAAAAAATATACAAAATAGACTGTCACTATACAAAATATATACTAAATAGGCTGTCATTATACAAAATAGACTGTCACTATACAAAAAATATACAAAATAGACTGTCACTATACAAAAAATATACAAAATAGACTGTCACTATACAAAAAATATACAAAATAGACTGTCACTATACAAAATATATACAATAGACCGGCACTATACAAAATATATACAAAATAGACTGTCACTGTACAAAAATATACTAAATAGACTGCCACTATACAATTTATATACAATAGACTGTCATTATACAAAATAGACTGTCACTATACAAAATAGACTGTCACTATACAAAATAGACATTTCAGGCTATTAGATGCAATATGTTTGGGCCGAAGGGCCATTTCGTGTAAGTAGAAAAAAACATGGGCTATTAAAATTTTGAGGGGCTATGGAGGGTATTTTTCTCAAGAAAATTTAGAAATTGGAAGTATTTTAATATATTGTAACAGGTTTTATTTTTCAGATTACTAATCCCACATTGTATAGACAATAACGTAAAAATAGCACGGGTTAGCTAGTTTTCGGACTGGTAATTGAAAAATAGCCAGCGTTTGCAAAGTCACTAAAAAATAGTCACTATTTTGCTAAAACACGGAAAGTTCCATGCTTATGCTGGATTATGGAGCTCCTACGTATAAATTTCCAGCATATTATGTTGGAACTCCAGAACACGGAAAGTTCCAGCATAATATGCTGGATTATGAAGCTTCTGCGTATAAACTTTCAGCATATTATGTTGGAACTCTAGCACATTATGAAATTCCAACACATTATGTTATAACCTCATATGCAAGAAATTTGAACTCCTAGAATTTTTTCGAATTTTAAGAGTGTTTTTGTTCAGATTTTATCTTTACATTAAAAAATGGCTAAATTTCGATTACTTTTGAGACTGTGACTTTTTCAATTACCAGTTGTAAATCCGGCTATTTTTTATTTTTTTTTTCGACAATAACCTATAATTATCTTTTAAATGAATATATGGTAAAAATTATTACTAAACATTATCGGTATATAAAAGTTAAATTCAATATATAACACTACATATTTATTTCTCTCCTCAACTCAACTGTATGGATTTCATAGTGACATATTTCAAAATTTATGATCTCCAGAGTTTGAAACTCCCACCATGCACAACTTTAATTAATCAGTATCACAAACATCTTATGCTTTCGAACAACATTACTCCACGGTAGTGTTTTATAAGCACCAAAATTAAAATTGATACCATATTTTTTTATAGATTAAGATGCAATAAAAAAATATAACAAAGTTTTTACCATCATTTTTCTAATGATATTACTAAAAGTGGGCTATTTTGCAAAAAACGTTATTAAAGAGGGGTGTGTTTATTATTTTAAATAATTTAAAGAACTTATTCGTCACATTTAGAAAAAACAGGGGGAATAAATATTCTAGTTTTCACTCTCCAGTCTCTTCTACTCATCTGCAATCCGAAGATTCTACAGAAATCAGAATGGAAACAGAAGGTCGAAAGAGGGGAAGAGGGCCTCTGGAAAGGCTTTACAGGCTCATTATGCGTCGCAATTCTGTCTATGTTACCTTTGTCATCGTTGGCGCTTTCCTCGGCGAACGGGTAATCCAACTTATTATCAACTTCCACATCGCATATCGATTCATTTTTGCGCTTTTTTGTTCTTATGATGGATTGATTTTTGATGAATTGTGTGAACTTCCTCATTTAGAAGCTCAAAGTTTTTTAGAAACAGAGGAAAGGATGGAATTAGAAGAACGTTGGGGTATTTTTGAGTGAAGGAAAATCCATATTTCATGCAATATAGTACTTGTTAGTATCTTGCCGTGTGCGACCAAAGAAGTATTCTTTAAAAACCGGTACAGTTAAATTTTGTTAAAGATCAGAAAACTGCTTTTATATAGCATCCCGCATTCACGCAGGATACCTCAGTCTATCATGATGCAAGAATCGTGGCTTGATTCCTTGTGCAAGATGATTAAAAATTACTTTCTTTTTATAACAGTGTGTGGGGCCAGCATGTGCACGTCCAGACTATTTCATTGGGTACCTGGTAATTCTGCTAACCAAGGTTTAGGTAGATGGGAAGAAATCACATAGCGTTTTTTTTGCTTCCGCTATGAATATGATTGCTGAGACCGCTTCATTGAGCAATATATCTTGATCTATCTGCATCTTCAATTTGCTTAACTCTGGTTGATATTCTGTATGATTGAAATAAGCATAGGAAAGTCGAGAAGTTGTCAAATTTAATGCCCTCTTCATGTTCTTGTTTCTTCGTCGCAGGCTGTTGATTATGGTGTTCGTAAGCTTTGGGAAAAGAATAATATTGGGGTGAGTTTTCCTGAAATTCATAATGTTGGCGTTTGCTTTTCTCCTTTAAATGCTGATTTACATGTATAGTTGCAGCTCTGAGAGTTGGAAGAGTTTGTGGATAACTCAGATTATACATGAGAATCCTTCCAAATACGAAGTCAAGAAAATTTTAAAAACTGATTTTTACCACAGAAGGCTCTGTTTTGCATGAAATAAACTTTTTAAAAGGAAATTATTTCCTCAATCATTTTCTCTGGTTGGACGTACGAGCTGTCAGATGTAATAGTAAAAATAGCAGGGATAGGGATAGGGCACACAGCGTGATTCTTAAAATTAGTTGGCTGTTGTAAATAGCAAAGTAATACTCCTCCCTTTCGGTTCTTCTTATCTACCGTTTAAGTGTGCATTGGATTGCATTAATCAGAAGTGGTATTTGACTAAATTATGCTTATATCTTCCTTAAATGAGTAATTGATCGTATACCTTCTTGGAGTAATACGGTAGAATTGGAAAAAGAGAAATTAATGTCTTAGTTTTCTAAAATGACAAATATTTTGAACTAAATATTTGGGCTAAAGTGACCGATAAAAAGGACATGATGGGAATATTTACACATAGTTATGTGATTGAAGCATAACTCAATGTAGAATCAGCATTGCTTTCCCGGATAAAGAAATTTGAAAATTACGAGTTCATGCACAGACACATATATATTGTACAATATAAAGCATGCATATGGCGGTTTTTTAACATTATGACTTTGGACTTTGGAGGATAATTGTTGTATGCATTGTTGACTTTACAAATAAGAGATTAGATTGTCTTCTGGCTGAACAGTTCCTTTTAGTGTTTACATAGTGTAACAATATTTGCTGTACTGAATCTAACTTTGACTCAGAATCTGATCATGGTGCTTCTACTTACGCAGAAACGATATGAAGACATCCCAGTTTTGGGGCAAAGGCAACCTGAAGAATGAATTCGGGTTTGTAATCTTGTCCAATGTATAGCTATAGGATCCTAGATGCTCTCAACTATGTTTCTTGTTTCCTTCTAAAAATAGGACTTCTTATGTTTTGTTTTCTTTCCTAAGAAGTAACTATTTCGATCCAAGAAGGGATACCTTGTTTCCTTTTGTTTGATGTGATAGTTATAAATACTTGGACATCTTGTTATTGTAACATTGTCATCTTTGTTTGCCCCACTCCAAGAAGTTTTATGGGATATGAAGTTTGGCCGGGACATTTTCAGGAAGCTTCTCTTTAATTTGCATCCAGGCTGTTAAAAGGCTAGGCGTCCCTACTGTTTTTAGGTTAGTCTGGGAACTATTCTTAGGTTTTTCCTAATTTTTGGCTCTAAGATGGATAAGTGCTCGGTTCTCAAGCTCAACTTAGATATAGCTTTCATTTTCAGCAGTTTAGAGAATTTCGCTCTGAGATTACCCATTGCTACCTATGAGAATTAATTCATAGAAACAGAAACATATTGTAACAGCAATTGGGCAACTCTGAGGCACTATTAGAATAAGTCTGTGGTCATTCATCTTTCTCTTATAGTTTTCCCAGGCATACAGAAGTATTGTTATATCTTAGAAACAAAGCCTTGGGATTATTACTTGTGCCTATTAAGCTTAAAACCGCGAACCTCTTTAATCTTAACTCTGTCAAAAAGACTGAAATCCATATCCTGCAGCAGTAGAAGAGAGGAAGGATATTGGTCGTGTTAGTTGAAGACTTTTAACTTCATATTCTGTTTTCTGATTGGAAGCATCTTGTTCGAATGATATTTCAGTTAGTGTGTATGATTAGATGCTTTTTCAAGAGAGTTATTGTCTAAGATTTTCTGTATATTGTATTAGGGATACGTCAATAGACTTAATATTATCAGAAAATGTCTAAGTATGAATGGAAAGAAACGGAAGGCGCTTGATGTTTGGCCAAAAATGCATATATTTAACCATTGTCGCCTTACATTCTAGTACTTTTAATCATTTTTTGAGTATTAATTATATCACTTTATGTTTAATATTATATTTTAACCGTGTAGGAATAAAGCGGTGCGAAAATAGAAAGATTCGAAGCAAAAATAATGCAAAAAGAAAAAGAGCACGAAATTATTATCGGAAAGAGAATAGAAAAAAATCTACATGGATGAGACAAATTTGGAGCAGCACATGAAATGAAGAAAAATGGAAGACTTAGGATGCTTATCTACGTGGCATGAGGTGAAGTAAATATGTGAATTGTAACAATTAAAACAAGAGAGGGGACATAATGATTGAAGATTAAAGGAAACAAAGAAGAAAGCAAAAAAGTGTTTATAAGGAAAGTTGGAAGTTGGCCGCAAGAATAGAGTTGAATTCGCAAAACGCTACTGCATTCTGCGCCAGAGCGCACCCTGGACAGTCGAAGTGGGACTTGTCCTATTTCGTCCGGGATTCGGTTATTTCGGCTCTATACATCCCCAACTCGTATAAAAGGGGTCCTAAATCTATTTTGGAGGGAGAGAATGTTTTTGAGAACAACTTTTGACAAAGGGAGTACGTTTTTTATAGGAAAACATAAACACAGAGCCGCCGTGGAGGTTGAGTTTCATCTTTTCTTCCCCCAAACTTTGTAATTATTATGTTTCTTTGTATGATTTGTTGTTCGGCTACCATGTCTATGTAGAGCTAAATTTTACGTTCTAGGGTTGTGGTTCTTTCATGACTAATGTTATTCGAATATTGATTTTGATTTCTTAGTTTATCGCATTGGTTTATTTATTCAATCTTGCGCTTAATTATTTAATTGCTTGATCACCATTTGATACTATCTACGAATCTAGAATTGAACTCGAAAGTGGGAATTCTAGATTGCACATAGGATTGAGTAGAGCAAGTTCTTGAACCTGGGCATCGGGGAACGGATTCGCGGTTAGGATAGACATACACCTAATTGCCTTACTTGGTTGATATACATGAATTTTAAATGCGTTCTTGTTAGTTCTAATTGCATAGACATATAGGCGTTAGGTTAGCTTGAATATGCGACTAAGAATTCGACAGATTCTTATGAGCAATATTAACCTTATCAACCAATAAACTAGATGAATTAGTTAGTCAATTCAATTGAAGAATACAATAGCAATGTTAGATAGCCCATAACCCTAGATCGCTTTCATTACATTGATAACATAAAAATCTTCTCTTCTTTTGTTCGGAGTTCACTATTTGTTTTTTCTTTATTTTAATTAGTTTAGAATCAAATACTTCTAGGTTTAATTCTTGTTTAGATAATTAGGATAGTCTAATTTAGTTAATAATTAATCACAAGTTCTCGTGGGTTCGACATCCGACTTCTAGTCACTTTATAACTTGACGACCGCGTATACTTGCGTGTGCGTTTGGCCGCAACAACGTTGTTGCTAAATGCCAAAGATTTAAGCATCAAATTGTTTTACCAAATGGCATAAGGAAACTATAATGTGGATTAAGCACAATTAATCGGATCAACTCGAGATCTCTGATTAAGGAAAAGTAAACTACCTCAAAAAAGTATTTGAACTCGACATCTCTCGTTAATTAAAAAAAAAAACATACTATTCTTAGCACACCCTTGATGTTATGAACTACTTGGTGTGAACTTTGGTTCAATGAATCAATAGGGCAGTCCCTTTCAGTATTAGGTACTCCTACTACATATCTTTTCACTTCGTGTATTTACTCAATTTCTCAGGTCACATAGCCCACAAGCATTAAATTCTCAAGTTAGGGACCACAGACAAAGTCTTTTTTCTTAGAGCCTTCTAATTGCCCAGCAAAGGGAACACATAAATTAAACAAACTTTAAAAAGTACAAGTACCAAAGCCCCAAACTTTAAATTGTCATTGATTCAACATTGCAGGCTTTCAGTTTTACCCCTTGGTTGCTACTGATTTTCCTTAAGCTAAAATCTTTCCTCTCTTTCAGAAAACAGTTGAAATTATATTTACATACCAAAACTTGTCCCATTTTTCCCTTTGTCCAAGTCTATAAAGGGCAGTGCACGAATCATTTCGCGTTCATGAAGAGTCTGAGGAAGGACGACACCTTAAGGGGTGTGATTTAGGCAGCCTACCCTGATGCAAGCATTAGGGGCTGATTCTACGCAGAGGCGGAGCCAGAATTTGAAGTTTATGGGTTCGAAATTCTAATTATTTTAGTTACTGAGTTCTAAATTAATAATTTGTACATATTTAATGAATTTTAGCAAACAAATACAGGGTTTGAACCAAAGCTATTGGGTTCGGCCGAACCCATAACTCGCACTCTAGCTCCGCTCCTAAATTTCTACGGCTCGAACACGTGACTTATAAATCACAAAAATAATTTTACCTTTGTCCAACTCTATATTAGTAATATTAGAAGTGTTTCCAAAGTCGGGCAATAGTTACTGTTTCTTCTGAAATAATTAGAATGGGAAGGGACAATATGGAATTAGTGAAAAAGTAAATTATTTAATGAGGAATAACAATCAACAATAATAATGATTGATCATTAATCAAAGAAAAGAATCAGAACCAATAATTGTGTTACAAGTAATATCTGGTTTAAACAGAATATTGTTTAAAAAAATCTATTAGTATTTTCATATAATATATATTTATGGGAATCAAACTTACCAAATATACAGATCAAAACCCCGTTGCTAACTACTTGTTCATGGCCCACAGTATAGTATGTTATGAGTCCTAATCAAGTATATCCCTAATATTGTTTTTTTTATCAATGCTAGACCAAATATCTATAAAGCAGAAATAATTTATTACAAAGATTCTGATGTTTAGACGTAAATGTCAAATTAATTTGTTCATCATTACATATTATTATTCAATCCAGGTCTGTAATAAATTATTCAAGAATCAATTACTACAACCATTATTTTTTAAATCTTTTATTCTTTAGTTAGATCTTTCCTTTGATTATATTCAGATTTTGTACTCAAAGTACCAACCTACCGAACATAAGTCATGTATACAGAATCAAAAGTCACATTTTATAATGATTTTACTTCTCCTCTGATTAGCTGTCGATGTTTATTTTAATGGTAAAATAATTTTTTAGGTGTGTCGCGGTTTTCTATCAAGTGGCAGAGTTATAGTATTTCGTACGTTTTTGCTTAGCTCCCGTTTTTGTATTAAAAATGTATTAAATATGATATTTAATTGCGTATAACTAAAACTACTAACTATGAATTCGATGGTAAACTCATAATCCATTAACTTCGAATGTTGGCTTTGTATCTGAATTTTGTATTTCTTGAGGGGGGACCAGCAACAATATTATAATTTGCGGGGGTACAAAAACTAAGGCAATCCCTTTCCAGCGAAATTCCCAGGAAAGTGATAGTTCTTCTATTCCTTTTTCTTTTTTTTGACAATTGACACGTTAAGGACCACAACCCACGACTTTTTCCTCTTTTCACCCCAAATATTTGGTCAACAAGTAACTCCCTTTGTAATAAACTTAAATCCTTTTACAAGCTTTAGAAAAAATGTGTTTTTTCTATCTTTATTATTGTATGGGTCAAAATCCATCTTTAGTCAAAACGGTGTTAGTAAAGCATTCCTGGGATGCCGCGTGTCAAAGTAGTCTAACTATCAGCGAAGGTCGTGGTAGAAGAGTCAACAAGGACCACGGCCGAGGTCGAGGACTCTTGGCAGAATCATAACGGCTAGTTTCAAGATAGGGCATTAGAGAGAATATTCTAATGGATATTCTCTGCACTTATACTATTAGGGGTCGTTTGGTTTGAATATAGGTTATGCTGGGATAAGTTATGCTGGGATACGTTATGTTGGGATTAGTTATGTTGGGATTAGTTATGTTATGATTGTTTTTTATCCACTGTTTGGTATGTTGTATTAAAAATGATATTTGCATAATTTATAAGAAGAAGGTATAAGTTATCTCGACACTAATTACCTCACCCCCTACAAGGTATAAGTTATCCAGTATTAATTTTAATCCCGGGATAACTTATTCCAAGTTTGCTAACCAAACAAAGTATTAAGGTGGTATTAAATTTTTATCCCAGCACTATTTGTACTTATACCTCATACCAAATGACCCCTTAGGGTTTCTTTTAGGAACATGTTCCCTATAAATAAAAAAAGACATAATAATAGGGGACATGTGATATTCATTTGTAAAAATACACTTTGACTTGAGAAACAGAATCAGATCTCATTGATAATATACAAACAATACCTTTTCACTAAGATTCTTGTATACACTTTTTCACTAAATCCAAGAATAACTCAAATATTCAAAGAATTGTCCATCACTCATCATTGTCATAAAGAATATTATGTGATTTCATCCTTTCTTGTATAACTCATTCATTCTATTTACTTAAATGTCATTTATTGTTATCCATTGATATTGAATGCTACAATATTGCCTTTGATTTCTGAAATATTTATTGTATGTTGTCGCCGCTATCCGAATATATCTACATAGTATTTGTTGCTTTTTTAAGAACTCCATCTTAGGAATATTATTGTTATCTAAGATTAATTATTCAAACCAAGATCTATATTTTTTGGTCAAATAATTATCATGTTCAAGATGTTTACATGGTATCTGATCTGATCAGCTATGTAAGTCCTAGCTGGTGACTTGTCTGAACAAAGAGCTATGTGATCCGATTAACTATGTATAAAAGTTCTAGCGCTCATATTTTTCCTCTATAAGCGTAATTTTATTCAAATCTTTAGATCTTATCATTCCAGCATCAAAGCGAGACTTCATTCAAATTTGACATTCCTTGATCAAGACCTTCTTTATTCATTCTTGTGATCTTGATGAATCTGAGCTCAATCTTCAGATTCAACCAAGCAATTTGGAATTAGGTTTGAGGGTAGAGAGGTCGAGCTTAGGAAAGAAGAAGGAAATGCAAAAATGGTAAAATGAATGTGTATTGATTTGTAAGAGAAAAGTACAAATTTATACAGACTAACTCTGTACTAACTTAACTATAGTTACTTAACTACTAGGTCCCACAGACCACTATAACTAACTAACTAACTAACTCCTCTCCTCAACTAACAATAACTGACTATAGCTCACACTCCCCCTCAAGCTGGAGGGTAAAAAATGTTGAGCACTTCAAGCTTGCCAAGTAGAAACACATGCTGAGACTGCCCACGACTTTTAGTGAGAAGATCAGCTAGATGATCTTTGGTCCCTACAAATTGTGTGCTAAGGACACCTTGTTTGATCTTGTCGCGCACAAAATGACAACCGATCTCAATATGTTTGGTACGCTCATGGAAGATGAGATTAGCTGCAATCTGCAGTGCAACTTTGCTATCACAATAGACCTCCACAAGTCGCTTGATGGGCACTCCAAGTTTAGCAAACAGGCTTAACAACCAGACCATTTCTGCTGTCATAACTGCTAGGCTTCTATATTCTGCTTCTGTAGAGCTTCTTGATACTGTGTGTTATTTCTTAGATTTCCAAGAGATGAGTGAGTTGCCAAACTTGACTAAGTATCCAGTTACTAACCTTCGTGTGTTTGGACAACTTGCCCAGTCTGCATTGCAAAAACATGTCAAACTATCTGCACCTTCACTGCTCAGAAACATTTTCATGCTTGGTTAATGTTTAAGGTATTTGACTACTCTCATATTTTCATCCCAATGAGATTTTTTGGGCTCTTGCATGAACTGACTGAGAGTTTGGACTGCGAACACAATGTCTGATCGTGTGATGGTCAAATAGATCAACCTACCAATCAACTTTTGATATTCACTCACATCTGTCAGGATCTCATCACATGTAGTGCCAATATGTCTGTCAAATTCAGTAGAGGTGAACTTCTGATTGAGATTGGCTTAGCCTCACTCAATCCCAGATCAGAGATGAGTTGAAGACGGTACTTCCTCTGATTCATTAGAATCCATTCTTTGGATCTCATAACCTCAATTCCCAGAAAATATTTGAGATCACCAAGATCCTTCACCTTGAACTTCTGATGAAGGAAAACTTTAGTCTCATTGATAAACTCCTCACTATTTTCAGTGATTAGTAAATCATCCACATATATCAACACTGCTACAAAGTCATCTCATTTCCTTTTAGTAAACAATGAATAGTCATGTAGAGTCTGAACATATCCTACAGCAGTTAAGGCCTCACTGAGCTTAATGTTTCACTGTCGTGAAGCTTGTTTCAAGCCATATAATGACTTCAATAGTTTGCAGACCTTTGTCCCCCATGTCTCCTAAAACCTTGGGGAAGTTCCATATACACAGACCTTTGTCCCCCATGTCTCCTAAAACCTTGGGGAAGTTCCATATACACCTCCTCATACAAATCCCCTTGCAAGAATGCATTGTACACATCCAACAATAATAACCCAGTGAATTCCCACAAGTGGGGTCTGGGGAGGGTTGAGTGTACGCTGACCTTACCCCTATCCCGGAGGGTAGAGAAGTTGTTTCTGAAACACCATCGGTTTAAGAAAACGAAAAGATACAAGAGAGATAAGAGAGAGACAGAATGTTAGTACCATAAACAGAACCATATGAGCAATAACAATAGCATATGAACCAAAAAAATAGCTGAGAAATAATAACAAAAACCAGTGAATAAAGCCCGATAATATGAAAAATGAAGGAATAGTGTGGACACAACAATAATTGATAGCAGTCTAAGACCCAACCTTATCAGACCAGCCTCCCTCACAGATGGACCTTATCAGCTACCTCATATCCTAACACCCTAATGCTCGACCTCCACACCTTTCTATCAAGGGCTATGTCCTCGAAAATCTGAAGTCACACCATGTCTCGTCTGATCACTTCTCCCCAATACTTCTTAGACTGCCCTCTCTCTCTTCTCGAACCCGCCAAGGCTAACCGCATTGTACACATCCATTTGTGATATATTCCAGCCTTTAGAAGCAGTGAGAGCAATCACAGACATCATAGTTACCACCTTAGCAACTGGTGAAAAAGTTTTATTATAATCTAGGTCTTCTCTTTGGCTATAGCCCTCCGCTACCAACCTGTCCTTGAACATTTCTACCTTACTACTTGCTTTGTATTTTATCTTATACACCCATTTTGAACTAATAGCCTTCTTTCCTTTTGGAAGATTAACAACATCCCAAGTTCTGTTATCTTCTAAAGCCTTGATCTCCATTTCCATGGCTTCAATCCACCTTTTGTCCTTAGATGCTTCACTGAAAGTTGCTCGTTCTGTTAATGCTGAGATCCCAGTCAAGAAATTTCTACACTTACTAGTCAACCTGCTATAGAATAGATAGTTGGATAGGGGATAAGAGGAACTCTTTTTTGTAGTGGTCACTTAATCTTGCAACTACAAAGGTTCTTTTACAGTTATTTTGGATTTTTTGAACTCAGTAGACTCTTGTTCCAGAGTTGTTAGAGGAATCACTCCACTTTCCTGCATTGAATATTGCTCAGGAACTGCATCAGCATTGTTAATTGTTTGTGCATCAACATTGTCATTCTCTATTACTGCTGTGTTGTGATCTGTATTTGCATTATCATCTGCACTTGCTGCTGGTGAGTCTTACATGTCATGAATATCTCCTTCTCCAGTTCCTTCATGTTCTTGCATGTCATGAACATCTGCTTCTCTAGTTCATTCATGTTCTTGCATGTCAGTCTCTGCACTGTTGTCAAGACCACTCCCCCCAACAGACTCCTCTAAACCACTGCTTGCAGTTCCTTCTGACTGCATATTCACAGTGTCATGGGAGTTCCGTAGAGGTTCAAATTGTTCCATGCCTAAGATGGGATCAATAGTTATTGTATGTCCTTCTCTATTATGAGATGTAGAACATAGTTTGGCAAATGGAAAGATATGCTCCTTAAAGATAACATCTCTGCAAACAAAGAAACAGTTAGTGGCCAAGTCCATTAGCATGTAGCCTTTTTATGTTTCTGCATAGACAGGGAATTTAACTGCTTTTGCTCTTGGTGAAAATTTGTCTTCCTTAACTAAATTAGTGGCATAACAAAGACACCCAAACACCCTAAGGTGAAACAATGAAGGTGGCTTGTTATGAAGGAGCTCATATGGATTTTTTCCATTCAACAACTCAGTAGGCAGTCTATTTATCACATGTACAACTATCTTGATACATTCACCCCAGAACCTTGTAGGAACACTTGCCTGAAACTTTAATGCCCTAGTTGTATCTAGAATGTGCCTGTGCTTTCTTTCCACTATTCCATTCTACTGTGGAGTATATACACATCTGCTTTGGTAAATTATCCCATAAGCATCAAACAAGTCATTCATGTGTTTGTTAAAGAACTATGTGACATTATCTGTTCTAACTACCTTAACTTTAGACTGAAATTGAGTTTGTAGCATAGCAACAAATTTCTTCAACACCACAACAACATCACTTTTCAATTGACGCAAATGCACCTAAGTATACCTTGTAATATCATTAACAATGGTTAGAAAAAAATATTTTCTATCATAAGTGGGAAACCTATATGGTCCCCAAACATCCATATGTAAAAGAGATAAAGGATTTTCACTTCTACTCATACTTCTAGGGAACACTAGCCTACTCTGCTTAGCTAGTTGGCATACATGCCAATCATTATTCACTGCTACATCTTCAGATTTGTTATGAAACAGATTCATGTTCTTCATAGTGCTAACTTAAGCATGGCCTAGCCTTTTGTGCCACAAGGTTCCATCTTCTTTATTACTTTATGCAGTTGTAGTTGATGCAAACTTCCTTATCCCTTTAATGAATTTTTCCAAATTTCCTTTGAAGTTCTTCTTCAATATGTACAGACCATCTTTCTCTACCAATCTCCCTCACCTTACCATTGTAGAGATCCTGAAATAAATAGAAATCAGGGAAGAAATTCATCGAGCAAGATAGCTGCCTAGTTAGTTTAGATACTGAGATTAGGTTGAACTTAAACTCAGGTACAAACAAAACATCTTCCAACTTTAACTCATCACAGATAACAACTTCTCCAATGTAAGTTATATTAGATTTCCCTCTTGTAGGCAGATGGACTTGATCACTATCATATTTATTTGCTTTATTCTTAGTCTTCAACATATATAGCTCACCAGCTATGTGGTGTGTAGCTCCGGAATCAATTATCCATTATTTAAAAGGAAAACTTATCATTAAAGAGGTTGCAATACCTGGCATGTCAACCTGATGTTCTGGAGTCTCCTTGTTCAATATGCTCAAAATCTATCTATATTGATCCTCAGTGAAGTATGGTCCTGCCTTTAATCCATCATAATTATTTCTTCCTTCATCCTAATGTGCTTATTTGTCATTCTCCAAGCCACCATTTGTCATGTTAGTTGCATATGGTTTCTTATTTTTGAAATCAGTTGGATATCCAACTAGCTTGTAGCAATTTTCCTTAGAGTTCCCAGATTTGTTGCAGTAATCACACTTCACAAAAGGCTTCTTTCCTTTGTATTGTCCCCTGCTATTTTGCACAGTAAATTTTCCTTTACTTGTTTGCATAGCAACATGATCTTCTCTGTTTGGCAAGGCTGGATGTGAACTAGAATTCTGACTTTCATCCTCTATAATCAGTGCATAAGCTTGGTTCAATGTTGGCTCAACAATCTTCATTAGTGTCTGACGTCTTGCTTGATCATAAACCTCATTAAGACCACTTAAGAACTGCATTAGTCTTTGCTGCTGAAGATGTTCAACATACTCCTTCGAATTAGGAATAGGCACAATTGCATCATACTCAGCACACAATTCCTTCAACCTAGTGAAATATGCAGAGACTGAGTCTGTTCCCTGGTAAATAATAGCAATTTCCCTATGTAATTAGAATATTCTCACACGATTCACTTTGTCAAACCTTTCTCTCAAATCCTCCCATACAAAATGTGCATTAGATGCGTAGACAATGCCGTTAAGTAAATCCGTAGACCCGGTGTTCATGATCAAGAAAAGCACGATTGCATTACATGTGTTCCCAGTCCTCATTTAATTCAGATTTGAATGAATCCTTTTTGCATGTCCCAAGCACAAACCCTAGCTTCCTCTTAGCTTGCAGAGCAATTCGCATTGATCGACGCCACAGTCCATAATTTTCTGATCCTGTGAGTTTTACAGGAATCAAAATCGAACTAGAAGTATCTGAGGGATGAATGAACAAAAGATGCGTGTGATCGATTTTTTTGGCCGTCACTGACGATCGTTAGTCAAAGCTTCGCGAAGAAGACGACGATGAATTTACAGCTAAATTGAATGAAAATTTGCGGAATTACAGTTCTTCACCGTTCTAATACCATGTGAGCTTTATGAATCTGAGCTCAATCTTCAGATTCAACCAAGCAATTTAGAATTAGATTTGAGGGTAGAGAGGCCAAGCTTAGGAGAGAAGAGAGGAAATGCAGAAATGGTAAAATGAATGTGTATTTTTGATATGTAAGAGAAAAGTACAAATTTATACACACTAACTTTATACTAACTTAACTATAATTACTTAACTATTGAGTCCCACATACCACTATAACTAACTAACTAACTAACTAACTCCCCTCCTCACCTAACAATAACTGATTATAGCTCACAATTCTTAAATTTAAAATTGAGTCAAACAAGAAAGTAACAAATTGAAACAATTGAGTAATGTGGAATCAAACTCCAACACATCAATTAAAATGGAGAAAGTAACAAATTGAAAACAATCGAGCTAGCGGGCCATACTCAAACTCTAATGGATCATAGACCGATAAATCCAATAAATAATTGTGGAGTTTTTTACTTTTGAAATTTGAAACTACCTAACTTTGACCTCTCATGGCTCATCCATGAAACTCTGAGTCACCGTACGGCGGGGGACTTCCCTTGGGATGAGAAAAGGAGAAAAAGAGAAAAAAAGAAAAAGAAAGAAGATCTGAATAAGAAGAATTAAAAAGAAGAGAGAGATATTGATTTATTGCTTAAAATCAAATGTGAACCTAAGACAATTACGTAAAAAATGAGGATGTCATATTTGGTAAAATTCGTCCTTAAAAGCAGTCCCATCTCGTCCACCTATAATTGTAAGTATAACTTGCTTCCAAACCCCAAACCTTTCCATTACATACACAACCCTAGGGTATACATGGGTCGGATTTGTTCGAATTTTTTAATTATCAAAGCAAGCTAATTGTATCGGATTATTAAATCTAAATATTAAACCAAACCAATAAAAGTCGAGTTTTTTTATCTCGATTTTTCTCGGGGTTTGTGGGTTTTCGGTTTTTTTCGTATTTTTTTCATAAAGTTCATAGCACAAAACATAAAATTAGTGCTCCAAATATTTCTTTAATCCTAGTAAGACAGAACTATATAAGGTGTTTTTCAATAAAATAACATAAATATGAGATGAGTCATGACATTTTACTAAATTATTCAACAATAAAGATAATAAAATCGCATAAAATAAATATTATTAATAAGCCATAATGAAAACAAACATAATTTAAAATTATGAGTAATAAGTACTATTATTTAGATGACTAACCAGTAAAAGAAAAATAAGTTATACATTTTATCTAAACTATGGAAAAACTAAAAAATAGATATCCAATACTATTTTCATTTATAGTACAATTGAATTGAATGTCTTTTATTAGCATTAGTATTAATTTGATTTTGGTTTAGGATTTATTTGAGTTACTAACATTTATGAACTCTAAAACTTATTGGAGCATCCAAAAATTATAAAATCAAGCTTGAAATAATTGTCACGTCCCAAAACCTAACCCGTCGTGATGTTGCCTATCTCAATACTAGGCAAGCCGACAATCTCAATAAACCACATATCTTTTAAATTTGAAAACATAATGATTAAATTCAGCTGAAGAAATCTCACAAGTACAAATATAAATACTCACAAAACCTGGTGTCACTGAGTACATGAGCATCTAATATGAATACAAGCCTGGAAAATACGGTCTATAATAGTCTGAGACCAAATACAGTAAACAATGAGATAGGGAAGGAGATGCAAGGTCTGCGAAATATGGAAGCTACCTCTGAATCTCCGAAAAAATAAGTATACGAAAGAATCAATATCCACTATGTACAGGAACACCTGGATCTGCACACGAAGTGCAGGGTGT
The DNA here is from genome assembly GCF_000715075.1 of Nicotiana tabacum. NCBI lineage: Eukaryota > Viridiplantae > Streptophyta > Magnoliopsida > Solanales > Solanaceae > Nicotiana > Nicotiana tabacum. The sequence goes on from NC_134103.1 coordinate 91,690,834, forward strand.
AGTATGAGTACAACCAACTCAGCAAGTAACAATAATAAATAAGGAACTGAAAATAGTGACAAGCTACACAGTTACTGTTCATTTTCAGTAATTCCAGCAGAGAGTAGACATACTTTCAATTCCAACAGTTTAAGTTAAATTAGTTTTATACAGTTAAAGTTCATGTAATCCGGATATAAAATCTTTCAGATAATTTCACAACAATGACAGATAGCAACTAAGTGCAACAACAAATGAAAAGCAAGTATAGCCTCTCAGGGCAACAGTTACTCAACCCGTCATAACAACTCAACCACTCGGCTCTCAGCCCTCACACTCAATGGGTACCCGCGCTCACTGGGGGTGTACAGACTCCGGAGGGGCTCCTACAGCCTAAGCGCTATAATCTGCACGGACAACTCACGTGCTATAGTATAAATATCTGGATCCGCATGGACAACTCACGTGCTATAGTATCAATATCTCACAATCATGCCATCGGCCTCACTCAGTCATAAATCTCTCTAGTCTCTCGAGCTCTCAGTAATCATGAAAATTGGCCCAAAAATGATGATATGATGTATCAATAAATAGCAACAGAGACTGAGATATGATTTGAAATGAATGAACATGACTGAGTATGAAATTTCAATTTGAACATATAATTCAACCACAGAAATGACTCCAATTGGTACCAATAATAATAACATATGTCTAAGCATGATTTTTTTTAATACGAGTCTCAACTCAATTTTCTCTAACATGTAGAGAATGTACAAATATCAACATATTATTCAACTTCACAATTCCATGGAATTTGACCAAATCACAATTCCTACGGTGCACGCCCACACGCCCGTCACCTAGTATGTGCGTCACCTTGAAATCAATCACATAACACATAATCCGGGATTTCACACCCTCAAGACCAAATTTAAAATTGTTACTTACCTCAACAAGGCAAACCCAACGTCTAGCAAGTTAATCAATACTCAGGAAATTCCATTCCACGTGTATTCACCTCTGAATGCCTTCTTGTCTCCTCAATTCAATGCCAATGATTTGAAACTGAAATTCACCCCTTAATGATACTACAACGATCTACTATACTAAGCAACTGCAATCTACAATATCAATATCCAATGGGACCAACATTAGTAACCAATTTTATAGTTTAGGCCATTTAGACAATTTACCAAACACCTAGTGGGCATACGTTTATACATTTCTTAACCATAGAATTAGTTCTTCCAACTACCATCATTTACCAACAATTCATCCCACCATTATTCTTTAACAGCTTATAATATTAACATCACGTGTGTGACCAACCATTCTCACCCAACCAACAAAATTTCATCAAATAATCACCTTTCAATCTCTACAATGGTTATGTATTTAAATTGAGAATTTATGGCTTCTAATCACTGTACCATAAGTTCCAATACTTGATTCATACTCATATTTCCATAATAAATTCATACATGTACACATAATACTCTCACACCAAGAATCATACTTCTTATGGCCTACTTTTAATCCAAATCCCGAATTTATAAACTAGGGTATGGAACCTTACCTCTTTGACGAAGATCTTGTGATTAGCTTCCTTGATTCTTGAAGATTATTGCAAGATTGGATGATTAGAATGTTAGGTTTACTTATTCTATCTCTAAAATGCTCTTACATCTCTCTAAAATATTAGGTTTTACCTCAAAAATGACTTACCCCCTCTCTCTACCCGACCTTGGGGTTATTTAATGGGTTCCTACGTGCGCGGCCGCATACCTGAGTAAGTGGCCGCGTACCTGAGGCATAAACTCTCAAATATGCGCGGCCGCGCATATGGGCGCGCATATGACACAGGTCCAGTAAAATGGCCATAACGTTTTGTATACATATCCAAATGATAAACGGTTTAATGTGTTGGAAACTAGACTCAAAGGGATTTGATTTGATAGGTTATACACCATATAACTCTTCATATATTGAGAGTTATGCTCGTTTGACGTTAGGCCTTGTGCGAACTCACTTGAAACTTTATTCCATCATATAATTTTCAACTTGATTTAGCCTTAGGGCTCTTCTTAGACCATAAACCATTCTAAATGCACATCATACATATATTATCATGATCAATTGATATCATTCAAATTATCAGTCTTGTTCATACCCGAATTAATATAATTAGCACCCGCCAATCTTCTTAATGGTCTTAAAATACTTCGAAATTTTCCGGGGTGTTACAATAATACGTTAAAAGATAAAATTATGAAAAAGCTTAAGAAATATTTATAAACTACACTAGCATAAATATTTTTATGTATTAAATATATTTAAAACTTCTATACATATAATGTCGGGTTGGTTTGGTTTGGTTTCAGTTTGACTTTTTTTAGTTAAAATCAAACCAAACCAAATATGGTCGATTTTTTTTTCCAGTACCAAACTAAATCAGATCAAATCATAGTCGAGTTTTTTTTCTCAATTTAACTCGAATTATCGGGTTGGTGTGATTTGACGATTTCTTTTGTACACCCCTACACAACCCCATACTTGACATATGCGCACAAAATGGAAGAAAACTTGAGGGGAGGGAGCAAATGTAGATTCCAATTAGAAAAGAAGACCTTTAGCAAACCGAAATACATAAAAAGAAGTTCCGACTTTACTAGGGCCTATAGAAAAACTATATACCAACTCAATTTAAAATGTTCAAAGGGTATGAAATACAAACGAAAAGGCATATTAATCGATGTATTGTGTTGAAGATATTATTAAGTAATTAAATGTTTAGTTTTTAAAAATATCAATCTTTTAAATGAGATTGTCACATACTTAAGTATAAGCAAATGTCTTGAGTTCGATTTTACCGCCATAAAAATAAATCACGTGTTTAACTCATCAAAAAGAATAAAACCTCATACGTGAGAGGCGTATTGAAGATAAAATTAAATACATAATTAAAATATATTTTAAAAATATAATTAAGTAATTAAAAATATTCTTTCTCTAAGTAGCTTAAACTAGACGGTCAAATAATATACATCATATAAGGACTTATAATGTCATTTTCTCCTCTCTTTTTTCTTGTTATTCATGTACCCCATAAGCCTTTGCCATAGATCTCACCAATTCGGATAAATTCAGTTACTAGTTGACAAATGTAAGAAAACAACGAAAACTTACATTAAATAAAAAAAGAAAAACTAAATAATAACTTAACGGGTTGCAAAATATTAATGGAACATAGATAGTATCATCTACAGTTTGTTTTTTGAACATTTATTGTTCTTTTGGATTTTTGAGAGCCTCTGGGGATACACACCAAAAAGTCACTCTCAATGCTAATAAGAGTCCAAAAATGGCAGATTCCGCCAAAATATTTTGTATCTCAAGTCTAACAATCTCCTGAGCTCCTACTTCCCACATGTTTTTCTTCTTATTTATTGATCCCATCATAAATTTTTTTTGAACCACTCACCTACTTGATTAGATGGTAGAACCTATTTTTTCTCTTTCGGTATTCGGTATCTGTATTGATGTCCGTCTAAATTTAAATTTATTTTAAAAAATCTTATATTTGGAACTAAAACGCTTTTTAATAAATATAACTTCGAAACATCTGATTACGGATGAAGGAATACTTATCACTCTACCACAATCTTTATTGGTGATAAATTGAACTTGTAACCATTCAAGTTTTACATACTATGTAAGGAAGATATTTTATAAAATCTTAATCATATAAGAACATTTGTCTTAACTACTCCTTTTATCTCTGTCTTAAATATCTCGTTTAGTTAGTACGTTACTAATTAGAGATAGATTTAAAAAAATATAAGGCTTAATTCTTATTTTTTAGAGTGTCAAATATTTTGAAATAAATTCAATCTATCAAGATAACTAATATTTGGGCCAAGAGATTAAAATACTACTCCTTTCATCATAAAAAGAATAGCAACAACTGGATTATGAAAATCAACATAATATAACTTTTAATATTCGTATAATGATTTCTTAATTTCTAAAAATGATTTATATATCTAGAGGCTAAATTAAGAGTAATTACAAACTTTTTAAGTTTCATCCTTCTTCGAGCAAATGGAGGGAATGCATCTCATACAGTTGAAAGAAAATGACAAAAAAAGAAAATCTGATGAGAAATTGAGAATTAAACCTTACATTTCTAAATTATAATATAATATTTAGCTCTAAATTAAACTTAGTTACTCTCAATTCCCAGCATTTTATGATTTTGAAATTGGAAAGTTGCAGTGCACCAATAAATTGAAAGCAGTATTAATTTATACTTGTCATTCTCAAAGAATCCTAGAGGTCCATAGAAAATGTTGAATATTCGATAATTAACTAATGCCCTCTAGAGAGCATATACTTGTTCGATATACCAATAAAGTTTAACTTAATTTGAAACTATAAAATTTCAGCGTTTTTTTTTAATTCATGATATATTATTTGCCACGTGGAAGCAATTTTGCAGTTTGCAGTTATTTAGAAGATGTTGCAACTTTAACGCATCCAATTTCAGCTTGTTGTATTTAACTCTAACATATAGAAACCAGAAAAGTGCTTAATTATCTATGCTAAGTATAATTGCATACGAGCAGGTATAAGCATCGCTTTTAAAAAAAATTGAAATAATTGCACAACATGATTTGTCTAAAAGATTTTTTTTCTCCTTTTTCTCATCTATTTGCCGACAATCCTTCAGAGGCACAAAAGAGTAAGTTCCAAATTTCACAAATGTATCAAACTTATTTGTTCAATTATTGTCCATTAAATGACAAATATATTCCTATGGAAAAAAGCTACTTCCTCCTTCCCAATTTAACTAGTTCTTTTTTACGTCCATTAAGAAATACAATGTATACTTTATTAAGTTACTCTAATTAAATGCCTTTTGAGAATTGAGTACTTATTACTTAATCAAAATAGTATGTAACAGAACTACTACTTTTTTTTAAGGAGTAATAAGGGTGTAGTTGAAAATAATTAACAAATTTAATCTTGAATTTCTAAAATGATAATTATTTTGAAACAAAATTTGTTAGCTAAAGCGATAGTTAAAATGAGACGGAGGGCGTTACCTTATTTGGTTTGGTAAGTAACCTTAAGTAACCTTATTTGGTTTGGTAAGTATTTCTTCGAATCATCAATTTTTGTTGTCATAAAGATGTGGTGCAATGGATGAGACTACTCTTCTCTTAATCAGAGGTCTCGGTTTCGAGCCTTGAGTATGAAAAAATTCTTGGTATGGAGCACTTCCTCCCGAATGGAGCCCTACGCGACGCGAATCCGGATATAGTCGGGCTCCAATACGGATACCGAACACCGGATGAGAAACAAAAAAAAAAAAGTGAATCTTAACTACTTTGTCTCTCAGTCTTTTGATGTTTTTAATGGCTACCATTTCATGTATGTATAATTCCCTACCCAAAATTCACGAATGTCGAAGGGTTCGTTCATTGTTGAGCTCTCATTCTTAAATTGATTGTCCTTGTTTCGATTGCATTCAAGCGTAAAGGTTTTGGTCATTTTTAATGGTGTCAAAATAGGGGTGACAAAAGCCAAAAAAATACTGATATGAAAGCCAAAATAGGTGCGAGCTTAGCTTGATTGTCCAGTTCTGCATCTGCACTCTTCTTCTCGCACCTGCGCGTTCGCAGGTGCGCCCGAGATTCCGCACCTGCGATGGCAGGCCTCCCTTTCCCTTTTCGCTTCTGCGCTTAAAGCTCGCATCTGCGAGAGTCGCACCTGCGGCTATCCAAGCGCAGGTACGAACGTACCAGAAGCAGAAGGCTCGAGCTCTTCTTCAAAATTTCAAAACTAATCCGAGCCTCGTCCAATTAACACTCGGGGGCCTCGAGGCCCTACCCGAACATACCAACAAGTTTAAAATCATAAAACGGACTTGCTCGAACTCACGGAACATGTAAAACAACATCAAAACTAAGAATCACACCTCGAACCAAATTGATTCAACTTAAAATTTTCAAGTTCTTTAATTTACTTCCAATACGCCGAAACATACTTAAACTTCTCGAAATGACACGAAATTTTGCGTGCAAGTCTTAAATTACTATACGGAACTATTTCCAAACTCGAAATTCCAAACGGACTTCAATTACTCAAATACCTACTCCAAACCAAATTTAAAAAACTTTAAACCTTCAAATAGTTGATTTTCACTATTAAGCGCCAAAACACTCCCGGGTTATCCAAAACCCGATTCGATCATACGCCCAAGTCTGAAATCATCATGCGTACCTATTGGAACCGTCAGATCCTGATTTCGAGGTCGTTTTCTCAAAATGTTGACCGAAATCAAATTTACCATTTTTAAGCCAAACTAAGGAATCAATTGTTTCGATTTCAACCCGATCACTTCCAAATTCCGAACCAACCATCCCCTCACGTCATAAATTAGTAAAAGAATCTAAGGAGAGTCTTATTTAGAGAAACGAGATTCTAACAGTCAAAACGACCGGTTGGGTCGTTACATTCTCTCCCACTAAAATATACGTTCGTCCTCGAATGTGCTAAGGACTGCTCCGGAGTTGTCCAAAATCACTGTTTAACACCTCGTGCACCTACACGTGCTACCACACCCAGTTGAGCACATTAGATCGAGCCAATCTCAAGATTCTCCCCTTTATTTAGGCAATTAAGCCTTAGCGCCCAATCCTGGCATCTAGAATTCTCCACCATGCTTGTTTCCAACCTACGAACACTGTATCAATTACTACATGACGCCCCAATACTGGATTGCATACCTTTGTTGAATTTAGACCATGCACCGCATCATTCACATGACCATAATAACATCCCCTGATAATAATAGCCAAAATTCCACGAATCTGATGTTCACAATACACCTCATGATACATATGAGTCTTGTTCCAACTCTTGAAATGTTTCCACGAGGGAAGAAATGTGTAGAAATTCATAACAAACTACCGAGTCGACAAATCATTGAGTCTCTCCTCCTGACTAGAATCATCACCCCATTATAACCAAATAATGGTATTTACTCTTTATTATACTTCATATAATCCGATCGCACTGATCCCGGATCCAATAATCTCTTTTCACCAGTATAAGTTGCCCAGGCAATAAGTCACCTCTGACACGATCAAAAAGCCTCATATGACGCCACAATGAGCTAATAAGCTACGGACTCGATTGCAATACATAAGGAAAACGAACTCTGGAAAGGATTACTCAACACACGTAACTAACTAAACAACTGAAAATGTGTCATGAACCTTTCTCAGAAAATGGGACACAAAACACACAAAATAGAATATAGGGGACTGCACTCGACATCACACTGTTGCGGCGTGCAACCCGATCCAAACAACATACCTGTGGCGGCGTGCCACCCGATCCGCACAAAAAAATCTATAAGGAAATACTTATCGAGCTAGGATGCTCATTACTACAAAATATCCGAATATCGGATACAAGCACGCTAAGTGCATAATACCATCCCTGGAAGGACCAACAGCGCCATACACTACAAAACTCAAGAACAACTAAGGTGCGATATATGATCTGAATCTCGAGAACCATCCTGCTCACATAACACCATCGCTACGCGGAACCTCAACACATAAGAAATTTATCAAGCTGTTTCACAACTCTCACGGCACAATATAGTATTACATGAAATAGCCGACGACGAAACGACATCCAACGTCTGAATACTCCTCCATAAGGAGCGCTATGCTGAATAAACATATATGGCCTGATATAGAGCCCATATTCATATTTAAATCCATCCACAGACCTCAAGCCAATTCTGATCGCACCATACTAGGCTAATAACCCTTCGAGGATCCATAATGACCCTTTTTCCCATAACACACAAGAATATCCATTATAACCGAAACAAACTTCCATAGTCCACAACTAAATGAACTGAGCGCCCTACAGGTATAAATTCTCGAATTAGCGATATCGCCACAATCTTCATACTTGGTTTCAATCTTCACTCAATCAAGTGACTACATGCCACTCTTACACAATCTTTCCGTGAGACACGCTCCCACGACCTTCTGCACCAGGTAACAAGTCTGCACATCCATGCCACCGGTCACACTAATGTTGTAAAGCATATCAAGAATCCACAAATCAATACACAAGGTGTCTTACACCGGACATCGACCTTAGGTGATGCCGAAAACAATACCATCTTACTTTAAACATCTAAATTATTTTCATGCTTATCCGAGCTCATGACATCCTTGTCAACACCAAACCGAAATCTTGAATCCTCAACTTTCGAATCCCGTGATACTTAGTGCACTTAATCACGCAAATGCGCAGGAGTACAAGAAGTCCATCATAACTCCCGAACCACTAATAGGGTAAACACTTTATCATATAGAAACCTTATTCTTAACTCATTTCAAGAGAACCATTGCAACATGCGACTGAATTCCCATATCCGCAGAAACTATCGGCCTCAAGTAGTGGTCTAAACTACCATAACTCTTCTGGGATTCCTCTACATATAACATGCCATAATACTTGAATTCTTCCAAATAAAATCAATTACGGCGGCCATCAATCCTCGCACGTACCGCCATAAATCACATGTATAACTCAATGCGCTGAAGGAACTTATCATTGCCACCATCATGCCAATTCAACCATTGTTAGCTGACCCGTCTTTTCTCAATTTATTCTCAACTTGCCTTAGAAATAATAATAGCTCTATTCATTACATCACGAACTCAAATTCGCACTCATCCCGAGTGACCTTATTTCACGAGACCACATTGTTTCAAAACCCACGAATCATCTCATGCCCCTCCTTGTGCACACTTTTACATCTTTAACTGGTACACCCATTCTGATACTTCTTTTATGAATCTGAAGTTATTTTCTTCTGTTTCTCAAATGCTACACCACAACCTGAAGATAACGCAGAGTACTCCAAGCCCCGTTTCATAATCTGCTACAAAAACTCGATACTCAACCATACTACAGACTCAAGATCCTTAGGCACTGTACTTTAAATTTTTGAACCCACTAAGACCGTTATTGAGAGTCACTTGCTCTGACTTGTTCCCAAACATGATCAACTCCAAGGACCTGCTAGCACATGGACACTTTCTCAAGGAAAACCCGACTGTCTCACTTTCCCTGTGCATTACATCTACACGAAGAATAAACTCTAAGTCTTCCCAAAACCTGAATATGAATCGATAAGGCCAAATACGGCACACATTCCCCAAATCTTTTGCTCAAATTACCACTGATATTTTCTTTCCTTAGTTGAAATGACCCACCAATACACCGATAACCAGAAACCGCACAAGTTGAACGACGCAATCCAATCATAGACTGTGGGGCTCTCCCACTTAGCTTGAAGCTATAATTACAAAATTCTGGAATCCACCGAGATTCTTTCTTCATCGTTGACATGATCCTGCACACACAACTCGCCAAATTTCTCGAAATCCTTCTATTAACCTTTAATAAATACTCCGAACCACTAGCCACATTTACATATCAAATCTCTTACCGGGTAGCCAGTAGAATTCTTCGCAGAAGCTTCGTCAATACCACACGACCGCTAAACTGCTCATAGGAGATAACCCACATGTGAAAATTATATGCCGATATATTCCAACGTCGCTGCACTGGGTGCAATTACTATGAAATCAGTAGATCATCCTGAGTTCGATCTCATTCACCAGCTGCACCAGTCCATTCACTCCTCATGGACGTCAACTAAAGGTGCGACAATACATTCCAATCCAAAGTCATGTTGTATTCTTCTTCATATCAAGCAACTCCCTCCTGTTGTATCCAATCTTCCTCAATATAGCTGCTAATATTACAACTTAAGTCTGTAGACCTAGTCACTGTCCATCCTAAATCCCAAATCACTTCAAACATTCCTCAAGCCGTGTAGTTATCCTACCCCGTAGCCCATATGCTACCTTGTCACTCTCCCACTTTGGTCAACCATTTCCTTTAAGTAACTACTCGACTTCTGTTTTCTTACACTTGGCCTTCTAGGAACTTAACCACCACAAGACACCTTCCACATGTCCTTCCTCATCCTTAGCTGCCCAGTTGTTGCCTTAACTAAAAATCCGTCTCTGTAGCACTTGAACTAATAGGTCGTTACCAGCTTTAAACCTTTCCGAGGATCATCTTTCTCGAGCCATCAATACTAGGAACACTGCTTTGATCCTGAACCACTGCACACCGCGATCTCTAACAACTGCTTCCCCTACACCAACTCCTAACACCCCGCGGTGAAGGCGAGTTGAAGAAAACTATAACACCGGCGAACCTTAACGCCTTCAACAAGGACGATGACACCACATCACAGTTTGAGAACTCTACTACGCTTGAAAATACCAAGCCTCGTTACTCCATCAACCTAAGTCTGAACATTCTTGGTTCGATTGCCTTTCCTCCGTCGGAAGTAAAATACCGAATCTCTGAATCATGCACTGAGTAAACCTCTTTTCAAGTCATTCACTGCCCCGACACATAGGCAAGCATCCTACCATCACATCAATACTGTGCGATAACAACTCATGAGCATTATAGCAACATGTGCATAGCCTCAAAGCTCTCAGAAGTACAACTATTGAGCTGAAATGACAGAATATCTTTCCATAAGGCGACGACAATAGCCCAATCAATTATGCAGGGAGAAACATCCTGCACCACATCTGTAGTATCATTAAAATTTCTCAATTCTCGATCTATAACAAGCGTTTCACGTCGTATAAGATTGAATGGGAAAGAAATGAAGGCATAAGTCTCAAAGGAATCAAATCGCACGATGAGGAATCAAGAAGGGAAGTGCTCCTAACAGCCCTGTAGCCTCTCGAAGATAAGTATAGACGTCTCCGTGCCGATCTGCAAGACTCTACTAGACTTGCTCATGACTCGTGAGACCTAAGTGAACCTAGTGCTCTGATACCATGTTGTCACGATCCAAAATCCATTAAAGGTCGTGATGGCGCCAGACATTGCTGTCAAGCAAGCCAACAATACATACTTAGCTTAGTTACCCATTTTAGTATTTTTGAAATCAAAATTTCTTTAATGAAATAATAAAGATAAAAATCATAGAGTAAATGATAAATATTTTTAGCAACTAAATTTCTAAATAATTCACAATCATTCCCAAAACCCGGTGTCACAAGTGCATGAGCATTTACTAGAAAATTAAAAATAAAATACAGCATCTGTCCAGAATACAAATTAGACAGGAAAATATAATAATCCTGAAGGAGACTCCGTTGGCTGTGGATCGTAATACAAAATGCAGGTCACCTATGTCCCCATAATTATTAACCACACATCTGCGCCCACAAGGCCGCTAGATATATAAGTACCGGCACAATAAAATGTGCAGCAAGTGCAGCATGAGTACGAAAACAAGAGTCAATATCAAGCCTAATCTCAAAGAGGTAGAGACGAGATGGCCGACTTTGATACTCACTAAGAGTCAATAATAATAAATAAAATAAAAATAACAATATCTAGATCGATACGATTTATAGAATTTACAATGATTTTCTTTAACCAGCAGAAATAATTAAATTCCTTCAATTCCAATAAATTTCCAATTTATCAATTAGCCTCATTTACAGGAATAACAATAATTTTCTTAACAAGCAGAGATAATTAATTCTTTCAATTTCAATAATTTCCAATTTATCAATTAAATTTCTTCAAATACAACAATTCTCAATCTATTAATTAAATTCACAAGCTGCAATTAAAATAGCAAAGTATCGAGTAATTATTATTAGGCACGATTTCTGCCGAGGTCGTACGGCCCGATCCATAGTGTCGTATACACTACCGAGGGACGTGCAACGCGATCCATAGATGCATCTATCCTGTCGAGGCATTCGGCCCGCTCCACAAGAAAGGAGAATATTTTTTTATGTACCTCCAGAAGGAGAGTATATTCATTAAAAGATAAATTCGAGATGATGAACAATTTTCTTTATCAATTAATTAATTTAAACAGAAAATTTAAGCATATGGAATTTTTATCTTTTAATATTTTTACCTAACAATATATATATATATATATCAAATAATATTAATTAAACAAAGAATATAATTTACACAAGTAATTCATGCTTTGAGTCCTAAACTACCCGGGCTTTAGCATTAATAGTATCTACGCACGGACTCTCGTCACCTCGTGAGTATGTAGCCCCCACAATTAGCAACAATTATTAATTTAATTACCTATGGGGTAATTTCTCCCTCACAAGATTAGACAAGAGACTTACCTCGTCTCAAAGTCCACTTTCCGATTACCACGTCGCGTTAAATTCATAATTCGGTGCCGAAAAATCCGAAACTATCCAAATATTATACAAAATAATTAATACATGTTCAATAATTCGAATTTAGGCTATTAAATAAATTACCCTAACTAAAACAGTAAAATTTTTAAAATTTACCTAGGGCCCACGTACCCAGATTCCGGAAATTTTCGGACGAAAACGTTACCCATAATCTCAAGAATTCAAATATATAATTTCTACTCAATTCCATAACCATTTTCGTGGTTAAAATCTCATTTTAATAAAAATCTAGGTTTTTCATCTAAACCTTTAATTTCTAAGATTTACTAGTTATAATCTACCCATAATCTATGTATTTAACTCAAGGTGTGTAGAATTAACTTACATCTAAATTGTTAGTTGAAATTCCCCTCTCAAAAGCTCTGAAATCGCCCGAAAATGGAGGAAAAATGGGCTCAAAATATTTGATCCCCGATTTTAACACATTCTGCCAAGCAGGGGTTTCGCACCTGTGGCTTTCGCACCTGCGAAAAAGCCTCGCAGGTGCGAGCTTAGCTTGACTGCCTAGTTCCGCATCTGCGCTCTTCTTCTCGCACCTGCGCGTTCGCAGGTGCGCCCGAGATTCCGCACCTGCGATAGCAGGCCTCCCCTTCCCTTTTCGCTTCTGCGCATAAAGCTCGCATCTGTGAGAGTCTCACCTGCGGTTGTCCAAGCACAGGTGCGAACGTACCAGAAGCAGAAGGCTCCAGCTCTTCTTCAAAATTCCAAAATTGATCCGAGCCCAGCCCGCCCGAACATAGCAACAAGTTTGAAATCATAAAATGGACTTGCACGAACTCACGGAATGTGTAAAACAACATCAAAACTAAGAATCACACCTCGAACCAAATTGATTCAACTTAAAATTTTCAAGTTCTTTAATTTACTTCCAATACGCCGAAACATACTTAAACTACTCGTAATGTCACGAAATTTTGCGTGCAAGTCTTAAATCACTATACGGAACTATTCCCAAACTCGGAATTCCAAACGGATTTCAATTACTCAAAAACCTACTCCAAACTAAATTTAAAGAACTTTAAACCTTCAAATAGTTGATTTTCATTATTAAGCGCCAAAACGCTCCCGGGTTATCCAAAACCCGATTCGAATATACGTTCAAGTCCGAAATTATCATGCGAACCTATTGGAATCATCAGATCCCGATTCTGAGGTCGTTTTCTCAAAATGTTGACCGAAGTCAAACTTGCCCTTTTAAATCCAAACTAAGAAACCAATTGTTCTGATTTCAACCTGATCACTTCCAAATTCTGAACTAACCATCCCCGCAAGTCATAAATTAATAAAAGCACCTACAAGCAGTCTTATTTAGGAGAACGGAATTCTAAAGGTCAAAACGACCCGTTGGGTCGTTACAATCAAGTTTTAATAACTGCGTTCTAAATTTAATTTTTATATATTTAATTAATTTTTTAATATAAATATGGATTTTACACTAAAGATATTCGGTTAGACAGAACATATAAGTTCCTTCAAGTCAATGATTTGTCTAATTTTCTATTATTGGTTTTAATCTTTTAATCACATATTTATAAATTTCAAGTTCTTGTAACTCATTTCTACTATTCTTTCGTATCAGTCAAATATTTGGATAAACAAAATGGATATGTTAGAAATTAAAATGGGCCGAGGGAGTGAAGGAAAATATTTTATTTATAATTTATGAATGATCCCTATAATTCTTTATTTCCTCCACATATTAAAATAAGTTAGTAATATCCCTATTTATAATAGTATGAAATCTATTTTAACTAGAAATAGGAATGTCTATTCTTATATTAATTCTGACTACAAATCCTATTGAGACATGAATTAAACAAACCAAATCCTAAACAATTAAGGTTTCATACTACAACTTTCAATTAGTTTTCTAACATTCTCCCGTAATTCAAAGTTGTATATGTTTTGTCTTGTCTTTGAGCACTTCTCTCCAATCTTCAATTGTTGAGGCACTTCTCTTCAACATCCAGTGTTTTTCTTGTTGTATTGGGACACTTGTCTCCAACTTCACCTTTTGTTGAATCACATGTCTCCAACCCTCGTTGATACACTTTATCACCAACAATCAATTTTGTTGAAGCACCTATCTTCAACTACCGTTGATGTACTTTGCCACCACAACCAATTTTTGTTGAAACACCTGTCTTCAACTCCCATTGATGCACTTTGTCACCAACACCCAATTTTGTTGAAGCACCTGTCTCCAACTCCCGTTAATGCACTTTGGGACCAATACCCAATTTTATTGAAGCACCTGTCTCCAACTCCCGTTGATGCACTTTGTCACCAACACCCAATTTTGTTGAAACACCTGTATCCAACTCACGTTAATGTACTTTGTCACCAACACCCAATTTTATTGAAACACATAATCAACTTCCAACTTTTGAAAACCCCTCTCCAACTTTTAGAGAAGAGTTTTATTCATGTAGTGCCATATTTTTTTACAACTCTTTAAACTCGTTTTTTTTTTCTTGAATTTTTCTTGAAACTTTTCATCGAATAATCTAATTTTGTTGACAACTACCAATGATTTTGCCAACATATTTCAATTAGTTTTCCAACAGGGAGTAAAAAATTCTTCCAAAATAGCAACTTCCCCCGACAAATATTTGAACAAGATATTGCACTACCATTTACTTTTGCGTATATATTTTACTCAAATAGAATGAAAATTACTTTAACATTATCAATTATAGCAGAAGTAAAAATTCTAAGATCTCGTACATCTTCATAATGGCTCTGTTTACTAGCTCCACCTATTCTCTATTATTGAACTGACTTTTCCTATTCATTCTTTTTTTGTATTCTAAAATTTCGGGAAAGAAAAAAAAAGAATCAAAGAAGTCAAGGTTGGTCTCCATCTATTTGTAGTTTTTTGAACCAAATAATTGCTTTTTCTTAGACCAATAATTGTTAGGCTCTAGGTAAAGTATTATCAATTCTGCATTTACTTAAGTGAAAGTTTCACAATTCCCATGAAAAGTGGATTAATCGTTTGAATGAAAGATTAACATAATAACATGTGAAAAGAAGAAATTGTCAGCCTAGAAAGTAAGAAAACCATAAATCCTCACGCAATAATTAGGACTAGCATCTTAGAAGCGTAGTCTTTTATTTATGGAAACTAAGCAATAATCATTTTTATTTACTTGGATCCACTTCAAAACTTTTATCACTTCCTCCGTTTCAATTTAAATGACAGATTTTTTTTATTAGTCCGTTTAAAAAAAATGACACATTTTTATATTTAGAAATAATTTAATTTTGAACTTTTTATTTTATCACTTTACCCTTAATAAAAATCTTTTATAGCCCCACAAATATTATGACCTTATAAAACTTTTACCCCTTAAGCTTAGTACCACATATTTCAAAAGTCTTTTTTTCTTTTTTAAACTTTATGTCAAGTCAAACTATCTCATCTAAATTGAAACGGAGGGAGTACATATCTATTATCGAAATGCGAATAAGAATATAAGGCTATTAAAAATACAATTAACTACATTGTCCGTCTCAAATTATTTGTCGTATTTTTCTTTTACACGCCCCTTAAGAAAATATTTCATTAAGAGGAGTTTTGAATTATTTTACCCTTATTTATGTCTTAAGATAATAATTTTTCTTCATTGAATATTTACTCTATTTATGTTCTATTTCCATCTTCAAGAATAATTACTATTAAAGGTAAAATAAAATAAAAATTATCTTGAACTTTTAAAATGACAAATAATTCGAGACAACTATTTTTAGAAATTACGACAGATAATCTGAGACGGACGGATTAATTTGTCTAGCTCTTTTCAGAAAAAAACTATCAAAACATTGAAACGTCTTACTATAAAAGCTCTTAATAGTAAATGATACAATTAACTAAAAAATTCTAATACGTTTTAGTACATAAAACATTATTAGGCAATCAAAACATTAATTACCTAGATAAAAATATCAAAACATTGAAAAGTCTTACTATGAAAACTCTTAATGGTTGAGAAAAGATCTATTGGGAAAAAATAAAAAGAATCACTAGTTAACAGATTTTTAGCATAAAAGTACATTGAACTTAGCATAAATACATAATTAAGGAAGATAAAGAAAGCGATTGGAGAATCCAAAGCAAGTAAGATTTGTAGTATATAATATTTTAAGCAAGATATTACAGGTTTAGCACGTTGCAAAGACGTGCATTGTCCCCAGCCCAATGCTGAACGAGAAAGTTTCAATTTATTTTCCATTAAAATTATATTTACAAACAAAATTTAGTTCAAATTTATTAACTTTCAATAAGACATCAAATCTTTGCAAAAAATTTCCATTTCTCTCACAATTTACGCGACTCTCAAACTTTTCCAAACATTTTGTAGCTTTATATACTTTTATCGAGCTAACTGTTCTACAGTCGGTTGATTCGAGCTTCTCTTGGCATACCTTCGTTATTATTATTAAGAAAAGTAAGTAGGAATTCGTCCCAAATAATCTACTGAATTTTCTTCAACTCAAAAATTTAAACTTCAATCTCAGTAATTGTGTCACATAAAATGTCACTCCTACCATTCCAAATTATGTGATGAGATATTATCTTTTTAATCTATTCTAAAGAATATGATTAGTTTTTTATATTTTAAAAATAATTTAATGTTAAAATTTTTATTTCACTTTTGATGAGATAATTTATAATTATTAATATACAATTTATTTAAATCAGAAATCTTACTTTTTCTTTTTTAATTCTATGCTCAATCAAAATCACCACATAAATTGAAACTAAAGAAATATGTGAAATTAAGAAAATTGAAAGTTAAAAAATAGAAATTCGAACCCAAAATTAAAAAATATATATGTGGGACCCGTTTTACTAGCAGGGAGTGGAAGCCCACATGTCCTCTATACACTCCAAGAAAGGACCATAGATGTTAGAAAAATATACAGAGAGAAAAACAGAAACAGCACTCTTTTCATCTCTCTTCACTGTATTGCTATTTCTTTCTCCTCTCTCTTTCTTCTTAGCATTTCTTCAGAGTATTGTTTGTGAAAGTATAGAGCTTTAGATCTCTGGTTTTCATCATTTTCTCAAGGTAAAATGCCGTCTTTTTATTTTCTTGATTTGCTATTGTGTTTTGCTTTGAACTTTTGCTCATTATTGATGCTCATTATGTGTTAAATCTTAAAGGGTTTGTCCGTAAAATGTTTGTTCTGAGTTTAACTTCCTTGCATTGACTTTTAAGCTACTCAATCTCTCTCTTTTTAAAAAAAAAAAATTAATGAGTTACTTTAATTGCTTTAGGATTTGTACTAAAAATTGCAACCTTTTTAGGAAGTTGGGAGAAATAGTGAAGGAATTTGAAAAATAAATCCCACTTAGGAATCTCATTTTTTTTTCTTGAAAGTTGTAATCTTTATTATTTTTGAGTAATGGGGTTATTTTAATTGAAATGGATCTATGCTTGAACTGAGTGTTTCTCTATTATTGGATTTGGCTCATTGTATGATGAAAAGTTGATGGTTGGTCTTAGACTAGATGATTTCATATCTCATTAGGGGTTGTGCAATTTTATGGGATGCAGGTACTCTACAATATCAGTAACTTTGATTAAACAGATTTGATGGCAAGAGTTACTTTTGTTATACATGGAATGTTGGACCTCAAACTATAGAAAATGCTTTTTTGGGATCATAGAATTGGGATTATCTGAAGGGGAGCCTTGGAGCAACGGTCAAGTTGTCTCTGTGTGACCTATAGGTTACGGGTTCGAGCCGTGTAATCAGCCACTGATCCTTTCCGTGTGGCCCTTCCCCGGACCCTGCGTGAACGCGGGATGCTTTATGCACCGGGCTGCCCTTTTATAAAATTGAGATTATTTGCAAATGTTCTTGAAAATGCTTATCCAAATTATTAAATTTTGAGCTTTTCATTTGCATTCTCTGTTTTATGAAAAGCTTGTTCATTCATTTCTTTATTCTTGTGTTGTGGTCTAAGAGGTAATAGTATTTATTCTGGTTTAATATATGTATGAGTTTGATTAGTAAGGAAGATTGCTGGTGGTGCTTTGATTATTAATATAGATCTTCAATTGTATTTACAGGGTCAAGGATGGATATCGAAATGACTGAATCAAACCGGAGTTCATGGAGCTTAGAAATTTTGTGCGATGTGATGAATGATGCCACGGTCAGCATGGTGTTTGGCTTTTGAAAGATGGTTCAGATCAAGCTTTTATGATTTACCTTTGAAGTGCTGAGTGCTTGCTCATTTGTCTAATTACCAGCAAATGATGGGTTCATTTCGTGGCAATTGTGAAATTGTTGAGTCAAAGGATGAGCATTCCAAAAAGTTTCATCAAGCAGTTGAACCGGACAGAAAGCAGAAGCCACCTCTGGTTAGAAAAGGAGCCAGTAAATTCTTAGAAGATGATATCAATCAGCTCTTCGAAGCAATCAATGTAAGAACATCGAAGAGTCTGGATTTGACAGATAAAGTTAGAAGAGATGCCTCAAAAAGGCCAATGAGGGGTGGTGGATCTCATTCTCCGGTAACAGGGTTTTCTGATCCAGTTTCTCTAAAGCAGGCACTTCGGGGTTTATGCATTTCTCAGGCGGCAGAAATGGCTGCGATGAAGCGATTATCAAAGCCGCCAGGTTCTCCTAGTGTTCTAGAAGCTGGACGGATAACATGCTCTTCGCGGTTTGCAGATACAAGTGAAAGCATTTCAGGATCTCTCCACAAGGTGCTCCATAAACCCCAAGAACGATACGTGAAGTCAGCAAACCATAGTCCCCTTTCTTCTCCACGATTTGCCATTAAATCATCCATCGGCATGCACCAGAATGGGAGAGTTGTACCAGCAGAGAGCACGTCTAGCTCTGTGCCTCATCATGTTCAAGAGGCCAGGCTAAAGTCACCAGGTCAAAGTGCCCTTTCTTCTCCACGATATGTTAGTAAACTGAGTATTAAAAGTACAGAGTCCACGTCCCACCAGAAAGATTCTCCACAGCCTCCAGAAGCCAAGATGAGGTCAACCAGTCAAAGTGCTCTCTCTTCACCTCGAATTGGTGATAAACCAGTAATTAAGTGGGCAGAATCAATTGTAGTGCAAAATGAGAAGACAGGACCCGCGGATAGCATTTCAGGCTCTTTCGACGTGATGCCTCAGTACCTTAAAGAGCCCATGAAGTCCTCAAACCAAGGTGCCATTTCTTCTCCTAGGTTGGTAGCTGTACAAGCTTTACAGATTACAACTCCCGGTCTCCATGAGAATTTGAATCAAGCATCAAACAACCATGAGATGAAATCACTAGGAACTGCATCAACTAAGGGAAAAAACCAAACTGCAGTTCCTTCCTCATCTTCATGTGAGTCTAGTAATGTTATATTGATGTCTGTACCAAAAAGATCGCCAGATAATCTGAAGAGAAATGTGGTGACATCGTTTAGAGTAGCAAACAAAGCAGCTCTAAAGCTGAGACGGAAAGGCAAGTTGCAGACGGTGCCTTCGTCAAGTGTGACAAGAGGCAACAAGGAGACCAAATCAACAAAAAGCACCAATCATTCCGTAAAGCCTCCAGTCAAAAACAAATATCTTGGCAAGAAGAAATTGAAAGAGGAGGCAGCACTAGCATCTGGCACTTTTAATCTATGCTATGAAATAAATGGTTCCACAGAATCACCTAGTCAACTTATCTGCCAGAGATGCCAGTGCACTCTCGAGGGTGTGGGGAAGGAATCTAATAAAGAACCCGCAAAGCAAATCTCTGGATGTATGACCATCGAAGCCAGTGAAAATAGCATTAGCTGTGCTGCTAATGGCTACGACAATGTCGGTATTCCTGTCTTGAAATTCAACAAGACATCAAAATCTAGGGAGCAAGGAGAATTCTCTCAAAGCTCAAAGAGTAGTATTGGTGATTATAGTACTAGCACAACTATCAGTGAAGAGAGCAACCTAAGCGGATCCTTTTCTGGGAACAGACCGCACATGTCTAAGGATGGCAGGTGGGAGGCTATCAATCAGGTGAGGAAACATTATGGATTCTTAGGGTTAAGTCACTTCAATTTATTGAAGAAGCTTGGTTGCGGAGACATTGGCACTGTCTATCTTGCTGAGCTGCTTGAAACTAATTGCTTGTTTGCAATAAAAGTTATGGATAATGAATATCTGGCCAGAAGGAAAAAAATGCCGAGGGCCCAAACTGAAAGAGAGATTCTACGAATCCTGGATCATCCTTTCCTACCAACACTCTATGCGCAGTTTACTTCAGACAATTTATCATGTTTAGTTATGGAGTTCTGCTCAGGTGGTGATTTGCATGTCCTTCGGCAGAAGCAGCCAAGCCGATACTTTTCTGAGCCAGCAGCAAGGTATGATGTGCTCCAATGCAGTAGATCTTACTTAACGTTAATCATATTTGTGGATGAAGCTTTGCTGGAAAATACCTGTGAAAAATGAAGTTTTCTTTGGAAATAACTTGGTTCACCATAAACATAACATTTAAAGACTTCTCTTTCTTTTGACCTGCAAAATTTCATTAGTTCAAATGGGTTGATGTATGGGTTAGTGTTTATGCACTCATTTCTAATATGATATGCCTACCCTCTCTTGATTATCGCCCATCTATAGACCCATAAGATTTTGGCTTCCCATAATTCAGACACCTCTAAGTCTCGGTGGGCTTAGACTTGCTAGTAACTTTATTGACTCGAATAAATTAAGGCTAGGTAAGGCATGACCATAGGACCTATCTATATGTTGTAGCTATGAATGAGATAAGATAAATTCTTTTAATACACATGCATTTTCTGATTAGGTATATCCTCTTTCCCTCACCAATCAACCCTCCCCTCCTTCCTTCCCAAAGAAAAACAAAAATTTAAAAGAAAACACTTGTGTCAGAACTGTGCTTTTAAAGGCTGAATGGAACTTATTTGATTGGACTTCTGTTCGTGGTTCTCTAGGTTTTGTTTAATTTGTGTTGATGCAGTGTCAAAATCTGGATTCTGCAGAAAATTGATCAATAGTTTCAGCGAAGACATGGTAATTTTACATGGAAATGAAGAACTTTGGGCTGCTGTTTAAAAATATTGGCTTGCTTTGGTAGCTATGTCTTTATATACTGTTGGAAAGATTAAAAATTCTGGCTTGCTTTGGTAGCTGTCTTTTTAACTGTAGGAAAGTTTAACGAGCTCTGTCTTCAGCATAAAAGACCCTTCCCATATCACAAGACTACTAGCTTAACGGATAATTTTAATTCTTCTATGGCCCAGGATTTTTCTCACTAGTTACATTAGACACGTAGTACTGAGTTTAGGTTCTCTTATGCATGAGATATCAAATATCTTCTCCGTTTATTGGATGCTACTTGTTGAATTGCCATGTGGATCTATCTATTGACCAGTCGATATGTCAACATCATAAAAGACAGATGGCTCCTCCCCCTCCCCCTCCCCCTCCCCGCAATTCATTATCATGACTTAGTGGTTGTGCTTTTCCTAACTTGGCTGAATGTACAACTCAGTTTCAGCCGAGTTTTTGTGGCAGCTAGTAATTATATTCCGCATCATGAATATTTATCTATAATATTTAAGCAAAAATGAATTGTACATTATCTTAACCAGGTTGAGAATGTACAAATCAATTCCAGCCATGCTTTAACAGAAGCTAGTAACTTTATTCTGTATCATGAATAATATCCACAATATTCAAACTTAGATGAATTATTCATCATCTTATTAATCATTTCGCTTCCACATCCGTTTATGCGCTAGTCATTAAGATCATTCTAACTCATTGTAATTGCAGGTTTTATGTTGCTGAGGTCCTCCTTGCTCTGGAGTATTTGCATATGCTAGGAGTTGTTTACCGTGATTTGAAACCAGAAAACATTCTAGTCCGAGAAGATGGTCACATCATGCTTACTGATTTTGACCTCTCACTCAGATGTTCTGTCAATCCCACTCTTCTTCAATCATCCTCATTAGGAATAGAAGCTCCACGGATTTCTGGTCCATGCGCAGGATCCAACTGCATTGATCCTTTTTGTGCGGGTCCATCATGTCAAGTTTCTTGCTTTAGCCCCAGAATTTTTCCTGGCTCTGCAAGAGTAAGAAAGCTAAAAGCTGAAGCTGCATCTCTTAACAGATCATTGCCTCAGCTCGTGGTGGAGCCAACAGAAGCTCGGTCCAACTCATTTGTTGGTACACATGAATACTTGGCTCCTGAGATCATTAAAGGAGAAGGCCACGGGAGTGCTGTTGACTGGTGGACTCTCGGTGTTTTTCTTTACGAGCTTCTATACGGGAAGACACCTTTCAAAGGTGCTGGAAATGAAGAAACTTTGGCGAATGTAGTTATGCAGAACCTCAGATTTCCTGACAGCCCGATTGTCAGTTTTCAGGCAAGGGATCTTATCAGAGGGTTGTTAGTAAAGGAGCCTGAGAATCGATTGGGAACAGAGACGGGAGCTGCTGAGATTAAGAGACACCCTTTCTTTGATGGCCTGAATTGGGCACTGATTCGCTGCGCCATTCCACCTCAAGTACCTGGAGTTTCAAAAGTAGCTTTTCAGGAAAAGAGCAAAAAGTTTCTGGAGTATAGTTCAACAGGAGAACATCTTGAATTTGAGCTGTTCTAACAATACTGGCGTTTACTGTCTGGTTGTGATGTATCCTTTGCTCCTGTCCCTTGTTGAAACAGATATCTAATTTATAATGTAAATTGTCAACAACAAGTGGTTCTTATCTACATCACGAAAAAATTTTGCTCACTAAAAATTACTTAGCATATTGGATGCTGTAGTATGCTTGATTATGCCATATTACTTGGATTTCTTTAGCTGATGTGCCTGGGAAAAATGCACCTAGTCTCCTTTAAGAGCCTAATAAAATAAGATAGGGAATAGGGAAAAGGCATAAGTGTTTCCCACCGAAGTTTCAACTACACACATTTCCTTTAGGTGGGTCTTATTACTCCTTTGAACTATTCTAAAGTGGAATAAATATCTCCTTGAAATGTCATAACCAGATTTTTCTTGGGAGGTGAAACACTCGTTTGCCATGTGTATATTTTATTACTCTTTTTTTTTTATTTTTTTATCTCAATTATGTTTCTTATTTTGATTTATCATTCTATTCTTTCATGACTAATAGCAACACCATGACATCATTGAATATCAAAATTTTAATTCTCCGATTTCGATTTCGGTTCAGAAGATGATATTCCCATATGAAATTTTTTTTGTCGTCGTTGCTGAATTATTAAGAAAAGGACTGTATATTTTCGAAAATAAGAGGGAAAAAATGTTAGTTTAAGTTTATGTCATAATTAATTAAGTGTAATATCCAATAAAAAGATGACACTTGTACATATAAACAGAATTAAAAATGCTTTTCAATGGTGACTTTGTAATTTGGGGGAGAAGAAAAGTAAAAGACAAAAGATTAAGAAAAGAAAAAAGAAAGGAAAAACACTAGTGAGTAAATTTTTGGGCTTCTCTCTCTTAAAGAGAGTGAAATACACCCAATTTGCCATGTCAACATTTAAGGTGACAATAATTTCACTTCAAAAACATTCAGGGGATAATAAGATCTCATAAAAAAAAAATGTGTTTGTTGGAACGGTCATAGATTGGTGGTACTTATGCTTTTCCCCGAGAGAATAGAGGATATGCCCTCTTTCTCCCAAACTTCATATAACAAAGGTGTTGGTCCAATTCCCCTATGCATGCGCTATTGTTTAGAACAATAAAAAATACTAAAAAATAAAATATGTGACAAAATTATTGTAGAAGGTGAAGGTGCGTATAAGAATAGTCTTGATATTATATTTATGCATAAAAGGTCAGCGATATGTCTAAATACTGGCTGAATCATGTGATATGGAGAATATATTTCAAATGATTTTATGTAATTTTCCCACTTTTGGCTGAAAATCTTCTTTCTTTTAAGAATTGTTTTCAAAGAATTTAATGTAATTTAACTCTTGAAAATGATTCCATTAAGGAAAAAAAATTTATTGGAAGATAATTTTCGTCATACCAAATGCTAAACAAGCATGTACGCATGAACCGTCTTCAGTTAGTTGGCGTAGTTAACTATATTGCATTCTGTAGATTATGATCTAGACGATCGACTGATTAGCAGTATCAGATCAAGTAATTAAAGAGAAGTTTTGAAAGTATATATTAGAATATTGTCATATTATAACCCAAGATCAAACATGATATTAAGACAAAAAGTAAATCTAGATTAGCAAGAACGGTTGCTTACCTATTTGAGCCATATCGTGGATTGACGAAGGACTAGGTCTTCCTCTTTATTACCCTTTCTCCAATATGGTGGCGTCAATGGGATAACTATCAGTTCTAAAATAACTCAGAGCTAGAGATCGAGGGGTCTAACTGTAATTAATGAAACCCTAATGAACCCTCCCATTACCGCTCTCTTCGGGTTGAGCCTATACTTATCGTCATACTAGACCCACCAAGCTCATAAAATGTACGACCCAATAACCAATTATCACATTTATAATTAAGCTCACGTTTATAGACTATCATCAAACCCAGATATTTAAATATAAATAAAATATTTAATAATGTAAGCCCTTTTTTCTTATAGTATATTCATTCTAATTAAAACAGAGAAATACATTGAAGTATTATTGTGACATATTGAAAGTATTCATTTTTTTTCTTAAGCTGCGATTTGAGTCATACTATGTTAAATTATCTAAAATAGAAATATAATTTTAACTAAATTCGTTCCTTAAAAAATAGTGGAAAAAATGAATACAAAAATAAGAAAATTTGAAGGTAAAAGAGGCTGTAGGCTTGTCCAATAATTTGGGCCATGAGGCAGGTTCGGGTGAACCTAATTGTTATGGGAACTGTACGTTCACTAGTAAAGTTCCAAATACATCAAATTGATGGTAAAATTAACCAAAATGCATATAACTTTGGTTTACAAAATAGCCAAAGCATTCATCATATCATACAAACTCAAACCAATAATTTGTACAGCTGATAGTGAATGCTCAAGTGCAAAAGAACAGTAAACAACAGCACAACCAAGGAAAACCAAAAAACAAAAAAAGGGCAGTCCGATGCATTTAGCTCCTGGTCAAATGACAGCAACATTACCAGTTATGTCAATGACGTGCTACCTCGTGGCAACTGATGCAAAACGCTGGTTGGGGACGAGTTAGTCGTCGATGACCTTAAGGCCTCGGCAAGTGGCCCACCACCCATTGAAGTTCGCCATGCAGACCGTTGAACATTACCAACTTGAGCGTCAGTGTTATAGCCATCTCCGCCGGTTGAGAGCTTCAACGAGAAGTCGGACGAGGGGTTTCCGGGCATTGAAATGGAGAGGCTGGTAGCAGAAGCTACTGAGCTTGAGTTGCTTCCAACATTGTCAACTTCTTGAAGTTGGCTAGGCCAATCATCAAAAAATTGGCGGAGGATTTGCCCACTGGATTTGCCATCAGAAGATACAACATCTTTTTGGGCTTCTAGTGGACCCTTTTTGGACTCAGATGGCCTACAAATCAACATCATGACAGCCCAGCCCAAATCAAGCAGGGGACAAATTGAAGTAAAAAGCTGTAAAAAAACATCTAGTACATAGGGAGGGGAACCTTTTTAATGTACAAATAAACATGGCAAAATCACTTTTTAACCCGTGTGAGAAACTATTTATATTCGGTAGCAGCAAAAGTGTATAAAATTTGTATATATTCTGTATATAACATACAAAAATGTATATATATATATACAAAATATACAAAAAATATAATATATTTTTTAAATATTATTTTGAGAGCGACTATACAGTTTCATTCCCCCCAATAATCATAACAGCTGGATAGGGTGAAATCTTATTACCCACAAACAAAAAAGCAGCAGCACCCTGTGGGGTACCTAGAAAGAAAAAAAATGAAAGTGGGCCAAAACAATCTTAAATAGATTCTAAAAATCCAAGAATAACTCAATAAGTGGACCTTGCCAATCAATAAGGCAAAAAGGAAAAAAAAAATAGGATAAAGGAAATTAGAGAAAATGGAATTATTTGATCAAGGTTTAATATTAGATTTTCACCCTGTTGGGAGACAAGCATCACTTAACACTTATATACAAAGATGTCTCTTTGGAGGTGGTAGGGAAAAAAAGAGAGGATGGGGAAGAAGATAATAATGAAGGATATTTGTTGGTCCTT
This sequence comes from Nicotiana tabacum, assembly GCF_000715075.1. Taxonomy (NCBI): domain Eukaryota; kingdom Viridiplantae; phylum Streptophyta; class Magnoliopsida; order Solanales; family Solanaceae; genus Nicotiana; species Nicotiana tabacum. The sequence goes on from NC_134103.1 coordinate 91,717,402, forward strand.
TTAAGAAAAAAAAGGTAAAGTTCAATGCTTTAATGCATAATTGAACTTCTTGTCATCTCTCTTTTGTAAAAACCAGTAAAGAGAATCTGCACAAAGTAACACTTTGTACTGAGAAAATGAGTTATTACTAAAAAACAATGAATAGGAAGAACAATAATTTCAGAAACTTGCACATAAATCAGTGTATATTTCACAAGATAAAAACTAGATTAATAAACTGAGATCAGATACATTACAGTCTTCCAAGAAATGGCAAATCATTCCCATGTCCAAGGACCAAGACTGCCTTTTCCTCCCCAAAAATATAATAATAATAATAATAATAATAATTCAACTTCAGCCAAAATAATTTGGTTCAAGATATTTGTAACTTTAGAAAACTTCAGAGATTAATTTTTTTTCAAATTCCACCATTCTATTTCAAGAAGGAATATACTCCCTTTAACTTTATCTCAAATTATTTGTAGTTTTAAAAACTCAAGACAAAATTAATTATTTTTTTCTCAATTTACCCTTAGTAGTAAAAGCTAGAAATGGCACATAAATAAAATAAATATTTAACGAAGAGAGATTATATGTTACGACATAAATAAGGGTAAAATAGTCAAAATCCCTCGTAAATAATATTTTATTAAGAACGTGTAAAAGAGAAATTTTATAAATAATTTGAGACAGAGAGTTATTTAATTAATTAATTAATTAATGCAATCAAATGATTTTCTTAATTGATGTGCCAAGATGTTAAGGTATAGATAAAAAGAACCAGAATGAGTAATAAAAAAGCCATAACAAACTGCAGAAATAATGAACAAAAAAGACACCAAAAAGAAGATTAAACGAAACCTTAAACAATTCAAGAAATATACCTTTGATTGAGATGAAGAGTTTGAATGGAAGGTGAAGGTCCAGATATAGAAAAATGAGTAGCAGCAGCAGCAGCAGCAGAATGGCCAGCCATTTTTGCCAAGTTTTGGTGAGAAACAGTAGTACTAGTGTTGAGTTTACCACCATTAATGGCAGGTGTGGGAATTTCCACAGGCTTTCTTGAACGGCTGCGGCCACGATGAACGTGGCGCTCGCAGTATTTCTGGCCAGCCACAACATCCCTTGAACATCTCCATTTCTTCCCGTCTGTTCTACGACACCTCCCTGGTTCTGGATCCATTGCTGCTCTTCCCCAGTAACCTGATTGCATCACTTCAATGAAATTTACATTAATTTGTTGATAATTCACTTCTATATATTCTTTGAGCTCAAGCAGAAAATATAAATGAAATGATTTAATCAATAGTAGCAGGTAAACTAGTCTTATTTCCCAGGTTATTAACCCTACTTTTTTATGGACAGTTAAATATAGTTGATTAGGACACCTGGTGCATCTTACTTTACAAGATAACTTTAGCCTTGATTAGGGCTATTATATTATAGGTGAAATAGTCTAAAGTACTTTTGCCTTATCAAATTAAAGAAGTTAAACTCTGAATGAAAACATCATTTATAACAAAAATATGCCAGAAATATTTTTGGAATGCAGTAGAAGTACAGATCGGTTGAGCTCATTAACCTAAGCTTATACCTGTATATTAAGAATAGTTTCATATCAACCACATGAAGGCATTAATTAACACTGAGGCATTTGAATTTGGATTTGTTTCTTTAAGGGAAAAAATTGGTCCAAAAAGTAGGTAAAGAAAATACTTCTGGAAAAGAACTTTATGTTACTAAAGGCTTTTATATTGTGTTTATATAAGTCAAAGTAATAAGGTTTTCAAAACATTGGCAAAGGACTTAGAGAGATACAGATCAAGAACAGAAATTTAGGAAGTATATTCATTTTCCAAATGTTTAAAAACCAAGAAAATAGCAAAGAAGTCAACACACACACACACACACACACACCAAAATGAAGGGCAGAAAGGATTATTATTTTCCCAAGTAAACTAAAAAAAGAAAGCAACTTACAGGTCTGTTGGTAATGAGGATACTGTTGAAAGGGATGAGAGAAGTAATATGAAGAAGGAGAAGTGATAATGCTTTTCTTAACAAGATGTAGGAGTTCAGGAGGAACAGGTGCACCCGCTGTAAAATGTCTATATATCAAAGCCTGCAGTTCAAGCTCCTGCCACTGGCCCAAGCTGAAGTAACTACTTCCCATCTCTATTCCAACAAAAGCAAAAAAAAAAATAAAAAAAATCACATGTAATACCTAACAAAAAAAGCTCAAAACATTACTTGGAAGCAAGAAAAAAACATAAAGTTTATTCTTACTGGGAAATTTGGTAGGAGTAGTGGTTGTTGAATCTGACAATTTAGTTGTTGGTTCAGATACAAACAATGGAAGAGCAGAATCAGAATCAGAAGCAGAAACAGAGTCGAAGTCAAGGTGAAGTCTTGGTATTTTTGCAGAAGAAGTTGGTGTTTCTTGTTCTTCTGACTCATGTTGCTGGTTTCTCCATTGCTTCAGATTGAAGTCCATAGAGAGAGAGATGGGATTCTTTTTTCTTTTTGTTTTGGCTCTTTTTGTTATGGTTTTGATTTACTATGGTTTTATTACTGGTACGAAGATAAGAAGCATATTAATGTGAGGGTGTGAAAGTGAACTTTGAAGAGATCGTTTGGAGAAGCTTTTTGCAGTGACTTCTCTGTGGACCCTTTTATAAATCCTTTGCACTGGGAAACCCTGCAAAAGTGGTATCAGGCCTTTAATTTACTACTAATCATAATATAAAGGAAACGGGTGTTACGGAGAAGCCATTTGTGTTTAAATAAAAGTTGTCTACTAACTCCTACCCACTACAAAGTGGTATATATCATGCTTTTAATTTATCACTAATCATAGATGTTGGTTACGAGTTCTTCGAGTCATAAAAACTGTCATTAATATTTACATAAGATAGATTGTCTACTCAACTCCACTACAAAAATGGTATATATCATGCCTTTAATTTATCACTAATCATACATACAGATTACGAGTTCGAGTCTTAAAAGTCGTCATTAATATTTACATAAAGTAGGTTGTCTACTCAATTCCTTCTTAATGCAAAAGTGGTATCATGTCTTTAATTTATCACTAATCATACGTACTAGTCACAAGTTCGAGTTATGTAAGTTGTCATTATGTTTACACAAGGTAAGTTGTCTACTAACACCTTGGGGGTGTGACTCTTCCTTGAATCAAGCGTAAACATGAAATGCTTGTGCACCCGGCTGCTATTTTTTTATACCATGAAATGGTAAAAGAATTCCGCTACTAATCAGTAGTCTCGACTATAATTTTTTCTTTTTGGTAATTAATTAAACTTTATTAGTAAAATTTAATTTATGTAGAGTACAAAAAAATACTACAATCCCGGGATAACTAATTTCTGGATTAGTTATACCATGATTTTATCTCAACCAAACGTTGGATAAACCCATCTCAAATTTAATCTCGGGATTAATTATCTCATATCCTTCGTACCAAACGAGCCCAGGACATCATGCCTCAAGTTTTAACGCGAAATTTTCTTTGATACATAGTATTATAACAGTTGGATTTTGCATCTGTTACTGCTACTGTTTTCTATAATAATTAGTTGTTTAGTTTAGTAATTTAGTTGTAGGATGAGTTTACTACTTCATTTATTTGGCTATTTAAACCCATATGATTAATAAAATTTTAGAGACATTTTTTCAATCCTATTTTCAACCTTCTTGCTGCTTGCATATTTTTTCTAAAATCCATAACAGTGGTATCAGAGCCTCCATTGATCTTGACGGATCTCTGAATTCGCTGAAAAATAATCAATTTCAACCACTTTTAAACCATACGCATTTTTATCTATACCGATTTTTAACCAAATTTTTAACAATGGAAAGCAGCGGTCTCTCTTTGAATACCCCACAAACTTTCACTAGTGAAAACTATCAGATTTGGTCAGTGAAGATGAAATCTTATCTTGAAACTTATGATCTATGGAAAGTTGTAATAGAAGAAAAACTTATACAACCACTTCCTGCAAATCCTACCCTTGCCCAAATCAAAGCTCATTCAGATGAGATAACCAAAAAATACAAAGCCAAAACTATAATTCAAAATTCAGTTGCAGATTCAATCTTCTCTAAAATCATTGCATGTGAGACAACAAAAGAGGCTTGGGAAACACTCAAACAGGAGTATCAAGGAAGTGAACGAGGCAGACAAAATCAGATTTTAAATTTGAAAAGAGATTTTTAATCTCTTATACAAGATGATGAGATCGTCGCTAAGTATTCTGACCGAATTTCTTTAATTGTCAATAAAATCAGATTACTTGGCGAGGATTTCAAAGATGACAGGATAGTTAAAAAAAATCTTGTGATAATTTTCGAAAGATTTGAATCCAAAATTTCTTCTCTAGAAGAATCTAAAGATCTCTCTACCATCTCTGTTGCAGAATTAATAAGTGCTCTTCAAGCACAAAAGCAAAGAAAGGCCTTCAGAAAAGACAAAGTTACCGAGGGTATTTTTTTATGTGAAACACCAAAAAGAAAAAGTCGATTATCCTTATTGAAAATATTGCAAAAAGAAAACACACTTAGAAAAAATTTGTTGGTGGAGACCTGATGCATTATGTAGAAATTGCAAACAAAAAGGGTCATGTTACAAAAGTGTGCAAGTTCAAAGATGCTCATGCACAAGCACTAATAGCAGAATAAAGAATTGAGGATGACCTCCTTTAGACTGCAGCAATAGAAGCTAGGAGGAGTGTTGGATTTTGCATCTGTTACTGCTACTGTTTTCTAGAATAATTAGTTGTTTGGTTTTAGGAGGAGTATGCTAGAAGAGTCTACTACTTTATTTATTTGGATATTTAAGACCCTATGATTAATAAAATTTTAGAGACAGTTTTTTCAATCATAGGGCCTTAAATAGCCAAATAAATAAAGTAGTAGACTCTTCTAGCATACTCCTCCTAAAACTAAACAACTAATTATTCTAGAAAACAGTAGCAGTAACAGATGCAAAATCTAACACTCCTCCTTGCTTCTGTTGCTGCAGTCTAAAGAAGGTCATCCTCTCCTTCTTCTTCTGCTATTAGTGCTTGTGCATTAGCATCTTTGAACTTGTACATTTTTGTAACATGACCTTTTTGTTTACAATTTTCCTCAAACTTTTTGCTGCTCGCATATTTTTCTAAAATCCATAACAATAACCCATTATAAACTTTCTACAATACAACTCCAAATAATCCAGCTAGTATGTTCTGATGAATGGTTGAACCATAAGAAAAATTAATATTTGAGACAATTATGCTGGAT